>NC_139225.1:23273664-23846164 GCF_055691185.1 Crinia signifera
CCACGCAGCACTGCAGGACAGGTATTATTTTTAAATTAAATTATATATAGCAGCCTAGTATGTATGTACTAGGTAGGTACACTTAGGCAGTAGCACTGCCAGTGGCAACAGTGGACTGAGTGAATAATAATGGCAGCCTCTATTCAGTGCAGGCAGCACCAGTGGAATAATTATTAATATAATATATAATATTAGGTACAGCACAGCAGGTAGTTCCAAGCACAGAGGAGACAGTAGTACTACAAGTACACAGTTAGACTGCACTGCCAGTGGCCTGAGTAAATAATACTGGCAGCCTCTATTCAGTGCAGGCAGCAACAGTGGACTATATAATTATTAATATAATATATATAATATATTAAGTACAGCACAGCAGCACCAGAGGTAGGCCCCAGCACAGAGGAGACAGTAGTACTACAAGTACACAGTTAGACTGTCCTCCTTGCTAGGGAGAGCCCACCCTAAGCAGAGAGGAGAACATAGTACACAGCAGCACTGAGGGAGACAGCCCCAGCGAATAAAATAATTACAGCACAGCACACCAGAGGTAGACCGCACAGAGGAGACAGTAGTACTACAAGTACACAGTTAGACTGTCCTCCTTGCTAGGGTGATCTCACAGCAGCACTGAGAGACAGCCCCAGCGAATAAAATATTGCGGTCAAGCTCAAGTTTAAAACCCCAGCAGCAGCACCAACACACCCTCTCCCAACCCGCTCCTAGACTCGAGTGAAGATGGCGGCCGTGGGAGCCGCTATTTAAAGCCTTGCGAAATCCGCCGCCGGGCGATGACGTTTTGCGTGTGCGGCCGGACCAGAGTCAGACGGGAATCTCCGAGCGCTGCTCGGAACTGTGCTCGGATTGATGACGTCCGTAGGGGCTCGGATCTCCGGAATCCGAGTACGCACATCCCTAGACAAAAGTCAACAGGGTCGAAGGTCGACACAATCAAGGGATGGAACATATAATAGTGTGCATGGCGAGTGCAGCAGTACACAACTACGGTGTCCATGTCTACTTACGGCGAAATTTGGGGAAAAACGTGAAGAACTCATGTCGACCTTTTGACTGTCAACCTTCCTATTGTTGCACCTTATGCTTGCCGACCTTAGCCATGTCGACCTATTTCATGTGTTGACCTAATGTATGTCGACCTTCATAGCGTCGACTCTAACACACATACCCCTCCAGATAAGTATCAGATTAGTACGAGTACCAGGGGCTATATGGTGTGATTTGAATGTGGCGTGTGCTGACATCTGTATTTTCCATGTAACCTGTTGTCCCAATCCCATCAGAAGTGTCTATATGGGAACAGAGTTGGAGTAAGTCAGAAGATGTCCTTTATTTTCCTTCCATTAGTGTTTTTTTATTTAATTGTTATTTGCTTGTAATGCTCCTTTTTTGCTGACAGAGAACCCAAAAGAAGCACAGTTCTCCACTGAACTTATTGTAGAGGCAGCGGTGAGATATCTGCGTGTGATAAAACCTTCCGCAGGCTCCAGCCTGAGTCATGTCCTGCCCCCAAGGATCTGTACTTCTAGCCTGAGTCATGTCCTGCCCCCAAGGATCTGTACTTCTAGCCTGAGTCATGTCCTGCCCCCAAGAATCTGTACTTCTAGCCTGAGTCATGTCCTGCCCCCAAGAATCTGTACTTCTATCCTGAGTCATGTCCTGCCCCCAAGGATCTGTACTTCTAGCCTGAGTCATGTCCTGCACCCAAGGATGTCTGCTCGTTTCTGTACAGTTACCAACCTGGCACTGGCCTGTCAGACAAGCCAGGTGGTAGAGGGTTGGCACAATAAACGCTGCTGGAATCGTCTGTGTTTAAGGCTCTGCTGGGTACTTGTTTAATAGCACGGCGTCCGGTACGCAAATTGCGTACTGGGCTATTCTCCGTAGTGAAATCGCATCGCGTAGCATGTATAGTGCTGTGCGATGCGATGCAAATTCCATGTTGAATGCACAGGAGTGCTTATACAATGAAATATCGCATAGGATCCCATGGCACCAAATGTGATGCGATGCGATATTTCATTGATCAAGCACCCATGCCATGAGATGTGTTTGGCATTGTTTTGTGTCACCCCCAGTATCCACGCCACCCCGAAGCGTGGCGAGGGGTGGGCGGAATGCGTCCGCCAACCTTTTTATACCCCCACTATCAACGTCGGCGTGGAGTTGAATTTTATATAGTGTGGCGAGCACACCGAGCTACTGAGCCCGAAACGTGGCGAGCGGATGCGGAATACATGTAAAGTAATCATTAAGAATAATTATCAGCTTAGCAGCTCTTCCAACACACCCGTGGGGTGGCTGTCCAGTGTCGTTTTTTTTGGGGGGTATCGCCAGTAGCCCTAATCCCCACTTTTCTTTCCTATTCAGTTACTTTTTTTTTTTTTTTTTTTTTTATTAGGTCAAAGCATCAAATCAGTAACTATTCTTAATGATGACAGTGACATCCAACTCATTGGTAACTTATTAACTTGTAGATTTAAACCTGGGCAATGCCGGGTACTTCGGCTGGTCAACAAATTAGCCTAAACTAATACACAATGGGATTCTGTTTTGGGGCACTCGTGTATATGTGCACGAGTGCCTGGACTAGTGACCTGGTTACTGCATCCTCATCTGTATTGGCTGAGCACACAAGATGGCTGCCTCAGCTCTCTGTAGGTGTTATATTCACTGTCATTTACTGGAGGGGGCGGAGAAGAATAAACCTGATATGGCTAATATTGAACAGATCAAATAACAGGTAATTGCAGGTTCTAACAGGGGAATCTCCTACTACAGGTAGTGACAGTCACTTTTATACTTATAACAATATAACAATATTTTTTGTTGCATAAACATGTATGTATATATATATATATATATATATATTTTTAACTTGCTCTTTTTTTTAATTATTATTTAACTTTTTTTATTTTTTTTATCATTTTTGTTGTATAAACATGTATATATATATTTATTTTTAACTTGCACTTTTTTAAAAAAATGTTTACTTTTTTTTAAACTTTTTTATATTTTTTATAATTTTTGGTGGAGTGCAGACAGCAGTCACTGTACCGTTAACAGTACACTCAAATCGGGGTACATTGGCAGCGTCCGAGCTCTCTATTGGGGTATGCGACATCACCGTGCATTTCCTGCTGTGGAAATTCTCTGACTTCATCTGCATCGCCAGGCACCTCAGTTGTACTTTCGTCTATTAAAAAGTTGCTCACCCACTGGATGTTGTGGCAAAATTTGGGCCGAAAAGAACCAATGGCTGTCCAAATAAGAATTTTGCCAATATCTATAATAAGAACTGTTTGAAAAAATGATGTCGCGCAGGACAGAAGCCACATCATTGACAACGTGTACCCATAAGATAACCCATATAGGATGATAACAACTGCGGAACCACTTGAGAATATGAAAACAAAGAAAAAATTGACATAAATGCACCACCAAGGTAGAACACAAGTGCAATGAAATAATTTTCTGTCAATGCTTTCTGAATTTTGGCTTTGTATTTCAGCAGCCTTTTCGGCAGAATCTTCAGAGCCAATTTGGCTAGAAGTGCTATACTCCTCCAAGGTGATCATCTGAGAATGTTCTTTATCTTTTGTATGCTTCATGCAAAAATCCACTATAAAATTTAAGGGTGCTGTAATTATAGTGCTTTGAGTTCCGATGATAACTGATCTCAGTAAATTGGACAATGTTTCATCATCTTTGGGTGTTTCCGCATTAAAAAACATTATGTTCACCATGAAACCGGTCAAAAGGGTCACCAAACAACATGAAAGTCTCCGAAATCTATTGAAGACTCCCGGGACAGCGGTTAAGAAAACAGAAAACCATAAGTGATCCTCACAGAGTTTGGAAGCCAGTTGTATATTAAAATAGTGCATTTTCTTTAACGGTGCATCTGATTTTAAAGGAAAAAAGTTTTGATGTTGTAAGTCGCTGTCTTTGCCAAGATCGAGCCACTCTTGACACACAAAATACCACACTTGCTTGGTCCGCTTGTTCTCAATCTTAACTCGGCTCAAGAACCAGCCCGGAGAGTCGCCCACATTATTTTGCCATATCCTGATGAAACATATGTCTCCTAATGAGTCTCTTGTAGTCATTAAAAATGTATCTATCCCTCTTTGTCCGAATACTTGGTGCCCAGGGCCTGTAAGAAGACGTCGGCAACTCATACTCTCTGTGCCCACCATCTTTAAAAAAACGCCTGCTGTCGTTCTAGACCCAAAACGACTTCCGGTATAAAGAGTGACAAAGTAAATTTCTGTTTCCCAAGGCTTATTATCTGGCAACGGAATGACAGTATGCTTGCTGGTCAACTCACATTTGTCTTTCTTCCTTGCCCACAAAGCCAAGACAAAATAAATAATAAATATGACAATAACAGTTACAAGCGTCACAAAGTTTGACTGCAAGGATTGTAAATTAATTTTGGTTAAATCTATTGGATTAGGCATGACAATTACCGAGGCTGCTATGAATGTGTGTCTTTTCTTTAGGAAATGAATGCTTCTTCTTTGAGCCTGTGGTAAATCCTCACAGATACAATGAATAACGTTATTGTTCGATAATGGGCCAGCTCTGCAGTTCCCTTTGTTCCACTCAGTCCCTTCCACTTCGTAATCTAAGCAAGCAATGTTATAAATAGAGGCACCCAACAGTTTTGTTTTCTCCGGGACAAGATAATTAGTGGTCAGCTCAATTGTAAGATTTTGTACAGGTGTGGACATAGGTAAAGATTCCACGGGAAGGCGAATCATTTTTGAATTCCAATCATTCGCGTCTGGTACATTGCGCAATTTCGTCTGTACTACTTCTCCTATAGGGATCTGGAAAACTGCAATGGGATTACCTGTAATGTTATCCCCAACGTGAAGGGAAATGTTAAACGTTATCTGCTTTGTGTAAAAAAACTGCACAAACCACTCCGTTTTCTGTGCTAGGTCAACTTCAAAGCAAAAAAGGCCACTTGTAATTTTTTCAGCATCTTGCGAAACCCAAACGTCAAAAATAGGGATAACGTTTTTCCTTTCCATAATTATATCAAAACTTCTGGGACTTAAATTTTCCCACCTCCCATTACCAGTGGCGGCCACACTATAGAATCCGGTTACCACTGTGTCAATATGGTTGCCATTTTGCAGCCATGGCAATGGATCCTCTTTGAAGACGTAAAAAGCTGCAGTCACAACAGCATCCACAGGTAAACCAGAATGATCCTTCTGATATGTTGGATAGAAGCAGGTGAGGCAGTCAGTTTTCTTTCGGAAAGAGGCATCAAGATCCCATTTTTCTTCTTTTGTTAAGCTGATACTAAAACTGTCTGTAACCATAAAAGTCTCTGCTTCTCCAGGAACTTTCCCTTGGGATACAATGTCTGTCACAGTCTCCATTACGGAGAGGGTGTCCTTCAGAACTTTAACTGTATTAAACGGGACTTCAGAAGTAATGTTAGCAAGGGATGCCGTCATAATATTGGACAAAGATGATAAAATGCCACTGCTTAAGGTTTCGCTCTCCACAGATCCAACTCTGTCTTTCCTATATTTGGACAAGACGTCGCTTACTTCTTTTAACTTTGCCACCGCAAGTTGCTGAGATCTTGTGTTCAACTCCTTGGTTTTTTGCGTGAGTTCATGGACGCTAGTGATTATTTGATTCACAGCCATAATGTTAGTGACCAAAACACAAGATGTCATGTTCAGCAGACTTTCTCGTAGTTCGGACCTCCCCACCTCCAAAGCATAAGTAAAGTCGCTGGATGTAAAACTGTTTAGAACGGATGCGATCATGCACGTAAAATGCCCAAAACGAATAAAATCTCCTATTTCAAGAAACAAATACAATAAAGAGCTGTGGGCCTGTGAGGCAAGCTCCTTAAAGAATGTATCTGGTGGCTGACCTTCATGGAAATTCTTGAGAGTTACGTTAAGGGTTATTTGCGTATACGATGAAAGAGAGTCATATACTTTAATATATATTTTTAAAACAGAAGATTTTCCTGAAGCTCCAATTGAAAGCATCAATGGTGGAGTTGTAGCATCATAACCCTCGAAAATAATTGAACCCAAGGAGTTTTCCTGCAGAGAACTTATGTTGCAAAGATTATTTGAGGCGGCTCTAAACGTATACCGTAGCGGTAGATTTTGGTCTGTGAATCCACTACAGCTTATAATGAATTTAGTCGTCAAAGTAATGCCTACAGATGGTTGGATGTGACAATTTCCACTTTTTGGAGGAGCATTAACATAAAATCTGTATTTATACAGTGACGTTGCACCTGTCCACGTTGTTAGTTGTAGTTGCAGAGTATACCACGTATCTGCAAGATCTACAAACGTTGACGCAATAAAGGATATGTAGGCGATGGACCTCCCAGTAGTGGTCTGAGATGCCCAGTCGAGAACAACTTCCTCTGAATGGTTAAAGAGCGACCATTGGTACTGTGGCCGGCTTGTTATAACACAGTCAGTGCATTTTGCTGATAAGGAAAACTGGTCTGTTGGAATTAAGACTTTAAGGCAATTTTCTATACAGGTAACACTAATACTAGGTGGAGAACCAGGAGCAACAAACACAGTCTGATCTACATAGCTTGTCCTATTTCCTTTGTGAACAACCAAGCGAAAATAGTAATATCTGTTACCCTGCAAGGTCTCTGGTTCCACAGACTGAGTTACATTATCGGGGTCTACCCAAAACAAGCTTTGTTGATTTGGATGGCAATTTGCTTTTGCACTTAACATCATACTTTCCAAATCCGGTTCAATTTTTGAACAGTACCACAGAAAAGACAGACCAGTGAATGGATCTGATGAATCGGGGTCATAAGAAAAACGTCCGTCAAGAGTCCACGTTTCACTGAATCCAACAGTCCTAAAAGATCCTCCTGAAATGACCGCTATCAAATCGCTCTCTAGTACCTGCACAACAACAGAATCTGTATTGGCACGGAAGGAATCATCATGGTCACCTGTAGAAATGTTAACGGACACCTTAAAGACATAAAAGCCGTAATGCAAAGTCCATCTTGGGATTTCAATATTGCTCTGATTCATTGCTGATACTTTCGGCAAAGTCAAATAGTTATCCCACATGGGTGTGTCAGATGCCGAGGACACTCTATAAATTCTCCACAACACGCTTGCCCCCTGCGCAGACGAGCAATTTATCTGTACACTGACAGAGATGGATAAATGCGCTCCCTTTTTGGTCAGTATGGCAGAAGGGTGCTCAGGTTTCTTGATCCTGAATACAATTATCTTGCACAAGACTGCAGTATCTAACACTGTGCTGTTCATGTACACATGTGTAGTTAGAATGTAATTTTGCATTTCCACAAATGTAAAATGGAATTGGAAAGTTAACATATCCTGTTGCAAGCGGACGCTATAACTGGGCTCCACTTTATCCTCAACTGAGACTTTGCAGGGGCCACTGATCTCACTACAATGGTAGCTTTCACTAGTTGAACCTATGGGATTTAAGGTTACGACACCTAGACTTTTGGTGATGTTTATGCCAACGCTGCCATTGGCGTAGTACATTACACCACAGAGTGGTCCTAATTTGATGGCTTTGGTTAACAACGTTATATTTGCAATTGCATATCCAGTGGTATTGTATGGGGGAGACCATGTATCTATTTTAATGGCATATTTGTTTAAGGTCACCTCCCAAGGTCCCACGTTACTTAGATCTGTGAGCTGGAATACAGACACATTATTAGATTGAAAAAAGTTCCATGACAACCTAAGGCCAGTAGTGTGTGGGAGCTGGATCAATGTGGCATTTAGGACATTGACTTGAGAGACACTGGGCATTATCACCTGGGCCCTTATCACACCCAGCACCACAAAACACTGCCAGCCTAATACAGCCATGTACAATTTCAACAGCATCATAACATAAGGCAACCTCCCTCCTGTCACCACACTTATGCTTCTGTCACCAGGCATATGAGCAAAACATAAACTGTCACTGGCCACACCCACTTTACCTCAGAGACTTGGTCACATGGTGGCCTGGGGGTGGGGAAGCATGTCATGTGATCCTCCTCCTGTGCCATGCATAGAAGGAGTGTGTGTGTGTGTGTGTGTGTGTTAATGGGAGCAGATTTAATATTTATGTATATTTCATAAAGTGTTACACCAATGCACTGCATCTTCAGCATACATCTTACTAAGACAATTTTTTTGTGATGCGAAGCGTTTTTTCCATAAGGTTCTATGTTAGAGACTTTGCTATATAATATGCGATGCGATGCGATTTTTGCATAGGGTTCTATGTTAGAGACTTTGCTATACAATATTGAGTGCCATGGCATCCGATAATCGCATCGCATCCGATGTTTTGCAATGCGATGTTTTTTATCCAATGTTTTGCATCTGATGTGTTACATGTAAAACATCGGATGTGCGATTTTTACATAGGGTTCTATGTTAGTGACTTTATTATACAATATCTGGTGTCATGGCATCCGATAATCGCATCCGATGGTTTGCATCTGATGTTTTGCATGCAAAACATCGGATGCAATTCGATTTTTCCATAGGGTTGTATGTTAGTGAATTTACTGTACATTATCGGGTGCCACGGCATCTGATAATCGCATTGCATCCAATGTTTTGCATCCGATGTTTTGCATGCGAAACAACGGATGCGATGCGATTTTTCCATAGGGTTGTATGGTAGTGAATTTACTGTACAATATCGGGAGCCATGGCATCTGATAATCGCGTCGCATCCTATGTTTTGCATCCAATGTTTTGCGTGCGAAACATCGGATGCGATGCAATGTTTCCATAGGGTTGTATGTTAGAGAATTTACTGTACAATATCAGGTGGCATGGCATCCGATAATCGCATTGCATCCGATGTTTCGCATCCAATGTTTTGCATGCGAAACATTGGATGCGATGCGATTTTTCCATAGGGTTGTATGTTATTGAATTTAATGTAAAATATCGGGTGCCATGGCATACCCGATAAAATATTAGATCCGATATTGGATCCGATATCAGGTCCAATTGTATAGGGTTTTATGCCATATAATCTACTATCCATGTATTAAATGACATATAATGTGATGGTCGCACCCCCCACTATCCACGTGAACCCGAAGCGTGTTCGCCCGACCTTTTCATACCCCACTATCCACATCGTCGTGAAGCAGATTTTATCTAGTGCGGCGAGCGCAGCGAGCCACCGAGCCTGAAGCGTGGCGAGTGGACGCGTATTACTTTACATGTATTTCGCGTCCCATTCGATAATAGCATCGCATCCGATGTTTTGCATCCAATGTTTTGCATGCAAAACATCGGATGTGCGATTTTTCCATAGGGTTCTAGGTTAGTGACTTTACTAGTTGCACTGCGGCACTAGTTTCACGACGGCAGCATGGCCGGCCGATACTTCTGGGTTCGGCGCCCGGAAAACTATCTAAAATAAAGTCCATGCCAACATGAATTGGTTCATACCCCCACTATCCACGTTGGCATGGAGTTGATTTTAGATAGCGTGGCGAGCCACGAGCCCGTAGCGTGGGCGAGCGAAGCAAGGGGACACAGACGCTGCTGCGACTGAGACGCTGCCGCCGTGAAACTAAACAAGTACCCAATATCGGGTGCCATGGCATCCGATAATAGCATCACATCCGATGTTTTGCATCCGTTGTTTTGCATGTGAAACATCGTATGCGATGCGATGCGATTTTTCCATATGGTTGTATGTTAGTGAATTTACTGTACAATATCGGGTGCCATGGCATCGGATAATCGCATCGCATCCGATGTTTTGCATCCGATGTTTTGCCACCAATGTTTTGCATGCGAAACATCGGATGCGATGCGATTTTTCCATAGGGTTGTATGTTAGTGAATTTATTGTACAATTTCGGGTGATATGTCATCCGATAATCGCATCACATACGATGTTTTGCATCCAATGTTTTCCATTCCATAGCAACCAGCCATCATTCCGCATTACGCAACACGGTTATAAGACTAGGGGTGTAGGCCGCCGTACACGGAAAGGGATGAGCTCGTGCGCTAAAGGGATCATAGTAACATCGGGGTCTTAAGATCGCATAATGGAGCTGTTTTAATTAGAGATGACCGGGTCCGGATCTCCGGGTTCCGACTGATCCGAATATGGTGATCCGAGTCCGGATCCGAGCCGGCTCGGGAGTTCCCGCCTGAATTCTGGACTGAAAACGAGGCAAAACGTCATCATCGGATTCTCACGGGATTTGGATTCTATATAGGACGCATGCGCGCCCCGCCATCTTCACTCCATTATAGGAGAGGGAAGAGGGTGGTTGGGATCTGTGCTCCGTGCTCTGTGCTGTGATTTATTTAGTGACTGATTTTTTATTTTATTGTAAACTAGGTGCTGCAGTGCTCACACGCAGGGGCTGCAGTGCTGCTGACCAGGGCTGGATTATAATGGGATCACAAGGGGTCAGTACCCTGGGCCCCCTGTGGTTGGCATGTATTTTTAGCTAAAGGTTTTGTGCATTGGAGTGGGGTAGTGCTCCAGCTTCACCTATCTGCCAATGCGACAATGATTAATGGTGCTGAGCACCGGGAGCCAAGGCACACTGATTGCACAAGTTTGCAGTGCATTAATGGGAGTTGACTAAGTCCCATGACACTTTGCACCAGAGGGCAGAGGCTGAGATGTTTGTGCTGAGCTCTGATTGGTGGAGCTCATTACATGCTTCTCAGGCCCATGGAGAACCGCAGCAGCCTAGTCATGGGTGGGTTTTTAATCAGAGGCAGCACTGGAACTGTGAGGTCTCCTACAGAGTGAGGTGCAGAGGGACAAACACAGGCTTTTCATGTGGTATGCGTGTATGTGTATGTGTATGTGTGTGTGTGTGTGTGTGTACCCAAGTTTATACTGCCTTAACTCTGTGTTTTGACAGTGTAATATTCTCCCATGCAGTTTGCGGCCAGTAATAACAAGTGCAAGGGGGCCCCCCTGTCTAAAGTGCCCCGGGCCCCCCGAAGGCTTAATCTGGCACTGCTGCTGACTGTACACTCAGTGTACAGGGGCTGCAGTGTCCATAATACAAGGGGCTGTGTCCAGTGTGTCAGGGACTTTGTCCAGTGTGTCAGGGGCTATGTCCAGTGTCCAGGGGCTGTGTCCATTGTCCAGGGGCTGTGTCCATTGTCCAGGGGCTGTGTCCATTGTCCAGAGGCTGTGTCCAGGGTGACAGGCTGTATCCAGTGTCCAGTGTAACGGGCTGTGTCCCGTGTGATGGCATATATATCTAGTGTTCAGTGTGACGGCCTATATCCAGTGTCCAGTGTGACGGCATATATCCATTGTCCAGAGTGACGGCATATATCCACTGTCCAGTGTGACGGCATATATCTAGTGTCCAGTGTGATGGCATATATATCTAATGTCCAGTGTGACGGACTATATCCATTGTCCAGTGTGACGGCATATATCTAGTGTCCAGTGTGAGGGCATATATATCCAGTGTCCAGTGTGACGGACTATATCCAGTGTCCAGTGTGACGGCCTGTGCCCAGTGTCCAGTGTGACGGCATATATCTAGTGTCCAGTGTGACGGCATATATCCATTGTCCAGTGTGACGGCATATATCCATTGTCCAGTGTGATGGCATATACCTAGTGTCCAGTGTGACGGCATATATATCTAGTGTCCAGTGTGACGGACTATATCCAGTGTCCAGTGTGACGGCATATATCCAGTGTCCAGTGTAACGGGCTGTGTCCAGGGGCAGTGTCCAGTGACCAGGGGCAGTGTCCAGTGTCACAGGCTGTGTCCAGTGTAAAAATATAAGAAAAATAAATAAAAGTATTAAAATAAAAACACATTTTTGGAGGATGATGGAGGAGGAAATAGTGGGAGATGAGCAACCTGATAGAAGTACTGAAGCTGCTACCACCAGTCAGATTCATGATGGCAAGGCCGATGGTCAAAGGCCTAGAGGCCATGCAAAAGCAAAGCAGAAATGTCATTTTACAATGGTCCATAAAAAAAAAATTAAAGTCACCTGCGGAGAAAAATAAAATTGACAATATGCCGTTCACCACACGCAGTGGGAAGGAAAGGCTACGGCCTTGGCCTTTGTTTCTGACTGATGGTAAAGCGTCTCAGAAGAATGATGGTAGCCCTTCTGCTACTACAAAAAAAAGAAGGAAACTTTTTAAGACAAAGGCGAGTTCACAAATGTCACAAATCCCAGAGGAGAGTCGAAGTGTGTCCGCGGATGCCATATGTGAGCCGGACCTTTCAAATACTGTTTATGAATAGGAGGTTTATTTCACCATTTGCGTGCCCTCTGCAAGTGTGTGGAAGAGCATCCCCAGTCAAGATGCTGACCTGGTTATTGAGGATGCTTCTGAGGAATTGGATGAGGATGTGGGTTCTGTTGGCACACAGAAGGATGTGGATAATGACGATGTTGAGGACGATGTTGTTTGTTTCAAGGCACAGACGGATACAGTTGTTGTCCGGGATATGAAAAGGCCCATTCTCATGCCAGGGCAAAAGACAAAAAAATCCACCTCGTATGTATGGAATTATTTCTACCCAAATCCGTATTTTTTGCTCTTTGGAGCATTTCTTTTTTTGGGGTAGTTTATTAAACTGCCACCTTGTCTGCCCCTGCAGTGCCGCTCTGCTTCCAAGATGTGCCAGGTTGGAAGTATAAGGTCCACATGTATGTGATGCCCACTGCTGTCGCTTAGCTTAGTCATCCAGCTACCTCGGTATAACCTTTTGGCCCAACTACAGTAAATTAAAACAATTTTGTGAGCTGTGAAGTGATCAAAATTGACTAGAAATGAGTGGAAACTAATGTTATTGAGGTCAATACTACTTTAGGGGCAAAAACAGGCCCAAATTCTGTTATTTTAGTCATTTTTAGCATTTTTTCATAAAAATCCAGATCCAAAACCAAAACCCGCAAGGGTGGTTTTGCCAAAACCAATCCAGACCCAAAACACGAAGGGAGATCCAGATCCAAAACCAAAACCCAAAAAAGTGGCCGCCGCACATCTCTGATTTTGGCCTATTCCATGTGGTAAAATGTGAATTTTTGGTTCATTCTCTGTGGTAAAATGTGAATTTGTGGCTCATACTGTGTGGTAAAATGTGAATTTTTGGCTCATTCTGTGTGGTAAAATGGGAATTTTTGGCTCATTCCGTTTGGTAAAATGTGAATTTATGGCTTATTCTATGTGGCAAAATATGAATTTTCGGCACATTCTGTGTGGCATAATGCAAATTTTGGCTTATACTGTGTGGCATAATGTGAATTTTGTTTTATTCCTTGTGCCATAAGGTGTAAGGGGCATATTGCACCGGGAGGGGAATATTTTGCACCGGGGGAGATGCCGGTAGATCACCGGTAAGTAAGTGTACAAAAGTAGATCCCGGGTTACAAAAGTCCGGCCAACCCTGCTGTATAAGATGTATAGGGCCCATGCTGTACAGGATGTATAGGGCCCATGCTGTATAGGATGTTTAGGGCCCATGTTGAATAGGATGTATAAGGCACACAAACTGCATAGGATGTATAGGGCATATGCTGTATAGGATATAAAGGGCACATGCTGTGTAGGATTTATAGGGCACATGCTGTATAGGAGTATAGGGCACATGCTTTATAGGAGGTATAGGGCCAATGCCCAGGGCTGCCGAGAGGCAGGGGGGGCGGGTACATTTTACCTGGGCCCGGGCCTGCCAGGGGGGCCCGGGTCCGGCGGACACACACTTTAAAAAAAAATATTTATTGGGCTGCGGGTGCGCCGGGATGACAAGGACCCGCACGCCCATGTGTCCGGCCACCCGCCCGTCCATGTGTCCGGCCACCCGCCCGTCAGCTGCGGCTGCCCCTGCCTTCCCCTGTCTGTCCTTCCCCTGCACACAGAGAGACAGACGCTAGAAGTCATAGTTCACCTCTAGCATCTGACAGCAAGCACAGCTCTGCACTTCCTGGTTAACGCTGCAGAGCTGTGCTCCCTGTCAGAGACGCTGGAAGTGAAAAATGACTTCTAGCGTCTGTCTCTCTGTGCACAGGGGAAGGCAGGATAAAGCAGGGGCAGCTGCAGCTGATGGGTGGGTGGCCGGACACACGGGCACATATTAACCCCTTGGCAACGAGCTAGAACCCCTGGCAACGGAAATCCCCCTTGGCAACGAGCATTAACCCCTGGCAAAAAATATTAACCCCCTGGCAACATCTAATAACCCCTAGCAACGCATATTAACCCCTTGGCAATGAGCAAGAACCCCTGGCAATGGACAATAAACCCCCTTTGGCAACAAGCAAGAACCCCTGGAAACAGACATTAACCCCCCTTGGCAATGAGCAATAACCCCTGGGAACAAATATAAACCCTTGGCAACAAGCAATAACCCCTGGCAATGCATATTAATCCCTTGGCAACGAGCAAGAACCCCTGGCAACGCACATTAACCCCCCCTTGGCAACGAGCAAGAACCCCTGGCAACGCACATTAACCCCCCTTGGCAACGAGCAAGAACCCCTTTGTAACGGACATTAACCCCCCTTGGTAACGGACATTAACCACCTTGGCAACGGACATGAACTCCCTTGGCAACGGACATTAACCCCCTTGGCAACAAGCAGGTCATTTATAATTTATTAGAAGCCTTACTGTGGGGGGCAATGGGGTGTGGCATAGTCAGTGTGTATCGACTTTTGTGTGACATCCCATTTTTTTGGGACGGTCCTGCGGGAATTAGACACTGCATGCGTCGAATGAGGCAGGCAGGGAGGCTGAGGGCATGGACCAGCAGTTCACACAGCACTGGCCATACCCTCACAGCGACAAAACGGCGCCCCAAAAATTTTGCCTCATAGGCATTGTGGTGAGCTGCATCATGTTTCAGAGAAATGGCGGTGTGTGGCATAATGTATCGCTCGCTCAGACACTGCCCGGCTGTTCCCGACCCGGCGTGTGGCCTGCGCTGCGTGTCTCGATCATAGGTCACACTGCGCAGGCCGCAGCGCTGACCACCAGCGCCAGAACCTGCTTGCCGCCGGGCCTCCCACATCCTCCCACATCATACCCGACGCCGGAACCTGCTCGCCGCCGGGCCTCCCACATCCTCCCACATCATACCCTACGCCGGAACCTGCTCGCCGCCGGGCCTCCCACGTCAGTGTGGGGGCACAGGGGGCAATTTTCTTTTAGGGATGCCAATCCCGGGATTGAGCATTTTTCAATCCCAGTGATATTGGTGTACCGGCCCCAAGATTTCTGTTGCCATCCCTTACATAGAAATGACCTTCTAGACCTAATTTGTCTCTGTCCCTGCGTCCCCACCATCTCTGTCCCCTCCCTCTGGCCCTTCGTCACCACCATCTCTGTCCCTGCATCCCGCCATCCCGCTCTATGCACCTTTGTAACCGCCATCCCTCTCCCTGCATCCCCACCATTCCTCTCACTGTCCATGAATTTTGCCACAATCTGTGTGGCATAATGTGAATTTTAAGACATTCCAGGTGAATTTTGGCTCATTCTGTGTAGCATAATGTGTAAGGGGCAAGTATAAGGGGTCTACTATTGTGTTCCATAAAGGGTATATGGTGTGGTACACACCCCTATATCCTTTTCATGGCCACACCTCTTTTCTGTAGCTCGCCAATCCAGAGGGGCCCCATGACACTGTTGTACCGGGGCCCAGGATTTCTCTTGGCAGCCCTGCCCATGCTGAATAGGATGTATAGGGCACATGCTGTATAGGATGTATAGGGCACATGCTGTATAGGATGTATAGGGCCCTTGCTGAATAGGATGTACAAGGCACATACTGTATAGGTTGTACAGGGCCCATGCTGAATAGGATGTATATGGCACATACTGTATAGGATGTATAGGGCACATACTGTATAGGTTGTATAGGGCACAAGCTGTAAGGGATGTAAACGGCAGGACAGGAAACCCAGCTGATGCACCAGTGTGGGACTGCTCTAAGCTTGTATGGAACTGTTGTATTTCAGTTCCTTAAGATCCGGTAATTCTTAGCCTCTGTCTCATTCAGGACTTTCTTTATGCACTTTAAACGTGTTTTGTATTTTGCATTGTGGATACCTTTTTAATGTCAATTTTATGAGATGTTTTATTTAATGAAAATATTGTGAAAAAAAATTTACTTCACTATTATATGCTCTAATTTTTTTCACTTTTATGTGAACGCCACGGAGACATCCGGGTTGATTCAAGACTCCGAGCGCCTGATAAGTTGTATTCCTCTTTTTGTTCACATGCTGTATAGATTGTACATGGCACATACTGTATAGGATGTATAGGGCCCATGCTGTATAGGATGTATAGGGCACATACTGTATAGGATGTACAGGGCACATACTTTATAGTATGTATGGGGCACATTCTGTATAGGTTGAATAGGGCTCATACTTTATAGGATTTATAGGGTGCATGCAGTATAGGATGTATAGGGCACATGCTGTATAGGGCACATATAGGATGTATAGGGCACATATAGGATGTATAGGGCACATGCTCTATAGGTTGTACAGGGCACATGCTGTATAGGATGTACAGGGCACATACTTTAAAGATTGTATGGGGTGTGTGCTGTATAGAATGTATAGGGCACATGCTCTATATGTTGTACAGGGCACAAAAAGGATGTACAGGGCACATGCTCTATAGGTTGTACAGGGCACATGCTGTATAGGATGTATAGGGCACATACTGTAGAGGTTGTATAGGGCCCATGCTGTATAGGAGGTAAAAGGTTGGTGACAATTAATAATTGACACCTAGAAAGTGCAGCTGTACTCCAACTATAATAATTCTGCAACACTTCTTAGTGCGCTATATTTGCATATTTTATTTTAAAAATGAGCAATTTCATAATCATAACAATGCATAAAATTAGACAAACAAAACATACAACATATCACATAAAATAAAATTTGAGGCAATCATATGAAGCAATGTTATAGTGTCTCTAATGAGGCTTATATGGCTTAGATTCTGATTCTGAATGTCGCTTTGAAAATGAGGCAATATAGGTATAATTACCAGACCCAGTTTAAAAGTATATGGGTCTCCTCTGGATCTTCGTAACAACACAGTTCCTTTTTCTGAGCACGCTACCTCCCTCTGCTGAGGGGGACTGCTCCATGTGCTGAGTGTCCACATGTGGCAAAATATGATTTTTTTTCTCATTCCGTGTGGTAAAATGTGAATTTTGGGCTTATTTTGCGTGTCTTACTGTGTATTTTGGCTCATTCTATGTGGCAAATATGACTTTTGGCTCATTCTGTGTGGTAAAATGTGAATTTGTGGCTCATACTGTGTGGCATATTGTGTATTTTGGCCTATTCCATGTGGTAAAATGTGAATGTTTGGCTCATTCAGTGTGGTAAAATGTGAATTTGTGGATCATATTGTGTGGCATATTGTGTATTTTGGCTCATTCTATGTGGCAAAGTCTGAATTTTGGCTCATTCGGTGTGGTAAAATGTGAATTTTTGGCTCATACTGTGTTGCATATTGTGTATTTTGGCTCATTCCATGTGCCAAATATGAATTTTGGCTCATTCTGTGTGGTAAAATGTGAATTTGTGGCTCATACTGTGTGGCATATTGTTTATTTTGGCCCATTTCCTGTAGCAAAATATTAATTTGTGGCTCATTCCGTGTAGTAAAATGTGAATTTTTGGCTCATTCTGTGTGGAAAAATGTGAATTTGTGGCTCTGTGTGGCATATTGCGTATTTTGGCCCATTCCATGTGGTAAAATATGAATTTTTGGCTCATTCTGTGTGGTAAAATGTGAATTTTTGGCTCACTTCGTGTGGTAAAATGTGAATTTGTGATTCATACTGTGTGGCATATTGTGTATTTTGGCCTATTCCATGTGGAAAATATGAATTTTGGCTCATTCTGTGTGGTAAAATGTGAATTTGTGGCTCTAACTGTGTGGCATATTGTGTATTTTGGCCCATTCCATGTGGTAAAATATGAATTTTTGGCTCATTCTGTGTGGTAAAATGTGAATTTTTGGCTCACTTGTGTGGTAAAATGTGAATTTGTGATTCATACTGTCTGGCATATTGTGTATTTTGGCCCATTCCATCTGAAAAATATGAATTTTGGCTCATTCTGTGTTGTAAAATGTGAATTTTTGGCTCATTCCGTTTGGTAAAATGTGAATTTATGGCTCATTCTGTGTGGTAAAATATGAATTTTCTGCACATTCCGTGTGGCATAATGCATATTTTGGCTTATACTGTGTGGCATAATGTGAATTTTGTCTTATTCCGTGTGCCATAATGTGTAAGGGGCATATTGCACTGGGAGGGGAATATTTTGCACTGGGGGAGATGCCGGTAGATCACCGGTAAGTAAGTGTACAAAAAGTAGATCCCGGGTTACAAAAGTCCGGGCAACCCTGCTGTATAGGATGTATAGGGCCCATGCTGTATAGGATGTATAGGGCCTATGCTGTATAGGATGTATAGGGCACATACTGTAGAGGTTGTATAGGGCCCATGCTGCATAGGAGGTAAGAGGTTGGTGACAATTAATAATTGACACCAAGAAAGCGCAGCTGTACTCCAACTATAATAATTCTGCAACACTTCTTAGTGCGCTAGATTTGCATATTTTATTTTAAAAATGAGCAATTTCATAATCATAACAATGCATAAAAATAGACAAACAAAACATACAACATATAACATAAAATAAAATTTGAGGCAATCATATGAGGAAATGTTATAGTGTCTCTAATGAGGCTTATATGGCTTAGATTCTGATTCTGAATGTCTCTATGAAAATGAGGCAATATAGGTATAATTACCAGACCCAGTTTAAAAGTATATGGGTCTCCTCTGGATCTTTGTAACAACACAGTTCCTTTTTCTGAGCCCGCTACCTCCCTCTGATGAGGGGAAGCGCTCCAGGTGCTGAGTGTCCAAATGCATTTGAATGCTTGTTGGCACAGGTTCAGGGACATCTCCTTGGTGTAATAACTGGTGACCGGATTATATGGGGCTCCACATGTGGCAAAATATGATTTTTTTTCTCATTCCGTGTGGTAAAATGTGAATTTTTGGCTTATTCTGCATGGCATATTGTGTATTTTGGCCCATTCCATGTGGAAAATATGAATTTTGGCTCATTCTGTGTAGTAAAATGTGAATTTGTGGCTCTAACTTTGTGGCATATTGTGTATTTTGGCTCATTCCATGTGGCCAAATATGAATTTTGGCTCATTCTGTTTGGTAAAATGTGAATTTGTGGCTCATATTGTGTGGCATATTGTGTATTTTGGCCCATTTCATGTGGAAAATATGAATTTTGGCTCATTCTGTGTAGTAAAATGTGAATTTGTGGCTCTAACTTTGTGGCATATTGTGTATTTTGGCTCATTCCATGTGGCCAAATATGAATTTTGGCTCATTCCGTGTGGTAAAATGTGAATTTTTGGCTCATTCTGTGTGGTAAAATGTGAATTTGTGGCTCTAACTGTGTGGTGTATTGTGTATTTTTTCTCATTCCATTTGGTAAAGTATGAATTTTTGGCTCATTCTGTGTGGTAAAATGTGAATTTTTGGCTCACTTCGTGTGGTAAAATGTGAATTTGTGATTCATACTGTGTGTCATGTTGTGTATTTTGGCCCATTCCATGTGGTAAAATATGAATTTTTGGCTCATTCTGTGTGGTAAAATGGGAATTTTTGGCTTACTTCGTGTGGTAAAATGTGAATTTGTTATTCATACTGTGTGGCATATTGTGTATTTTGGACCATTCCATCTGGAAAATATGAATATTGGCTCATTCTGTGTGGTAAAATGTGAATTTTTGGCTCATTCCGTTTGGTAAAATGTGAATTTATGGCTCATTCTATGTGGCAAAATATGAATTTTCGGCACATTCCGTGTGGCATAATGCAAATTTTGGCTTATACTGTGTGGCATAATGTGAATTTTGTCTTATTCCGTGTGCCATAATGTGTAAGGGGCATATTGCACTGGTAGGGGAATATTTTGCACCGGGGGAGATGCCGGTAGACCACCGGTAAGTAAGTGTACAAAAAGTAGATCCCGAGTTACAAAAGTCCGGCCAACCCTGCTGTATTGGATGTATAGGGCCCATGCTGTATAGGATGTATAGGGCCCATGCTGTATAGGATGTATAGGGCCCATGCTGAAGAGGATGTATAGGGCACACAAACTGTATAGTATGTATAGGGCATATGCTGTATAGGATTTATAGGGCACATGCTGTATATGAGTATAAGGCACATGCTTTATAGGAGGTATAGGGCCCATGCTGAATAGGATGTATAGGGCACATATAGGCTGTATACAATGTATAGGGCACATGCTGTATAGGATGTATAGGGCCCATGCTGATTACGATGTATATGGCACATACTGTATAGGATGTATAGGGCACAAGCTGTAAGGGATGTAAACGGCAGGACAGGAAACCCAGCTGATGCACCAGTGTGGGACTGCTCTAAGATTGTATTTTTGCATTTTTCAATCCCAGTGATATTGGTGTACCGGCCCCAAGATTTTTGTTGCCATCCCTTACATAGAAATGACCTTCTAGACCTAATTTGTCTCTGTCCCTGCGTCCCCACCATCTCTGTCCCCACCCTCTGGCCCTTCGTCACCACCATCTCTGTCCCTGCATCCCGCCATCCCGCTCAATGCACCTCTGTCCCCGCCATCTCCCTCCCTGCATCCCCACCATTCCTCTCACTGTCCCTGAATTTTGCCACAATCTGTGTGGCATAATGTGAATTTTAAGACATTCCAGGTGAATTTTGGCTCATTCTGTGTAGCATAATGTGTAAGGGGCAAGTATAAGGGGTCTACTATTGTGTTCCATAAAGGGTATATGGTGTGGTACACACCCCTATATCCTTTTCATGGCCACACCTCTTTTCTGTAGCTCGCCAATCCAGAGGGGCCCCATGACACTGTTGTACCGGGGCCCAGGATTTCTCTTGGCAGCCCTGCCCATGCTGAATAGGATGTATAGGGCACATGCTGTATAGGATGTATAGGGCACATACTGTATAGGATGTATAGGACCCATGCTGTATAGGATGTATAGGGCACATACTGTATAGGATGTACAGGGCACATACTTTATAGTATGTATGGGGCACATTCTGTATAGGTTGTATAGGGCTCATACTTTATAGGATTTATAGGGTGCATGCAGTATAGGATGTATAGGGCACATGCTGTATAGGGCACAAATAGGATGTATAGGGCACATATAGGATGTATAGGGCACATGCTCTATAGGTTGTACAGGGCACATGCTGTATAGGATGTACAGGGCACATACTTTAAAGATTGTATAGGGTGTATGCTGTATAGAATGTATAGGGCACATGCTCTATATGTTGTACAGGGCACATAAAGGATGTACAGGGCACATGCTCTATAGGTTGTACAGATCACATGCTGTATAGGATGTATAGGGCACATACTGTAGAGGTTGTATAGGGCCCATGCTGTATAGGAGGTAAAAGGTTGGTGACAATTAATAATTGACACCTAGAAAGTGCAGCTGTACTCCAACTATAATAATTCTGCAACACTTCTTAGTGCGCTATATTTGCATATTTTATTTTAAAAATGAGCAATTTCATAATCATTACAATGCATAAAATTAGACAAACAAAACATACAACATATAACATAAAATAAAATTTGAGGCAATCATATGAGGCAATGTTATAATGTCTCTAATGAGGCTTATATGGCTTAGATTCTGATTCTGAATGTCTCTTTGAAAATGAGGCAATATAGGTATAATTACCAGACCCAGTTTAAAAGTATATGGGTCTCCTCTGGATCTTTGTAACAACACAGTTCCTTTTTCTGAGCCCGCTACCTCCCTCTGATGAGGGGAAGCGCTCCAGGTGCTGAGTGTCCAAATGCATTTGAATGCTTTTTAGCACAGGTTCAGGGACATCTCCTTGGTGTAATAACTGGTGACCGCCACCGGATTATATGGGGCTCCACATGTGGCAAAATGCGATTTTTTTTTCTCATTCCGTGTGGTAAAATGTGAATTTTTGGCTTATTCTGCATAGCTTATTGTGTATTTTTGGCTCATTCCATGTGGTAAAGTCTGAATTTTGGCTCATTCAGTGTGGTAAAATGTGAATTTTTGGCTCATACTGTGTGGCATATTGTGTATGTTGGCTCATTCCATGTGCCAAATATGAATTTTGGCTCATTCTGTGTGTTAAAATGTGAATTTGTGGCTCATACTGTGTGGCATATTGTGTATTTTGACCTATTCCATGTGGTAAAATGTGAATTTTTGGCTCATTCCGAGTGTTAAAGTGTGAATTTGTGGTTTATATTGTGTGGCATATTGTGTCTTTTGGCCCATTTCATGTTGCAAAATATGAATTTTGGCTCATTCAGCATACCTCCCAACTTCTGTCTGGAGGAAATAGGGACACTTCGCGCGAGCGGCCGAAAAGGGGGCGGGGCGTATGCAAATGAGGGCACGGCTTATGCTAATTAGCCGGGACCTCATTTTCATACGAGAATAGACGCTGTGCGCGTGCGCACAGCGTCTATTCTACTAGATTGGGGGGTCTCCCAACTGCCACCCCCCGCAGCGGGACAATGCCTGCCGCGGGTGGGACAGCGGGACAGGACCCGAAAATCGGGACTGTCCCTCTAAAATCGTGACAGTTGGGAGGTATGCATTCAGTGTGGTAAAATGTGAATTTTTGGCTCATTCTGTGTGGTAAAATGTGAATTTGTGGCTCATATTGTGTGGCATATTGTGTATTTTGGCCCATTCCATGTGGTAAAATATGAATTTTTGGCTTATTCTGTGTGGTAAAATGTGAATTTTTGGCTCACTTCGTGTGGTAAAATGTGAATTTTTGATTCATACTGTGTGGCATATTGTGTATTTTGGGCCATTCCATGTGGAAAATAGGAATTCTGGCTCATTCTGTGTGGTAAAATGTGCATTTATGGCTCATTCTATGTGGCAAAATATGAATTTTCGGCACATTTTGTGTGGCATAATACTAATTTTTGGCTCATACTGTGTTGCATATTGGCCCTTATTCAGATCTGATTGCAGTAGAAATTTGTTCTCAAAATGGGCAAAACCATGTGCACTGCAGGTGGGGCAGATGTAACCTGTTCAGAGAGAGTTAGATTTGTGTGAGTTATTTTGTTTCTGTGCAGGGTAAATACTGACTGCATTATTTTTACACTGCAATTTAGATTTCAGTTTCAACACACCCCACCCAAATGTAACTCTCTCTGCACATGTTACATCTGCCCCACCTGCAGTGCACATGGTTTTGCCCATTTTGAGAACAAATTTGTACTGCGATCAGATCTGAATAAGGGCCATTGTGTATTTTGGCTCATTCCATGTGCCAAATATGAATTTTGGCTCATTCTGTGTGGTAAAATGTGAATTTGTGGCTCATACTGTGTGGCATATTGTTTATTTTGGCTCATTTCATGTAGCAAAATATGAATTTGTGGCTCATTCCGTGTGGTAAAATGTGAATTTTTGGCTCATTCTGTGTGGAAAAATGTCAATTTGTGGCTCTGTGTGGCATATAGCGTATTTTGGCCCATTCCATGTGGTAAAATATGAATTTTTGGCTCATTCTGTGTGGTAAAATGTCAATTTTTGGCTCACTTCGTGTGGTAAAGTCTGAATTTTGGCTCATTCAGTGTGGTAAAATGTGAATTTTTGGCTCATACTGTGTGGCATATTGTGTATTTTGGCTCATTCCATGTGCCAAATATGAATTTTTGCTCATTCTGTGTGTTAAAATGTGAATTTGTGGCTCATACTGTGTGGCATATGGTGTATTTTGACATATTCCATGTGGTAAAATGTGAATTTTTGGCTCATTCCGAGTGTTAAAGTGTGAATTTGTGGTTTATATTGTGTGGCATATAGTGTCTTTTGGCCCATTTCATGTGGCAAAATATGAATTTTGGCTCATTCAGTGTGGTAAAATGTGAATTTTTGGCTCATTCTGTGTGGTAAAATGTGAATTTGTGGCTCATATTGTGTGGCATATTGTGTATTTTGGCCCATTCCATGTGGTAAAATATGAATTTTTGGCTTATTCTGTGTGGTAAAATGTGAATTTTTGGCTCACTTCGTGTGGTAAAATGTGAATTTGTGATTCATACTGTGTGGCATATTGTGTATTTTGGGCCATTCCATGTGGAAAATATGAATTTTGGCTCATTCTGTGTGGTAAAATGTGCATTTATGGCTCATTCTATGTGGCAAAATATAAATTTTCGGCACATTTTGTGTGGCATAATACTAATTTTTGGCTCATACTGTGTTGCATATTATGTATTTTGGCTCATTCCATGTGCCAAATATGAATTTTGGCTCATTCTGTGTGGTAAAATGTGAATTTGTGGCTCATACTGTGTGGCATATTGTGAATTTTGGCCCATTCCATCTCAAAAATATGAATTTTGGCTCATTCTGTGTGGTAAAATGTGAATTTTTGGCTCATTCCGTTTGGTAAAATGTGAATTTATGGCTCATTCTGTGTGGTAAAATATGAATTTTCGGCACATTCCGTGTGGCATAATGCAAATTTTGGCTTATACTGTGTGGCATAATGTGAATTTTGTCTTATTCCGTGTGCCATAATGTGTAAGGGGCATATTGCACTGGGAGGGGAATATTTTGCACCGGGGGAGATGCCGGTAGATCACCTGTAAGTAAGTGTACAAAAAGTAGATCCCGGGTTACAAAAGTCCGGGCAACCCTGCTGTATAGGATGTATAGGGCCCATGCTGTATAGGATGTATAGGGCCCATGCTGAATAGGATGTATAGGGCACACAATCTGTATAGGATGTATATGGCACATGCTGTATAGGATGTAAAGGGCACATGCTGTATAGGATTTATAGGGCACATGCTTTATAGGAGGTATACGGCCATGCTGAATATGATGTATAGGGCACATGCTGTATAGGATGTATAGGGCCCTTGCTGAATAGGTTGTACAGGGCACATGCTGTATAGGATGTATATGGCACACATTATTCAGTCGGGATACAAGATAGACTTCAGAAGACGTCCAGGGAATCTGGTAATAGAGTCTCCTATTCCCAGGGACAAAGAGGAAAGGAAGGCTTTACTGTTAAGTTTAGAATCTCTAAGACCCACCTGTCCGTGGTGGATCCTTGCCAGACTTGATAAAATTGCAGCAGCCTGGCCCCTACCCTTCGTGGGTCGGCGTCATTGCTGTTCTTTTTTTAAGGGAAATTAACCTTCTCTGCCCCTTTGGGCACGAAAATTTGCCCTTGACATCCAGGTTCCCCTTTTATAGGCCCTACCCGGCCTGTAGGTCCTGGCTTCTCTGTATTCTTGCGGTTGATATCTGTTAAACTTGGTCGGTACATTTTTTTTTTGTAGTTTTGTACAGGGCCCATGCTCTATAGGATGTATAGGGCACATACTGTATAGGATGTACAGGGCACATACTTTATAGATTGTATAGGGTTACATGCTGTATAGTATGTATAGGGCACATTCTGTATAGGTTGCATAGGGCTCATACTTTATAGGATTTATAGGGTGCATGCCGTATAGGATGTATAGGGCACATGCTGTATAGGGCACATATAGGATGTATAGGGCACATATAGGATGTATAGGGCACATGCTCTATAGGTTGTACAGGGCACATGCTGTATAGGATGTATAGGGCACATACTGTAGAGGTTGTATAGGGCCCATGCTGTATAGGAGGTAAAAGGTTGGTGACATTTAATAATTGACACCTAGAAAGCGCAGCTGTACTCCAACTATAATAATTCTGCAACACTTCTTAGTGCGCTATATTTGCATATTTTATTTTAAAAATGAGCAATTTTATAATCATAACAATGCGTAAAATAGACAAACAAAACATACAGCATATCACATAAAATAAAATTTGAGGCAATCATATGAGGCAATGTTATAATGGGGGAAATTTACCAAAATGGATTCGTAGAAAAAAGGTGTATTCATAGGCAGAAATACACCTTTTTTTTACGAATTTGTATTTTCGGGATTTACAATCCCAAAAATACAACAATTCGTAGTCCTAAAGATGGAACATTCGTATTTGTATTTACAAATACGAATGTCCTACACCATCGATAGGATACGACAGAAATCACCATTCAAAAGAATGGTGATTCCTGGGGCGAAATGTAATAGGGTGCGATTTTTAGACTAAAAAAAAATCGCACCAAATCGCACCTTTAAAAATCGCATTTTTTGCCGCGAATTCGCATATGTAATGAGATGCGAATTAGCGGCAAAAAATGCGATTTGCCGCGATTTTTAGTCATGAAAATGTGCGCATTTTCAGTCATGAAAATGTGCGCATTTTTATAAATGCGATTTTGTGCAAAAAAAAAAAAGTAAAAAAAAAAACGGCGTGGGGTCCCCCCTCCTAAGCATAACCAGCCCCGGGCTCATTGAGCCGGACCTGGTTCCAAAAATACGGGGGGACAAAAAGCATAGGGGTCCCCCGTATTTCTGAAACCAGCCCCGGACTCTTGGACCGGTCCTGGTTCCAAAAATACGGGGGACAAAAAATCTGGGGGTCCCCCGTATTTTGAAACCAGCACCGGGCTCCAACAGCCCGCGGTGTCATGCCACAGCCGGGGGACACTTTTTATACAAGGTCCCCCGGCCAAAACATGAGCACCGTGGCTGGTCAGCCTTGGACGGGGTACCTGGAGGAGTGGGGACCCCCCCAATAAAGGGGTCCCCCCCCCCCAGGCTTCACCCGTCCATAGCTCAGTCCTGATTGGCTGAGCTATGCGTCTCCATGGAGACGCATACTGTAGCTCAGCCAATCACGCTCTCAGCCTCTGTAGCACTCGGACAGCGCTACAGAGGCTGTTAGAAGCAACGGAGACAGCCGGTTCTCCCCGCTGCCTGTCAGTGCGGGGGGGGAGCCGGCTGTGAAGCAGCCAGACCAGCGCTGGATCCAGGAATGGTAAGTATGCTGGTGTAAAATTGAGGTGTGTGTGTGTAATAAACTTGTACTTCTCTGTGTGTGTGTTTTTTATAAACATTCTTTTTACAGGTGGACTACAAGTCCCAGCGGGCCCATTAATGCCCCGCATGCTGGGACTTGTGGTTCTCCAAGTCCCAGCATGCGGGGGAGGTCTGCTGGCACTTGTAGTTCGCCGGTAAAAAGCAATGTAATGATATGTATGATGGATTTAACCCTATCAGGCCGGCGTCCACTGGCCACGGACGCCGGTGACAGCCCCGGGCTTCAGCCCTGGACGGGTGAAGCCTGGGGGGGGGGACCCCTTTATTGGGGGGGTCCCCACTCCTCCAGGTACCCCGTCCAAGGCTGACCAGCCACGGTGCTCATGTTTTGGCCGGGGGACCTTGTATAAAAAGTGTCCCCCGGCTGTGGCATGACACCGCGGGCTGTTGGAGCCCGGTGCTGGTTTCAAAATACGGGGGACCCCCAGATTTTTTGTCCCCCGTATTTTTGGAACCAGGACCGGTCCAAGAGTCCGGGGCTGGTTTCAGAAATACGGGGGACCCCTATGCTTTTTGTCCCCCCGTATTTTTGGAACCAGGTCCGGCTCAATGAGCCCGGGGCTGGTTATGCTTAGGAGGGGGGACCCCACGCCGTTTTTTTTTTATAAAAACACTTTTACACATTTTTATTAACAGAACCATGCACAGATCTCAATGATCTGTGCATGGTTCTGTCAAATTCGCCTGTCAGAACCTGGTCTATTTTTTTTGCGATTTTTGGTAACATTGACCAAAAATCGCACCCTATTACATTTGCGAGTTGTATACTTTATAATGGGAAAACATCTGGATGCGAATTGAAATGTGACTAAAAATCGCACTTCGAAAAGTGCGATTTCGCGGTAAAAAGTGCGATTTTTTACCGCGATTTTCAACCTATTAAATGTGCGATTTTCGGAAAATGTGCGATTTCGGCCGTTTTTGACCAAAAATCGCACATGTCTAAAAAATCACACCCTATTACATTTCGCCCCTGATTTACTAAGCAGCCGTACTGACAATACGGCTGCTAAGTGGTGTGAAACACCCACGCAAATACGACAGGAAAATAGAACACCATTTTCCTGTTCTATTTGCGTTTTAGCCTGCACGGATCAGTCAGATCCGTGCAGGCTTCAGTGAAAAAAAAAATAGAAAAAAAAATAAATAAATAAATAAAACGGCGTGGGTTCCCCCCCACAGCCGTAACCAGCACCAGGCTGAAGGAGCCGGGGCCGGTAATTAAAAATCAGGGAACCCGACAAATAGGGGCTCCCCGGTTTTTAACAACCAGCCTCAGGCTCCAGGTCTGGGGCTGGTTCCCAAAATACGGGGGACAAAATGACTAGGGGTCCCCCGTATTTCAAGAACCAGTCCCAGGCACAACCAGCCAGCAGGGTAATGCCACAGCCGGGGGGAGACTTTTTATGCAAGTCCCCCCGGCCAAAGCATTCATCCCTGTGACCGGTCAGCCTGGCCAGGGGCCCTGGGGGAGTGGGGACCCCCCCAATGAAGGGGTCCCCCCCCTCCAGGACTTACCTGACCAGGCTGAAGCCTGGTACTGTCCCCGATGCCCCTGGGCGGTGGGCATCGGGCTGATAAATGGTGTAAAAATAAGGATAAACTATTGTTTTTTACTGTGGCACTACAAGTGCCAGCAAGCCTCCCCAGCAAGCTGGGACTTGGAGAACCACAAGTCCCAGCCTGCTGGGCATTAAAGGGCCCGCTGGCATTTGTAGTTCCACAGTTAAAAAAATAGTGCACAAAACACACTGACACACTTTTAAAATAAACCTTTATTACATACAAAGCCCACACATACTAATACTTACCTATCTTCTTTCCGTAGGTATCCCTGGTCCTGTGTCGGCGTCTTCTGGTCCTGTGTCGTCTTCTTCCTCCATGTCGACCGTCGCTGTCGCCGTCCGGATCCGACGAAATCCATTTGGGAAGCTGTGGAAGGAAACCATACTCACCTGTCCCAGCGCGACGTAGTCCAGGTAAGTGTCTTGGCAAAAAAACAAAACGAACACCCGAATCCAGACCGGACACGGAGACGCACGGTGTTTGTTTACATCGTGCGGCTCCGCCTCCCGAATGCCGCTATTGGCCGCCTTGCGGCCTAGCGGCCAATCAGGAGCCGCTAGGCCGCAAGGCGGCCAATAGCGGCATTCGGGAGGCGGAGCCGCACGATGTACACACAGTACCGTGCGTCTCCGTGTCCGGCTGGTTTCGGGGTGTTCGTTTTTGTTTTTTTGCCAAGACACTTACCTGGACTACGTCGCCCTGGGACAGGTGAGTATGGTTTCCTTCCACAGCTTCCCAAATGGATTTCGTCGGATCCGGACGGCGACAGCGACGGTCGACATGGAGGAAGAAGATGACACAGGACCAGAAGACGCCGACACAGGACCAGGGATACCTACGGAAAGAAGATAGGTAAGTATTAGTATGTGTGGGCTTTGTATGTAATAAAGTTTTATTTTAAAAGTGTGTCAGTGTGTTTTGTGCACTATTTTTTTAACTGTGGAACTACAAGTGCCAGCGGGCCCTTTAATGCCCAGCAGGCTGGGACTTGTGGTTCTCCAAGTCCCAGCTTGCTGGGGAGGCTTGCTGGCACTTGTAGTGCCACAGTAAAAAAACAATAGTTTATCCTTATTTTTACACCATTTATCAGCCCGATGCCCACCGCCCAGGGGCATCGGGGACAGTACCAGGCTTCAGCCTGGTCAGGTAAGTCGTGGAGGGGGGGGACCCCTTCATTGGGGGGGGGTCCCCACTCCCCCAGGGACCCTGGCCAGGCTGACCGGTCACAGGGATGAATGCTTTGGCCGGGGGGACTTGCATAAAAAGTCTCCCCTCGGCTGTGGCATTACCCTGCTGGCTGGTTGTGCCTGGGACTGGTTCTTGAAATACGGGGGACCCCTAGTCATTTTGTCCCCCGTATTTTGGGAACCAGCCCCGGACCTGGAGCCTGGGGCTGGTTGTTAAAAATCGGGGAGCCCCTATTTGTCGGGTTCCATGATTTTTAATTACCGGCCCCGGCTCCTTCAGCCTGGTGCTGGTTACAGCTGTGGGGGGGACCCCACGCCGTTTTGTTTATTTATTTATTTATTTATTTTTCTATTTTTTTTTACACCTTGCAGCCTGCACGGATCTGACTGATCCGTGCAGACTGCTAGAAATAATTCGTATTAGCAGTCGTATATACGGCCGCTAAATGAATTGTTACACCATCGGAGGGTTACAAAGCAGTCGTATCTGATTGCTTTGTAACTGATCCTCCGGAACACGAGTTTGCATATGACTTAAACAGTCATATGCAACCATAGGGAAAATACTAGGTTTTTCATATTGGTAAATTTCCCCCAATGTCTCTAATGAGGCTTATATGGCTTAGATTCTGATTCTGAATGTCTCTTTGAAAATGAGGCAATATAGGTATAATTACCAGACCCAGTTTAAAAGTATATGGGTCTCCTCTGGATCTTTGTAACAACACAGTTCCTTTTTCTGAGCCCGCTACCTCCCTCTGATGAGGGGAAGCGCTCCAGGTGCTGAGTGTCCAAATGCATTTGAATGCTTGTTGGCACAGGTTCAGGGACATCTCCTTGGTGTAATAACTGGTGACCGCCACCGGATTATATGGGGCTCCACATGTGGCAAAATGCGATTTTTTTTCTCATTCCGTGTGGTAAAATGTGAATTTTTGGCTTATTCTGCATAGCTTATTGTGTATTTTTGGCTCATTCCATGTGGTAAAGTCTGAATTTTGGCTCATTCAGTGTGGTAAAATGTGAATTTTTGGCTCATACTGTGTGGCATATTGTGTATTTTGGCTCATTCCATGTGCCAAATATGAATTTTGGCTCATTCTGTGTGTTAAAATGTGAATTTGTGGCTCATACTGTGTGGCATATTGTGTATTTTGACCTATTCCATGTGGTAAAATGTGAATTTTTGGCTCATTCCGAGTGTTAAAGTGTGAATTTGTGGTTTATATTGTGTGGCATATTGTGTCTTTTGGCCCATTTCATGTGGCAAAATATGAATTTTGGCTCATTCAGTGTGGTAAAATGTGAATTTTTGGCTCATTCAGTGTGGTAAAATGTGAATTTTTGGCTCATTCTGTGTGGTAAAATGTGAATTTGTGGCTCATATTGTGTGGCATATTGTGTATTTTGGCCCATTCCATGTGGTAAAATATGAATTTTTGGCTTATTCTGTGTGGTAAAATGTCAATTTTTGGCTCACTTCGTGTGGTAAAATGTGAATTTGTGATTCATACTGTGTGGCATATTGTGTATTTTGGCCTATTCCATGTGGAAAATATGAAGTTTGGCTCATTCTGTGTGGTAAAATGTGAATTTGTGGCTCTAACTGTGTGGCATATTGTGTATTTTGGCCCATTCCATGTGGTAAAATATGAATTTTTGGCTCATTCTGTGTGGTAAAATGTGCATTTATGGCTCATTCTATGTGGCAAAACATGAATTTTCGGCACATTTCGTGTGGCATAATACTAATTTTTGGCTCATACTGTGTTGCATATTGTGTATTTTGGCTCATTCCATGTGGTAAAATATGAATTTTGGCTCATTCTGTGTGGTAAAATGTGAATTTGTGGCTCATACTGTGTGGCATATTGTTTATTTTGGCTCATTTCATGTAGCAAAATATGAATTTGTGGCTCATTCCGTGTGGTAAAATGTGAATTTTTGGCTCATTCTGTGTGGAAAATTTTGAATTTGTGGCTCTGTGTGGCATATAGCGTATTTTGGCCCATTCCATGTGGTAAAATATGAATTTTTGGCTCATTCTGTGTGGTAAAATGTGAATTTTTGGCTCACTTCGTGTGGTAAAATGTGAATTTGTGATTCATACTGTGTGGCATATTGTGTATTTTGGCCTATTCCATGTGGAAAATATGAAGTTTGGCTCATTCTGAGTGGTAAAATGTGAATTTGTGGCTCTAACTGTCAGCAGCGCTGACAATCTCGCTGCTGCGGCACCGCCACAGCAGCGTCCCGACACCCGGGCAGCGCTCTCACTTCCGCCCGGCGGCTGCCAGGCAGGTGAGGTCACGTCCGCCCGGCCGCGGCGCATCACTTCCGCCCGGCCGGGGGACGATAGTCTAGTACAGGCCGCGGCGCCCGGCGGTTGCTTAGCAACCAGGGGACGCCGGGCGGCGCGCGCTCGGCCACCTGAAAATAAAATATAATTATGGGGGCCGGATCAGGCGGCGGTGGCTGGTTGGCCAGAGGATCCCTTTTAAGGGATCTGGCTCAGCTCAGCCCCGCCGGTGATATTGTTTCACACAGAGTGCTTGCTACACTCTGCTGTCCCGGTCCTCTAGTGCCTCCAGAGAGTATCCAGTCTCCTGGTCACTGTCGGTGTCACGTCCTGGTTCTGTCTCCGTCCGGTTCTGGTCCTGTCAGGGTCCAGTCCACGTCTGGCTCCTCATTGTTCAGCGCCATTTCCATCCTGCTCTGACTAGTCGTCTCCGGTGTGCACGTTTCCATCCAGTGCTGCCAGTGGGTCGGGTCGAGTCCGGTCACGTAAGTGCTCCAGTGGAGCCTGGTTCCGTAGTTCTTTATTTATTACGGGCAAGCTGCCCTTATCCTCTGTTTATTTCATTATTTTAGTCCGAGTCCAGCTCGCCGTGTATCGGAGAGACCCACGGCTGTGGGTGCTCACCTGCTTTGGGGTACCGTTGTTATTATCAGGGTACCATCTGGTATTGGCGTGTTTGTGTGGTGGCACCCCGTTATTATTTGTATTGTGCCTGTGACTCTGTCACCCTCCCCGTCCTTGGCCTGGTGCCGTTAGACAGGGTGTTCTATTTAGTTAGGGCCTTATAGTCAGATTCTCCTTTTGGTCCGGTCCCTGACAGTCGCCGTGGGCTTGTCCCAACATAAAACCTGGTTGCATCGGGGTTGGAGCAGGCTTAACCTGCTCCCTCGAACGCGGCGACTAAAGGAGAAGCCTAGCACCTTGCAGCCGGCGGTCACTTGCCCGGGACGGCCAACAGAGTTAGTGTAGGGCTTTGCCGTGGCCGTTCTAAACAGCGGTCCCGGCTGAGGGCTCAGCCCACCACCAGTTGCTGTATACACCCACGCACGTTACATTATCACCGGCCTAACAGATTATATAAAACTCATTTATATAATATACCTGTTTTGTCCGTGGGTGTTAGTGGTTGTGCGGAGCCCTCATTATGAATCCTACCTCCCCTTCGTTAGACGCCCAGGTTGTGGGTCTAACGCAAATGGTTCAGGAATTGTCACTCCGGGTAACTAATCAGGAGAGAGGGTCTCGTTCTCCCCCGGTAGTAACACCTGAACCAAAAATGAATATGCCTGACCGGTTCTCTGGTAATAGAAAGGAGTTTTTTAACTTCAGAGAGAATTGTAGGTTATACTTTCGACTCCGACCTAAGTCTTCTGGGTCAGAGGCTCAAAGGGTGAGCTTGGTTATCTCCTGGTTGCAGGGTGACCCACAGACGTGGGCTTTTGGTTTGCCCTCGGATAGTCCTGTGTTGGCCTCGGTGGATAACTTCTTTAAGTCCTTGGGGTTGCTTTATGATGACCCGGATAGGGAGGCGTCTGCAGAGTCTCACTTACGGGCATTAAAACAAGGAAAAGATCCCGTCGAAGTGTATTGCACTGAGTTCCGCCGGTGGGCGAATGATTGTGGGTGGAACGATCCAGCTCTGCGTAGCCAGTTCCGGTGTGGACTGTCGGATACCATCAAAGATAGTTTGATCCAATACCCGGTGCCTGGCACGCTAGATAAACTCATGGAGTTGTCTATCAAGATAGACCGTCGGCTCCGTGAACGCAGAGCTGAAAGATCTTCACTGCCTCGTCCTATCCCATATGTCATGGATTCCTCGGAGGATGTCGAGGAACCCATGCAATTGGGGTCCATCCGGATTACCCCTGAGGAGAGAGCTCGTAGGATCGGGGCTGGTCTTTGTCTGTACTGTGGACGTAGGGGTCACCAGTACCGCTCTTGTCCTAACAAGGCAGTAAAAGGTCAGGCCAAGTAAATGAGGAGGAGATTCACTTGGGCCTGAAACTGTTCTCCTCCCAGAACTCCCTATTGATTCCCACTACCCTTACATATAGGGAGACTATTTTTGATTGCTTTGCCTTTGTTGATAGTGGGGCAGCCGGCAATTTTTTGGATGCCGCCTTAGCCGAGAGACTCGGTATCCCCGCCATTTCTTTAGGACAACGTATTATCATGCGAGGCCTAGATGGTAGTTCATTGCCCAATGGGGAGATTTATTTTCGTACTCCCAACCTGCAGCTTACTGTCGGCTCTCTGCATAAAGAGGAGATTTCATTTCTTTTGGTTTCCTGTCCTGCTGTCCCGCTGGTCTTGGGACATCCTTGGTTAGTCCAACATAGCCCGCAGATCGATTGGAGGACAGGGGACATTGTTCAGTGGAACACCACTTGTTTTGGTTCATGTATCAATACCTCTTTTCTTCAGGCCTCGGTGTCACTGTCTGCTGTCCCTGCGGCATACTCTGACTTTGTAGACGTTTTTTCCAAGGGTAAGGCAGATAAGCTGCCGCCCCATCGTCCATACGATTGCGCTATTCAGCTTATCCCAGACGCCCCCTTGCCTAAGGGGAGGCTTTACTCCTTGTCAATTCCAGAGACCAAGGCCATGAATGAGTACATTCAGGAGAGTTTGGAGAAGGGATTTATTCGGCCGTCAAAATCACCACTTAGCGCTGGATTCTTCTTTGTGGCTAAGAAGGACGGGTCCCTGCGTCCTTGTATTGATTTCCGGGCTTTAAATAAAATCACGGTGAAAAATGCATATCCGCTCCCTCTTATTTCTGTTCTCTTTGACCAATTGAGGTCCGCCACTGTGTTTTCTAAAATTGACCTAAGAGGGGCGTACAACCTCATACGAATAAAAGCAGGGGATGAGTGGAAAACGGCATTTAGCACGCACTCTGGGCAATATGAGTATTTAGGCATGCCCTTCGGGCTTTCCAACGCCCCTGCCGTGTTTTAAGATTTTATTAACGATGTCTTACGGGATTTTCTGGGGAGTTTCGTGGTCGTCTACTTGGATGACATCCTCATTTATTCCAAAGATCTTGATTCACATAGGGCCCAAGTAAGGCAGGTTCTGCAAAAATTACGAGAAAATTGTTTATTTGCCAAGCTTGAAAAATGCGAGTTTGAGGTATCCCAAATCTCATTCCTTGGGTATATAATTTCGGCTGAGGGCTTCAGCATGGATCCCAAGAAGCTTCAGGCGGTAGTTGATTGGGTACAGCCTACCAATCTGAAGGCAGTCCAAAGGTTTCTTGGGTTTGCCAATTACTATCGACGCTTCATCCATTCCTTTTCATCTATTGTAGCTCCCCTGGTGGCCCTGACCAAGAAAGGGTCGGATCCAGGTAATTGGTCTTTACAAGCCAAACAGGCCTTTCAAACCCTCAAACAAGCATTTGTTTCTGCGCCTATTCTCAGACATCCTGACCCGGATTGTCCCTTTGTGGTGGAGGTGGATGCCTCCGAAGTAGGTGCAGGAGCAGTACTATCGCAAACCAACCCTAAGACCCAGATTCTTCACCCTTGCGCGTATATGTCTAGAAAATTCTCTGCGGGTGAAACCAACTATGACGTTGGTGATAGAGAGTTATTAGCCATCAAGTGGGCCTTCGATGAATGGAGGCATTGGCTAGAAGGTGCTAATCATCAAGTCTTGGTGTTAACGGACCACAAAAACCTGCAATATATTGAAGCTGCTAAGCGACTTAATGCCCGGCATGCTCGCTGGGCTTTATTTTTTACACGCTTCAATTTTCTTATTACTTATAGACCCGGTCCAAGGAATGTTCGAGCGGATGCGCTCTCACGGTGCTTTATTCCGCAACATTCAAGTCAGGAGACGGCCGCCCCTATTCTTCCTGCCTCTTGTATACTGTCTGGTCTCAGTTTGACCCTAGAGGGGCTTATTCGTCAGGCCCAGGGCCAGGCTCCAGCCCAGACTCCTAGGGGTCGTTTATTTGTCCCGGAGACACTTAGGCGGAGAGTGCTGACTGACTTTCATGATAATAAGACTGCGGGACATCCGGGGGTCCATAAAACCATGGACTTATTGGCCCGTGTAGTATGGTGGCCAGGTATGTTCAGGGATGTCAAAGAATTTGTGCAGTCATGCCTTATTTGTGCCAGACATAAAGTGCCCCGGTCTAGGCCCTTTGGTGAGCTCTTGCCTTTATCCATTCCATCAAGGCCATGGTCACACATTGCCATGGATTTCGTGGTAGGCTTGCCAGTGTCAGCCGGCTGTCAAACCATCTGGGTAATCATTGACAGGTTTTCCAAGATGGCACACTTTGTGGCCTTGAAGCAATTGCCTTCGGCCAGAGAATTGGCTTCATTGTTTTTGCGGCATATCTTCAGGCTACATGGACTGCCCACTGACATTGTTTCCGACAGGGGTCCGCAATTTGTGGCACAGTTTTGGAGATCATTCTGTGCCTCTCTCAAGATCAAACTGAGCTTGACTTCAGCTTTCCACCCTCAGTCCAACGGACAAACTGAACGGCTGAATCAGTCTTTGAAGCAGTACTTGCGATGTTTCATCTCTAAGTTACAAAACGATTGGGTAGAATATCTCCCCATAGCCGAATTTGCATACAACAATGCGGTACATTCTGCTTCTAAAGTTTCGCCGTTTTTCGCAGTCTATGGTTATCATCCTCAGGCAAATTCTTTTTCTCAGGCTTCGCCCTCGACCCCATCCAGGGTCTTTCGTTTTAAGTCCACATGGAAAAAGATTCATGATGCCCTGAAGGAAACAGCTTTCAAAGAGAAGAGGTTTGCGGATAAATCTAGACGTCCTTGTCCGTTCAAAGTTGGTGATTGGGTATGGTTGTCGACCCGGAATATCAAATTACACCAACCTTCTGCAAAATTTGGGCCAAGGTTCATTGGTCCATATAAGATTGTTAAAAGGGTTAATCCGGTTGCATTCCGGTTGTTGCTTCCTAAGTCCCTCAGGATTGCGAAAACCTTTCATGCTTCTCTATTAAAGCCTGTCTTCTTTTCCTGTAAATTTCCTCGTAAAATCATCAGAGGAGTTCCTTCGGTGGACATACAGGGGCAACAGGAGTTCCTGGTTGAAAGAATTTTAGACTCCAAATTTGTCCGTGGTTCCGTTCACTTTTTAGTCCACTGGAAGGGGTTTGGGCCTGAAGAAAGGTCATGGGTCCCCGATAGGGATGTCCATGCTCAAAGCCTTAAGAAAAAGTTCTTTCGGGAGTTTCCCCATAAGCCTGGGGGTAGAGGGTTTAAAACCTCTCCTCAAGGGGGGGGTACTGTCAGCAGCGCTGACAATCTCGCTGCTGCGGCACCGCCACAGCAGCGTCCCGACACCCGGGCAGCGCTCTCACTTCCGCCCGGCGGCTGCCAGGCAGGTGAGGTCACGTCCGCCCGGCCGCGGCGCATCACTTCCGCCCGGCCGGGGGACGATAGTCTAGTACAGGCCGCGGCGCCCGGCGGTTGCTTAGCAACCAGGGGACGCCGGGCGGCGCGCGCTCGGCCACCTGAAAATAAAATATAATTATGGGGGCCGGATCAGGCGGCGGTGGCTGGTTGGCCAGAGGATCCCTTTTAAGGGATCTGGCTCAGCTCAGCCCCGCCGGTGATATTGTTTCACACAGAGTGCTTGCTACACTCTGCTGTCCCGGTCCTCTAGTGCCTCCAGAGAGTATCCAGTCTCCTGGTCACTGTCGGTGTCACGTCCTGGTTCTGTCTCCGTCCGGTTCTGGTCCTGTCAGGGTCCAGTCCACGTCTGGCTCCTCATTGTTCAGCGCCATTTCCATCCTGCTCTGACTAGTCGTCTCCGGTGTGCACGTTTCCATCCAGTGCTGCCAGTGGGTCGGGTCGAGTCCGGTCACGTAAGTGCTCCAGTGGAGCCTGGTTCCGTAGTTCTTTATTTATTACGGGCAAGCTGCCCTTATCCTCTGTTTATTTCATTATTTTAGTCCGAGTCCAGCTCGCCGTGTATCGGAGAGACCCACGGCTGTGGGTGCTCACCTGCTTTGGGGTACCGTTGTTATTATCAGGGTACCATCTGGTATTGGCGTGTTTGTGTGGTGGCACCCCGTTATTATTTGTATTGTGCCTGTGACTCTGTCACCCTCCCCGTCCTTGGCCTGGTGCCGTTAGACAGGGTGTTCTATTTAGTTAGGGCCTTATAGTCAGATTCTCCTTTTGGTCCGGTCCCTGACAGTCGCCGTGGGCTTGTCCCAACATAAAACCTGGTTGCATCGGGGTTGGAGCAGGCTTAACCTGCTCCCTCGAACGCGGCGACTAAAGGAGAAGCCTAGCACCTTGCAGCCGGCGGTCACTTGCCCGGGACGGCCAACAGAGTTAGTGTAGGGCTTTGCCGTGGCCGTTCTAAACAGCGGTCCCGGCTGAGGGCTCAGCCCACCACCAGTTGCTGTATACACCCACGCACGTTACACTAACTGTGTGGCATATTGTGTATTTTGGCCCATTCCATGTGGTAAAATATGAATTTTTGGCTCATTCTGTGTGGTAAAATGTGAATTTTTGGCTCACTTGTGTGGTAAAATGTGAATTTGTGATTCATACTGTCTGGCATATTGTGAATTTTGGCCCATTCCATCTGAAAAATATGAATTTAGCTCATTCTGTGTTGTAAAATGTGAATTTTTGGCTCATTCCGTTTGGTAAAATGTGAATTTATGGCTCATTCTGTGTGGTAAAATATGAATTTTCGGCACATTCCGTGTGGCATAATGCAAATTTTGGCTTATACTGTGTGGCATAATGTGAATTTTGTCTTATTATGTGTGCCATAATGTGTAAGGGGCATATTGCACTGGGAGGGGAATATTTTGCACCGGGGGAGATGCCGGTAGATCACCGGTAAGTAAGTGTACAAAAAGTAGATCCCGGGTTACAAAAGTCCGGGCAACCCTGCTGTATAGGATGTATAGGGCCCATGCTGTATAGAATGTATAGGGCCCATGCTAAATAGGATATATAGGGCACACAATCTGTATAGGATGTATATGGCACATGCTGTATAGGATGTAAAGGGCACATGCTGTATAGGATTTATAGGGCACATGCTTTATAGGAGGTATACGGCCATGCTGAATATGATGTATAGGGCACATGCTGTATAGGATGTATAGGGCCCTTGCTGAATAGGTTGTACAGGGCACATGCTGTATAGGATGTATATGGCACACATTATTCAGTCGGGATACAAGATAGACTTCAGAAGACGTCCAGGGAATCTGGTAATAGAGTCTCCTATTCCCAGGGACAAAGAGGAAAGGAAGGCTTTACTGTTAAGTTTAGAATCTCTAAGACCCACCTGTCCGTGGCGGATCCTTGCCAGACTTGATAAAATTGCAGCAGCCTGGCCCCTACCCTTCGTGGGTCGGCGTCATTGCTGTTCTTTTTTTAAGGGAAATTAACCTTCTCTGCCCCTTTGGGCACGAAAATTTGCCCTTGACATCCAGGTTCCCCTTTTATAGGCCCTACCCGGCCTGTAGGTCCTGGCTTCTCTGTATTCTTGCGGTTGATATCTGTTAAACTTGGTCGGTACATTTTTTTTTTGTAGTTTTGTACAGGGCCCATGCTCTATAGGATGTATAGGGCACATACTGTATAGGATGTACAGGGCACATACTTTATAGATTGTATAGGGTTACATGCTGTATAGTATGTATAGGGCACTTTCTGTATAGGTTGCATAGGGCTCATACTTTATAGGATTTATAGGGTGCATGCCGTATAGGATGTATAGGGCACATGCTGTATAGGGCACATATAGGATGTATAGGGCACATATAGGATGTATAGGGCACATGCTCTATAGGTTGTACAGGGCACATGCTGTATAGGATGTATAGGGCACATACTGTAGAGGTTGTATAGGGCCCATGCTGTATAGGAGGTAAAAGGTTGGTGACATTTAATAATTGACACCTAGAAAGCGCAGCTGTACTCCAACTATAATAATTCTGCAACACTTCTTAGTGCGCTATATTTGCATATTTTATTTTAAAAATGAGCAATTTTATAATCATAACAATGCATAAAATAGACAAACAAAACATACAGCATATCACATAAAATAAAATTTGAGGCAATCATATGAGGCAATGTTATAATGGGGGAAATTTACCAAAATGGATTCGTAGAAAAAAGGTGTATTCGTAGGCAGAAATACACCTTTTTTTTACGAATTTGTATTTTCGGGATTTACAATCCCAAAAATACAACAATTCGTAGTCCTAAAGATGGAACATTCGTATTTGTATTTACAAATACGAATGTCCTACACCATCGATAGGATACGACAGAAATCACCATTCAAAAGAATGGTGATTCCTGATTTACTAAGCAGCCGTACTGACAATACGGCTGCTAAGTGGTGTGAAACACCCACGCAAATACGACAGGAAAATAGAACACCATTTTCCTGTTCTATTTGCGTTTTAGCCTGCACGGATCAGTCAGATCCGTGCAGGCTTCAGTGAAAAAAAAATAGAAAAAAAAATAAATAAATAAAAAAAACGGCGTGGGTTCCCCCCCACAGCCGTAACCAGCACCAGGCTGAAGGAGCCGGGGCCGGTAATTAAAAATCAGGGAACCCGACAAATAGGGGCTCCCCGGTTTTTAACAACCAGCCTCAGGCTCCAGGTCTGGGGCTGGTTCCCAAAATACGGGGGACAAAATGACTAGGGGTCCCCCGTATTTCAAGAACCAGTCCCAGGCACAACCAGCCAGCAGGGTAATGCCACAGCCGGGGGGAGACTTTTTATGCAAGTCCCCCCGGCCAAAGCATTCATCCCTGTGACCGGTCAGCCTGGCCAGGGGCCCTGGGGGAGTGGGGACCCCCCCAATGAAGGGGTCCCCCCCCTCCAGGACTTACCTGACCAGGCTAAAGCCTGGTACTGTCCCCGATGCCCCTGGGCGGTGGGCATCGGGCTGATAAATGGTGTAAAAATAAGGATAAACTATTGTTTTTTACTGTGGCACTACAAGTGCCAGCAAGCCTCCCCAGCAAGCTGGGACTTGGAGAACCACAAGTCCCAGCCTGCTGGGCATTAAAGGGCCCGCTGGCATTTGTAGTTCCACAGTTAAAAAAATAGTGCACAAAACACACTGACACACTTTTAAAATAAACCTTTATTACATACAAAGCCCACACATACTAATACTTACCTATCTTCTTTCCGTAGGTATCCCTGGTCCTGTGTCGGCGTCTTCTGGTCCTGTGTCGTCTTCTTCCTCCGGATCCGACGAAATCCATTTGGGAAGCTGTGGAAGGAAACCATACTCACCTGTCCCAGCGCGACGTAGTCCAGGTAAGTGTCTTGGCAAAAAAACAAAACGAACACCCGAATCCAGACCGGACACAGAGACGCACGGTGTTTGTTTACATTGTGCGGCTCCGCCTCCCGAATGCCGCTATTGGCCGCCTTGCGGCCTAGCGGCCAATCAGGAGCCGCTAGGCCGCAAGGCGGCCAATAGCGGCATTCGGGAGGCGGAACCGCACGATGTACACACAGTACCGTGCGTCTCCGTGTCCGGCTGGTTTCGGGGTGTTCGTTTTTGTTTTTTTGCCAAGACACTTACCTGGACTACGTCGCCCTGGGACAGGTGAGTATGGTTTCCTTCCACAGCTTCCCAAATTTCGTCAGATCCGGACGGCGACAGCGACGGTCGACATGGAGGAAGAAGATGACACAGGACCAGAAGACGCCGACACAGGACCAGGGATACCTACGGAAAGAAGATAGGTAAGTATTAGTATGTGTGGGCTTTGTATGTAATAAAGTTTTATTTTAAAAGTGTGTCAGTGTGTTTTGTGCACTATTTTTTTAACTGTGGAACTACAAGTGCCAGCGGGCCCTTTAATGCCCAGCAGGCTGGGACTTGTGGTTCTCCAAGTCCCAGCTTGCTGGGGAGGCTTGCTGGCACTTGTAGTGCCACAGTAAAAAAACAATAGTTTATCCTTATTTTTACACCATTTATCAGCCCGATGCCCACCGCCCAGGGGCATCGGGGACAGTACCAGGCTTCAGCCTGGTCAGGTAAGTCCTGGAGGGGGGGGACCCCTTTATTGGGGGGGTCCCCACTCCCCCAGGGACCCTGGCCAGGCTGACCGGTCACAGGGATGAATGCTTTGGCCGGGGGGACTTGCATAAAAAGTCTCCCCCCGGCTGTGGCATTACCCTGCTGGCTGGTTGTGCCTGGGACTGGTTCTTGAAATACGGGGGACCCCTAGTCATTTTGTCCCCCCGTATTTTGGGAACCAGCCCCGGACCTGGAGCCTGGGGCTGGTTGTTAAAAATCGGGGAGCCCCTATTTGTCGGGTTCCATGATTTTTAATTACCGGCCCCGGCTCCTTCAGCCTGGTGCTGGTTACAGCTGTGGGGGGGACCCCACGCCGTTTTGTTTATTTATTTATTTATTTTTCTATTTTTTTTTACACCTTGCAGCCTGCACGGATCTGACTGATCCGTGCAGACTGCTAGAAATAATTCGTATTAGCAGTCGTATATACGGCCGCTAAATGAATTGTTACACCATCGGAGGGTTACAAAGCAGTCGTATCTGATTGCTTTGTAACTGATCCTCCGGAACACGAGTTTGCATATGACTTAAACAGTCATATGCAACCATAGGGAAAATACTAGGTTTTTCATATTGGTAAATTTCCCCCAATGTCTCTAATGAGGCTTATATGGCTTAGATTCTGATTCTGAATGTCTCTTTGAAAATGAGGCAATATAGGTATAATTACCAGACCCAGTTTAAAAGTATATGGGTCTCCTCTGGATCTTTGTAACAACACAGTTCCTTTTTCTGAGCCCGCTACCTCCCTCTGATGAGGGGAAGCGCTCCAGGTGCTGAGTGTCCAAATGCATTTGAATGCTTGTTGGCACAGGTTCAGGGACATCTCCTTGGTGTAATAACTGGTGACCGCCACCGGATTATATGGGGCTCCACATGTGGCAAAATGCGATTTTTTTTCTCATTCCGTGTGGTAAAATGTGAATTTTTGGCTTATTCTGCATAGCTTATTGTTTATTTTTGGCTCATTCCATGTGGTAAAGTCTGAATTTTGGCTCATTCAGTGTGGTAAAATGTGAATTTTTGGCTCATACTGTGTGGCATATTGTGTATTTTGGCTCATTCCATGTGCCAAATATGAATTTTGGCTCATTCTGTGTGTTAAAATGTGAATTTGTGGCTCATACTGTGTGGCATATTGTGTATTTTGACCTATTCCATGTGGTAAAATGTGAATTTTTGGCTCATTCCGAGTGTTAAAGTGTGAATTTGTGGTTTATATTGTGTGGCATATTGTGTCTTTTGGCCCATTTCATGTGGCAAAATATGAATTTTGGCTCATTCAGTGTGGTAAAATGTGAATTTTTGGCTCATTCAGTGTGGTAAAATGTGAATTTTTGGCTCATTCTGTGTGGTAAAATGTGAATTTGTGGCTCATATTGTGTGGCATATTGTGTATTTTGGCCCATTCCATGTGGTAAAATATGAATTTTTGGCTTATTCTGTGTGGTAAAATGTCAATTTTTGGCTCACTTCGTGTGGTAAAATGTGAATTTGTGATTCATACTGTGTGGCATATTGTGTATTTTGGCCTATTCCATGTGGAAAATATGAAGTTTGGCTCATTCTGTGCTGTAAAATGTGAATTTGTGGCTCTAACTGTGTGGCATATTGTGTATTTTGGCCCATTCCATGTGGTAAAATATGAATTTTTGGCTCATTCTGTGTGGTAAAATGTGCATTTATGGCTCATTCTATGTGGCAAAACATGAATTTTCAGCACATTTCGTGTGGCATAATACAAATTTTTGGCTCATACTGTGTTGCATATTGTGTATTTTGGCTCATTCCATGTGGTAAAATATGAATTTTGGCTCATTCTGTGTGGTAAAATGTGAATTTGTGGCTCATACTGTGTGGCATATTGTTTATTTTGGCTCATTTCATGTAGCAAAATATGAATTTGTGGCTCATTCCGTGTGGTAAAATGTGAATTTTTGGCTCATTCTGTGTGGAAAATTTTGAATTTGTGGCTCTGTGTGGCATATAGCGTATTTTGGCCCATTCCATGTGGTAAAATATGAATTTTTGGCTCATTCTGTGTGGTAAAATGTGAATTTTTGGCTCACTTCGTGTGGTAAAATGTGAATTTGTGATTCATACTGTGTGGCATATTGTGTATTTTGGCCTATTCCATGTGGAAAATATGAAGTTTGGCTCATTCTGAGTGGTAAAATGTGAATTTGTGGCTCTAACTGTGTGGCATATTGTGTATTTTGGCCCATTCCATGTGGTAAAATATGAATTTTTGGCTCATTCTGTGTGGTAAAATGTGAATTTTTGGCTCACTTGTGTGGTAAAATGTGAATTTGTGATTCATACTGTCTGGCATATTGTGAATTTTGGCCCATTCCATCTGAAAAATATGAATTTAGCTCATTCTGTGTGGTAAAATGTGAATTTTTGGCTCATTCCGTTTGGTAAAATGTGAATTTATGGCTCATTCTGTGTGGTAAAATATGAATTTTCGGCACATTCCGTGTGGCATAATGCAAATTTTGGCTTATACTGTGTGGCATAATGTGAATTTTGTCTTATTATGTGTGCCATAATGTGTTAGGGGCATATTGCACTGGGAGGGGAATATTTTGCACCGGGGGAGATGCCGGTAGATCACCGGTAAGTAAGTGTACAAAAAGTAGATTCCGGGTTACAAAAGTCCGGGCAACCCTGCTGTATAGGATGTATAGGGCCCATGCTGTATAGAATGTATAGGGCCCATGCTGAATAGGATATATAGGGCACACAATCTGTATAGGATGTATAGGGCACATGCTGTATAGGATGTAAAGGGCACATGCTGTATAGGATTTATAGGGCACATGCTTTATAGGAGGTATACGGCCATGCTGAATATGATGTATAGGGCACATGCTGTATAGGATGTATAGGGCCCTTGCTGAATAGGTTGTACAGGGCACATGCTGTATAGGATGTATATGGCACACATTATTCAGTCGGGATACAAGATAGACTTCAGAAGACGTCCAGGGAATCTGGTAATAGAGTCCCCTATTCCCAGGGACAAAGAGGAAAGGAAGGCTTTACTGTTAAGTTTAAAATCTCTAAGACCCACCTGTCCGTGGTGGATCCTTGCCAGACTTGATAAAATTGCAGCAGCCTGGCCCCTACCCTTCGTGGGTCGGCGTCATTGCTGTTCTTTTTTTAAGGGAAATTAACCTTCTCTGCCCCTTTGGGCACGAAAATTTGCCCTTGACATCCAGGTTCCCCTTTTATAGGCCCTACCCGGCCTGTAGGTCCTGGCTTCTCTGTATTCTTGCGGTTGATATCTGTTAAACTTGGTCGGTACATTTTTTTTTTGTAGTTTTGTACAGGGCCCATGCTCTATAGGATGTATAGGGCACATACTGTATAGGATGTACAGGGCACATACTTTATAGATTGTATAGGGTTACATGCTGTATAGTATGTATAGGGCACATTCTGTATAGGTTGCATAGGGCTCATACTTTATAGGATTTATAGGGTGCATGCCGTATAGGATGTATAGGGCACATGCTGTATAGGGCACATATAGGATGTATAGGGCACATATAGGATGTATAGGGCACATGCTCTATAGGTTGTACAGGGCACATGCTGTATAGGATGTATAGGGCACATACTGTAGAGGTTGTATAGGGCCCATGCTGTATAGGAGGTAAAAGGTTGGTGACATTTAATAATTGACACCTAGAAAGCGCAGCTGTACTCCAACTATAATAATTCTGCAACACTTCTTAGTGCGCTATATTTGCATATTTTATTTTAAAAATGAGCAATTTCATAATCATAACAATGCATAAAATAGACAAACAAAACATACAGCATATCACATAAAATAAAATTTGAGGCAATCATATAAGGCAATGTTATAATGGGGGAAATTTACCAAAATGGATTCGTAGAAAAAAGGTGTATTCGTAGGCAGAAATACACCTTTTTTTTACGAATTTGTATTTTCGGGATTTACAATCCCAAAAATACAACAATTCGTAGTCCTAAAGATGGAACATTCGTATTTGTATTTACAAATACGAATGTCCTACACCATCGATAGGATACGACAGAAATCACCATTCAAAAGAATGGTGATTCCTGATTTACTAAGCAGCCGTACTGACAATACGGCTGCTAAGTGGTGTGAAACACCCACGCAAATACGACAGGAAAATAGAACACCATTTTCCTGTTCTATTTGCGTTTTAGCCTGCACGGATCAGTCAGATCCGTGCAGGCTTCAGTGAAAAAAAAAATAGAAAAAAAAATAAATAAATAAATAAAACGGCGTGGGTTCCCCCCCACAGCCGTAACCAGCACCAGGCTGAAGGAGCCGGGGCCGGTAATTAAAAATCAGGGAACCCGACAAATAGGGGCTCCCCGGTTTTTAACAACCAGCCTCAGGCTCCAGGTCTGGGGCTGGTTCCCAAAATACGGGGGACAAAATGACTAGGGGTCCCCCGTATTTCAAGAACCAGTCCCAGGCACAACCAGCCAGCAGGGTAATGCCACAGCCGGGGGGAGACTTTTTATGCAAGTCCCCCCGGCCAAAGCATTCATCCCTGTGACCGGTCAGCCTGGCCAGAGGCCCTGGGGGAGTGGGGACCCCCCCAATGAAGGGGTCCCCCCCCCTCCAGGACTTACCTGACCAGGCTGAAGCCTGGTACTGTCCCCGATGCCCCTGGGCGGTGGGCATCGGGCTGATAAATGGTGTAAAAATAAGGATAAACTATTGTTTTTTACTGTGGCACTACAAGTGCCAGCAAGCCTCCCCAGCAAGCTGGGACTTGGAGAACCACAAGTCCCAGCCTGCTGGGCATTAAAGGGCCCGCTGGCATTTGTAGTTCCACAGTTAAAAAAATAGTGCACAAAACACACTGACACACTTTTAAAATAAACCTTTATTACATACAAAGCCCACACATACTAATACTTACCTATCTTCTTTCCGTAGGTATCCCTGGTCCTGTGTCGGCGTCTTCTGGTCCTGTGTCGTCTTCTTCCTCCATGTCGACCGTCGCTGTCGCCGTCCGGATCCGACGAAATCCATTTGGGAAGCTGTGGAAGGAAACCATACTCACCTGTCCCAGCGCGACGTAGTCCAGGTAAGTGTCTTGGCAAAAAAACAAAACGAACACCCGAATCCAGACCGGACACGGAGACGCACGGTGTTTGTTTACATCGTGCGGCTCCGCCTCCCGAATGCCGCTATTGGCCGCCTTGCAGCCTAGCGGCCAATCAGGAGCCGCTAGGCCGCAAGGCGGCCAATAGCGGCATTCGGGAGGCGGAGCCGCACGATGTACACACAGTACCGTGCGTCTCCGTGTCCGGCTGGTTTCGGGGTGTTCGTTTTTGTTTTTTTGCCAAGACACTTACCTGGACTACGTCGCCCTGGGACAGGTGAGTATGGTTTCCTTCCACAGCTTCCCAAATGGATTTCGTCGGATCCGGACGGCGACAGCGACGGTCGACATGGAGGAAGAAGACGACACAGGACCAGAAGACGCCGACACAGGACCAGGGATACCTACGGAAAGAAGATAGGTAAGTATTAGTATGTGTGGGCTTTGTATGTAATAAAGTTTTATTTTAAAAGTGTGTCAGTGTGTTTTGTGCACTATTTTTTTAACTGTGGAACTACAAGTGCCAGCGGGCCCATTAATGCCCAGCAGGCTGGTACTTGTGGTTCTCCAAGTCCCAGCTTGCTGGGGAGGCTTGCTGGCACTTGTAGTGCCACAGTAAAAAAACAATAGTTTATCCTTATTTTTACACCATTTATCAGCCCGATGCCCACCGCCCAGGGGCATCGGGGACAGTTCCAGGCTTCAGCCTGGTCAGGTAAGTCCTGGAGGGGGGGGACCCCTTCATTGGAGGGGTCCCCACTCCCCCAGGGCCCCTGGCCAGGCTGACCGGTCACAGGGATGAATGCTTTGGCCGGGGGGACTTGCATAAAAAGTCTCCCCCCGGCTGTGGCATTACCCTGCTGGCTGGTTGTGCCTGGGACTGGTTCTTGAAATACGGGGGACCCCTAGTCATTTTGTCCCCCGTATTTTGGGAACCAGCCCCGGACCTGGAGCCTGGGGCTGGTTGTTAAAAATCGGGGAGCCCCTATTTGTCGGGTTCCATGATTTTTAATTATCGGCCCCGGCTCCTTCAGCCTGGTGCTGGTTACAGCTGTGGGGGGGACCCCACGCCGTTTTGTTTATTTATTTATTTTTCTATTTTTTTTTACACCTTGCAGCCTGCACGGATCTGACTGATCCGTGCAGACTGCTAGAAATAATTCGTATTAGCAGTCGTATATACGGCCGCTAAATGAATTGTTACACCATCGGAGGGTTACAAAGCAGTCGTATCTGATTGCTTTGTAACTGATCCTCCGTAACACGAGTTTGCATATGACTTAAACAGTCATATGCAACCATAGGGAAAATACTAGGTTTTTCATATTGGTAAATTTCCCCCAATGTCTCTAATGAGGCTTATATGGCTTAGATTCTGATTCTGAATGTCTCTTTGAAAATGAGGCAATATAGGTATAATTACCAGACCCAGTTTAAAAGTATATGGGTCTCCTCTGGATCTTTGTAACAACACAGTTCCTTTTTCTGAGCCCGCTACCTCCCTCTGATGAGGGGAAGCGCTCCAGGTGCTGAGTGTCCAAATGCATTTGAATGCTTGTTGGCACAGGTTCAGGGACATCTCCTTGGTGTAATAACTGGTGACCGCCACCGGATTATATGGGGCTCCACATGTGGCAAAATGCGATTTTTTTTCTCATTCCGTGTGGTAAAATGTGAATTTTTGGCTTATTCTGCATAGCTTATTGTGTATTTTTGGCTCATTCCATGTGGTAAAGTCTGAATTTTGGCTCATTCCGTGTGGTAAAATGTGAATTTTTGGCTCATACTGTGTGGCATATTGTGTATTTTGGCTCATTCCATGTGCCAAATATGAATTTTGGCTCATTCTGTGTGTTAAAATGTGAATTTGTGGCTCATACTGTGTGGCATATTGTGTATTTTGACCTATTCCATGTGGTAAAATGTGAATTTTTGGCTCATTCCGAGTGTTAAAGTGTGAATTTGTGGTTTATATTGTGTGGCATATTGTGTCTTTTGGCCCATTTCATGTGGCAAAATATGAATTTTGGCTCATTCAGTGTGGTAAAATGTGAATTTTTGGCTCATTCAGTGTGGTAAAATGTGAATTTTTGGCTCATTCTGTGTGGTAAAATGTGAATTTGTGGCTCATATTGTGTGGCATATTGTGTATTTCGGCCCATTCCATGTGGTAAAATATGAATTTTTGGCTTATTCTGTGTGGTAAAATGTCAATTTTTGGCTCACTTCGTGTGGTAAAATGTGAATTTGTGATTCATACTGTGTGGCATATTGTGTATTTTGGGCCATTCCATGTGGAAAATAGGAATTCTGGCTCATTCTGTGTGGTAAAATGTGCATTTATGGCTCATTCTATGTGGCAAAATATGAATTTTCGGCACATTTTGTGTGGCATAATACTAATTTTTGGCTCATACTGTGTTGCATATTGGCCCTTATTCAGATCTGATTGCAGTAGAAATTTGTTCTCAAAATGGGCAAAACCATGTGCACTGCAGGTGGGGCAGATGTAACCTGTTCAGAGAGAGTTAGATTTGTGTGAGTTATTTTGTTTCTGTGCAGGGTAAATACTGACTGCATTATTTTTACACTGCAATTTAGATTTCAGTTTCAACACACCCCACCCAAATGTAACTCTCTCTGCACATGTTACATCTGCCCCACCTGCAGTGCACATGGTTTTGCCCATTTTGAGAACAAATTTGTACTGCGATCAGATCTGAATAAGGGCCATTGTGTATTTTGGCTCATTCCATGTGCCAAATATGAATTTTGGCTCATTCTGTGTGGTAAAATGTGAATTTGTGGCTCATACTGTGTGGCATATTGTTTATTTTGGCTCATTTCATGTAGCAAAATATGAATTTGTGGCTCATTCCGTGTGGTAAAATGTGAATTTTTGGCTCATTCTGTGTGGAAAAATGTCAATTTGTGGCTCTGTGTGGCATATAGCGTATTTTGGCCCATTCCATGTGGTAAAATATGAATTTTTGGCTCATTCTGTGTGGTAAAATGTCAATTTTTGGCTCACTTCGTGTGGTAAAATGTGAATTTGTGATTCATGCTGTGTGGCATATTGTGTATTTTTGGCTCATTCCATGTGGTAAAGTCTGAATTTTGGCTCATTCAGTGTGGTAAAATGTGAATTTTTGGCTCATACTGTGTGGCATATTGTGTATTTTGGCTCATTCCATGTGCCAAATATGAATTTTTGCTCATTCTGTGTGTTAAAATGTGAATTTGTGGCTCATACTGTGTGGCATATGGTGTATTTTGACATATTCCATGTGGTAAAATGTGAATTTTTGTCTCATTCCGAGTGTTAAAGTGTGAATTTGTGGTTTATATTGTGTGGCATATTGTGTCTTTTGGCCCATTTCATGTGGCAAAATATGAATTTTGGCTCATTCAGTGTGGTAAAATGTGAATTTTTGGCTCACTTCGTGTGGTAAAATGTGAATTTGTGATTCATACTGTGTGGCATATTGTGTATTTTGGGCCATTCCATGTGGAAAATATGAATTTTGGCTCATTCTGTGTGGTAAAATGTGCATTTATGGCTCATTCTATGTGGCAAAATATGAATTTTCGGCACATTTTGTGTGGCAAAATATGAATTTTCGGCACATTTTGTGTGGCATAATACTAATTTTTGGCTCATTCCATGTGCCAAATATGAATTTTGGCTCATTCTGTGTGGTAAAATGTGAATTTGTGGCTCATACTGTGTGGCATATTGTTTATTTTGGCTCATTTCATGTAGCAAAATATGAATTTGTGGCTCATTCCGTGTGGTAAAATGTGAATTTTTGGCTCATTCTGTGTGGAAAAATGTGAATTTGTGGCTCTGTGTGGCATATAGCGTATTTTGGCCCATTCCATGTGGTAAAATATGAATTTTTGGCTCATTCTGTGTGGTAAAATGTCAATTTTTGGCTCACTTCGTGTGGTAAAATGTGAATTTGTGATTCATACTGTGTGGCATATTGTGTATTTTGGCCTATTCCATGTGGAAAATATGAAGTTTGGCTCATTCTGAGTGGTAAAATGTGAATTTGTGGCTCTAACTGTGTGGCATATTGTGTATTTTGGCCCATTCCATGTGATAAAATATGAATTTTTGGCTCATTCTGTGTGGTAAAATGTGAATTTTTGGCTCACTTGTGTGGTAAAATGTGAATTTGTGATTCATACTGTCTGGCATATTGTGAATTTTGGCCCATTCCATCTGAAAAATATGAATTTTGGCTCATTCTGTGTGGTAAAATGTGAATTTTTGGCTCATTCCGTTTGGTAAAATGTGAATTTATGGCTCATTCTGTGTGGTAAAATATGAATTTTCGGCACATTCTGTGTGGCATAATGCAAATTTTGGCTTATACTGTGTGGCATAATGTGAATTTTGTCTTATTCCGTGTGCCATAATGTGTAAGGGGCATATTGCACTGGGAGGGGAATATTTTGCACCGGGGGAGATGCCGGTAGATCACCTGTAAGTAAGTGTACAAAAAGTAGATCCCGGGTTACAAAAGTCCGGGCAACCCTGCTGTATAGGATGTATAGGGCCCATGCTGTATAGGATGTATAGGGCCCATGCTGAATAGGATGTATAGGGCACACAATCTGTATAGGATGTATATGGCACATGCTGTATAGGATGTAAAGGGCACATGCTGTATAGGATTTATAGGGCACATGCTTTATAGGAGGTATACGGCCATGCTGAATATGATGTATAGGGCACATGCTGTATAGGATGTATAGGGCCCTTGCTGAATAGGTTGTACAGGGCACATGCTGTATAGGATGTATATGGCACACATTATTCAGTCGGGATACAAGATAGACTTCAGAAGACGTCCAGGGAATCTGGTAATAGAGTCTCCTATTCCCAGGGACAAAGAGGAAAGGAAGGCTTTACTGTTAAGTTTAGAATCTCTAAGACCCACCTGTCCGTGGTGGATCCTTGCCAGACTTGATAAAATTGCAGCAGCCTGGCCCCTACCCTTCGTGGGTCGGCGTCATTGCTGTTCTTTTTTTAAGGGAAATTAACCTTCTCTGCCCCTTTGGGCACGAAAATTTGCCCTTGACATCCAGGTTCCCCTTTTATAGGCCCTACCCGGCCTGTAGGTCCTGGCTTCTCTGTATTCTTGCGGTTGATATCTGTTAAACTTGGTCAGTACATTTTTTTTTTGTAGTTTTGTACAGGGCCCATGCTCTATAGGATGTATAGGGCACATACTGTATAGGATGTACAGGGCACATACTTTATAGATTGTATAGGGTTACATGCTGTATAGTATGTATAGGGCACATTCTGTATAGGTTGCATAGGGCTCATACTTTATAGGATTTATAGGGTGCATGCCGTATAGGATGTATAGGGCACATGCTGTATAGGGCACATATAGGATGTATAGGGCACATATAGGATGTATAGGGCACATGCTCTATAGGTTGTACAGGGCACATGCTGTATAGGATGTACAGGGCACATACTTTAAAGATTGTATGGGGTGTATGCTGTATAGAATGTATAAGGCACATGCTCTATATGTTGTACAGGGCACAAAAAGGATGTACAGGGCACATGCTCTATAGGTTATACAGGGCACATGCTGTATAGGATGTATAGGGCACATACTGTAGAGGTTGTATAGGGCCCATGCTGTATAGGAGGTAAAAGGTTGGTGACATTTAATAATTGACACCTAGAAAGCGCAGCTGTACTCCAACTATAATAATTCTGCAACACTTCTTAGTGCGCTATATTTGCATATTTTATTTTAAAAATGAGCAATTTCATAATCATAACAATGCATAAAATAGACAAACAAAACATACAGCATATCACATAAAATAAAATTTGAGGCAATCATATGAGGCAATGTTATAATGGGGGAAATTTACCCAAATGGATTCGTAGAAAAAAGGTGTATTCGTAGGCAGAAATACACCTTTTTTTTACGAATTTGTATTTTCGGGATTTACAATCCCAAAAATACAACAATTCGTAGTCCTAAAGATGGAACATTCGTATTTGTATTTACAAATACGAATGTCCTACACCATCGATAGGATACGACAGAAATCACCATTCAAAAGAATGGTGATTCCTGATTTACTAAGCAGCCGTACTGACAATACGGCTGCTAAGTGGTGTGAAACACCCACGCAAATACGACAGGAAAATAGAACACCATTTTCCTGTTCTATTTGCGTTTTAGCCTGCACGGATCAGTCAGATCCGTGCAGGCTTCAGTGAAAAAAAAATAGAAAAATAAATAAATAAATAAATAAAAAAAACGGCGTGGGTTCCCCCCCACAGCCGTAACCAGCACCAGGCTGAAGGAGCCGGGGCCGGTAATTAAAAATCAGGGAACCCGACAAATAGGGGCTCCCCGGTTTTTAACAACCAGCCTCAGGCTCCAGGTCTGGGGCTGGTTCCCAAAATACGGGGGACAAAATGACTAGGGGTCCCCCGTATTTCAAGAACCAGTCCCAGGCACAACCAGCCAGCAGGGTAATGCCACAGCCGGGGGGAGACTTTTTATGCAAGTCCCCCCGGCCAAAGCATTCATCCCTGTGACCGGTCAGCCTGGCCAGGGGCCCTGGGGGAGTGGAGACCCCCCCAATGAAGGTGTCCCCCCCCTCCAGGACTTACCTGACCAGGCTGAAGCCTGGTACTGTCCCCGATGCCCCTGGGCGGTGGGCATCGGGCTGATAAATGGTGTAAAAATAAGGATAAACTATTGTTTTTTACTGTGGCACTACAAGTGCCAGCAAGCCTCCCCAGCAAGCTGGGACTTGGAGAACCACAAGTCCCAGCCTGCTGGGCATTAAAGGGCCCGCTGGCATTTGTAGTTCCACAGTTAAAAAAATAGTGCACAAAACACACTGACACACTTTTAAAATAAACCTTTATTACATACAAAGCCCACACATACTAATACTTACCTATCTTCTTTCCGTAGGTATCCCTGGTCCTGTGTCGGCGTCTTCTGGTCCTGTGTCGTCTTCTTCCTCCATGTCGACCGTCGCTGTCGCCGTCCGGATCCGACGAAATCCATTTGGGAAGCTGTGGAAGGAAACCATACTCACCTGTCCCAGCGCGACGTAGTCCAGGTAAGTGTCTTGGCAAAAAAAAAAACGAACACCCGAATCCAGACCGGACACGGAGACGCACGGTGTTTGTTTACATTGTGCGGCTCCGCCTCCCGAATGCCGCTATTGGCCGCCTTGCGGCCTAGCGGACAATCAGGAGCCGCTAGGCCGCAAGGCGGCCAATAGCGGCATTCGGGAGGCGGAACCGCACGATGTACACACAGTACCGTGCGTCTCCGTGTCCGGCTGGTTTCGGGGTGTTCGTTTTTGTTTTTTTGCCAAGACACTTACCTGGACTACGTCGCCCTGGGACAGGTGAGTATGGTTTCCTTCCACAGCTTCCCAAATGGATTTCGTCGGATCCGGACGGCGACAGCGACGGTCGACATGGAGGAAGAAGATGACACAGGACCAGAAGACGCCGACACAGGACCAGGGATACCTACGGAAAGAAGATAGGTAAGTATTAGTATGTGTGGGCTTTGTATGTAATAAAGTTTTATTTTAAAATTGTGTCAGTGTGTTTTGTGCACTATTTTTTTAACTGTGGAACTACAAGTGCCAGCGGGCCCTTTAATGCCCAGCAGGCTGGGACTTGTGGTTCTCCAAGTCCCAGCTTGCTGGGGAGGCTTGCTGGCACTTGTAGTGCCACAGTAAAAAAACAATAGTTTATCCTTATTTTTACACCATTTATCAGCCCGATGCCCACCGCCCAGGGGCATCGGGGACAGTACCAGGCTTCAGCCTGGTCAGGTAAGTCCTGGAGGGGGGGGACCCCTTCATTGGGGGGGGTCCCCACTCCCCCAGGGCCCCTGGCAAGGCTGACCGGTCACAGGGATGAATGCTTTGGCCGGGGGGACTTGCATAAAAAGTCTCCCCCCGGCTGTGGCATTACCCTGCTGGCTGGTTGTGCCTGGGACTGGTTCTTGAAATACGGGGGACCCCTAGTCATTTTGTCCCCCCGTATTTTGGGAACCAGCCCCGGACCTGGAGCCTGGGGCTGGTTGTTAAAAATCGGGGAGCCCCTATTTGTCGGGTTCCATGATTTTTAATTACCGGCCCCGGCTCCTTCAGCCTGGTGCTGGTTACAGCTGTGGGGGGGACCCCACGCCGTTTTGTTTATTTATTTATTTATTTTTCTATTTTTTTTTACACCTTGCAGCCTGCACGGATCTGACTGATCCGTGCAGACTGCTAGAAATAATTCGTATTAGCAGTCGTATATACGGCCGCTAAATGAATTGTTACACCATCGGAGGGTTACAAAGCAGTCGTATCTGATTGCTTTGTAACTGATCCTCCGTAACACGAGTTTGCATATGACTTAAACAGTCATATGCAACCATAGGGAAAATACTAGGTTTTTCATATTGGTAAATTTCCCCCAATGTCTCTAATGAGGCTTATATGGCTTAGATTCTGATTCTGAATGTCTCTTTGAAAATGAGGCAATATAGGTATAATTACCAGACCCAGTTTAAAAGTATATGGGTCTCCTCTGGATCTTTGTAACAACACAGTTCCTTTTTCTGAGCCCGCTACCTCCCTCTGATGAGGGGAAGCGCTCCAGGTGCTGAGTGTCCAAATGCATTTGAATGCTTGTTGGCACAGGTTCAGGGACATCTCCTTGGTGTAATAACTGGTGACCGCCACCGGATTATATGGGGCTCCACATGTGGCAAAATGCGATTTTTTTTCTCATTCCGTGTGGTAAAATGTGAATTTTTGGCTTATTCTGCATAGCTTATTGTTTATTTTTGGCTCATTCCATGTGGTAAAGTCTGAATTTTGGCTCATTCAGTGTGGTAAAATGTGAATTTTTGGCTCATACTGTGTGGCATATTGTGTATTTTGGCTCATTCCATGTGCCAAATATGAATTTTGGCTCATTCTGTGTGTTAAAATGTGAATTTGTGGCTCATACTGTGTGGCATATTGTGTATTTTGACCTATTCCATGTGGTAAAATGTGAATTTTTGGCTCATTCCGAGTGTTAAAGTGTGAATTTGTGGTTTATATTGTGTGGCATATTGTGTCTTTTGGCCCATTTCATGTGGCAAAATATGAATTTTGGCTCATTTAGTGTGGTAAAATGTGAATTTTTGGCTCATTCAGTGTGGTAAAATGTGAATTTTTGGCTCATTCTGTGTGGTAAAATGTGAATTTGTGGCTCATATTGTGTGGCATATTGTGTATTTTGGCCCATTCCATGTGGTAAAATATGAATTTTTGGCTTATTCTGTGTGGTAAAATGTCAATTTTTGGCTCACTTCGTGTGGTAAAATGTGAATTTGTGATTCATACTGTGTGGCATATTGTGTATTTTGGCCTATTCCATGTGGAAAATATGAAGTTTGGCTCATTCTGTGTGGTAAAATGTGAATTTGTGGCTCTAACTGTGTGGCATATTGTGTATTTTGGCCCATTCCATGTGGTAAAATATGAATTTTTGGCTCATTCTGTGTGGTAAAATGTGCATTTATGGCTCATTCTATGTGGCAAAACATGAATTTTCGGCACATTTCGTGTGGCATAATACTAATTTTTGGCTCATACTGTGTTGCATATTGTGTATTTTGGCTCATTCCATGTGGTAAAATATGAATTTTGGCTCATTCTGTGTGGTAAAATGTGAATTTGTGGCTCATACTGTGTGGCATATTGTTTATTTTGGCTCATTTCATGTAGCAAAATATGAATTTGTGGCTCATTCCGTGTGGTAAAATGTGAATTTTTGGCTCATTCTGTGTGGAAAATTTTGAATTTGTGGCTCTGTGTGGCATATAGCGTATTTTGGCCCATTCCATGTGGTAAAATATGAATTTTTGGCTCATTCTGTGTGGTAAAATGTGAATTTTTGGCTCACTTCGTGTGGTAAAATGTGAATTTGTGATTCATACTGTGTGGCATATTGTGTATTTTGGCCTATTCCATGTGGAAAATATGAAGTTTGGCTCATTCTGAGTGGTAAAATGTGAATTTGTGGCTCTAACTGTGTGGCATATTGTGTATTTTGGCCCATTCCATGTGGTAAAATATGAATTTTTGGCTCATTCTGTGTGGTAAAATGTGAATTTTTGGCTCACTTGTGTGGTAAAATGTGAATTTGTGATTCATACTGTCTGGCATATTGTGAATTTTGGCCCATTCCATCTGAAAAATATGAATTTAGCTCATTCTGTGTGGTAAAATGTGAATTTTTGGCTCATTCCGTTTGGTAAAATGTGAATTTATGGCTCATTCTGTGTGGTAAAATATGAATTTTCGGCACATTCCGTGTGGCATAATGCAAATTTTGGCTTATACTGTGTGGCATAATGTGAATTTTGTCTTATTATGTGTGCCATAATGTGTAAGGGGCATATTGCACTGGGAGGGGAATATTTTGCACCGGGGGAGATGCCGGTAGATCACCGGTAAGTAAGTGTACAAAAAGTAGATCCCGGGTTACAAAAGTCCGGGCAACCCTGCTGTATAGGATGTATAGGGCACATGCTGTATAGGATGTATAGGGCCCTTGCTGAATAGGTTGTACAGGGCACATGCTGTATAGGATGTATATGGCACACATTATTCAGTCGGGATACAAGATAGACTTCAGAAGACGTCCAGGGAATCTGGTAATAGAGTCTCCTATTCCCAGGGACAAAGAGGAAAGGAAGGCTTTACTGTTAAGTTTAGAATCTCTAAGACCCACCTGTCCGTGGTGGATCCTTGCCAGACTTGATAAAATTGCAGCAGCCTGGCCCCTACCCTTCGTGGGTCGGCGTCATTGCTGTTCTTTTTTTAAGGGAAATTAACCTTCTCTGCCCCTTTGGGCACGAAAATTTGCCCTTGACATCCAGGTTCCCCTTTTATAGGCCCTACCCGGCCTGTAGGTCCTGGCTTCTCTGTATTCTTGCGGTTGATATCTGTTAAACTTGGTCGGTACATTTTTTTTTTGTAGTTTTGTACAGGGCCCATGCTCTATAGGATGTATAGGGCACATACTGTATAGGATGTACAGGGCACATACTTTATAGATTGTATAGGGTTACATGCTGTATAGTATGTATAGGGCACATTCTGTATAGGTTGCATAGGGCTCATACTTTATAGGATTTATAGGGTGCATGCCGTATAGGATGTATAGGGCACATGCTGTATAGGGCACATATAGGATGTATAGGGCACATATAGGATGTATAGGGCACATGCTCTATAGGTTGTACAGGGCACATGCTGTATAGGATGTATAGGGCACATACTGTAGAGGTTGTATAGGGCCCATGCTGTATAGGAGGTAAAAGGTTGGTGACATTTAATAATTGACACCTAGAAAGCGCAGCTGTACTCCAACTATAATAATTCTGCAACACTTCTTAGTGCGCTATATTTGCATATTTTATTTTAAAAATGAGCAATTTCATAATCATAACAATGCATAAAATAGACAAACAAAACATACAGCATATCACATAAAATAAAATTTGAGGCAATCATATGAGGCAATGTTACAATGGGGGAAATTTACCCAAATGGATTCGTAGAAAAAAGGTGTATTCGTAGGCAGAAATACACCTTTTTTTTACGAATTTGTATTTTCGGGATTTACAATCCCAAAAATACAACAATTCGTAGTCCTAAAGATGGAACATTCGTATTTGTATTTACAAATACGAATGTCCTACACCATCGATAGGATACGACAGAAATCACCATTCAAAAGAATGGTGATTCCTGATTTACTAAGCAGCCGTACTGACAATACGGCTGCTAAGTGGTGTGAAACACCCACGCAAATACGACAGGAAAATAGAACACCATTTTCCTGTTCTATTTGCGTTTTAGCCTGCACGGATCAGTCAGATCCGTGCAGGCTTCAGTGAAAAAAAAAATAGAAAAAAAAAAAATAAATAAAAAAAACGGCGTGGGTTCCCCCCCACAGCCGTAACCAGCACCAGGCTGAAGGAGCCGGGGCCGGTAATTAAAAATCAGGGAACCCGACAAATAGGGGCTCCCCGGTTTTTAACAACCAGCCTCAGGCTCCAGGTCTGGGGCTGGTTCCCAAAATACGGGGGACAAAATGACTAGGGGTCCCCCGTATTTCAAGAACCAGTCCCAGGCACAACCAGCCAGCAGGGTAATGCCACAGTCGGGGGAGACTTTTTATGCAAGTCCCCCCGGCCAAAGCATTCATCCCTGTGACCGGTCAGCCTGGCCAGGGGCCCTGGGGGAGTGGGGACCCCCCCAATGAAGGGGTCCCCCCCCTCCAGGACTTACCTGACCAGGCTGAAGCCTGGTACTGTCCCCGATGCCCCTGGGCGGTGGGCATCGGGCTGATAAATGGTGTAAAAATAAGGATAAACTATTGTTTTTTACTGTGGCACTACAAGTGCCAGCAAGCCTCCCCAGCAAGCTGGGACTTGGAGAACCACAAGTCCCAGCCTGCTGGGCATTAAAGGGCCCGCTGGCATTTGTAGTTCCACAGTTAAAAAAATAGTGCACAAAACACACTGACACACTTTTAAAATAAACCTTTATTACATACAAAGCCCACACATACTAATACTTACCTATCTTCTTTCCGTAGGTATCCCTGGTCCTGTGTCGGCGTCTTCTGGTCCTGTGTCGTCTTCTTCCTCCATGTCGACCGTCGCTGTCGCCGTCCGGATCCGACGAAATCCATTTGGGAAGCTGTGGAAGGAAACCATACTCACCTGTCCCAGCGCGACGTAGTCCAGGTAAGTGTCTTGGCAAAAAAACAAAACGAACACCCGAATCCAGACCGGACACGGAGACGCACGGTGTTTGTTTACATCGTGCGGCTCCGCCTCCCGAATGCCGCTATTGGCCGCCTTGCGGCCTAGCGGCCAATCAGGAGCCAATAGCGGCAAGGCGGCCAATAGCGGCATTCGGGAGGCGGAGCCGCACGATGTACACACAGTACCGTGCGTCTCCGTGTCCGGCTGGTTTCGGGGTGTTCGTTTTTGTTTTTTTGCCAAGACACTTACCTGGACTACGTCGCGCTGGGACAGGTGAGTATGGTTTCCTTCCACAGCTTCCCAAATGGATTTCGTCGGATCCGGACGGCGACAGCGACGGTCGACATGGAGGAAGAAGACGACACAGGACCAGAAGACGCCGACACAGGACCAGGGATACCTACGGAAAGAAGATAGGTAAGTATTAGTATGTGTGGGCTTTGTATGTAATAAAGTTTTATTTTAAAAGTGTGTCAGTGTGTTTTGTGCACTATTTTTTTAACTGTGGAACTACAAGTTCCAGCGGGCCCATTAATGCCCAGCAGGCTGGGACTTGTGGTTCTCCAAGTCCCAGCTTGCTGGGGAGGCTTGCTGGCACTTGTAGTGCCACAGTAAAAAAACAATAGTTTATCCTTATTTTTACACCATTTATCAGCCCGATGCCCACCGCCCAGGGGGACAGTACCAGGCTTCAGCCTGGTCAGGTAAGTCCTGGAGGGGGGGGACCCCTTCATTGGGGGGGTCCCCACTCCCCCAGGGCCCCTGGTCACAGGGATGAATGCTTTGGCCGGGGGGACTTGCATAAAAAGTCTCCCCCCGGCTGTGGCATTACCCTGCTGGCTGGTTGTGCCTGGGACTGGTTCTTGAAATACGGGGGACCCCTAGTCATTTTGTCCCCCGTATTTTGGGAACCAGCCCCGGACCTGGAGCCTGGGGCTGGTTGTTAAAAATCGGGGAGCCCCTATTTGTCGGGTTCCATGATTTTTAATTACCGGCCCCGGCTCCTTCAGCCTGGTGCTGGTTACAGCTGTGGGGGGGACCCCACGCCGTTTTGTTTATTTATTTATTTATTTTTCTACTTTTTTTTACACCTTGCAGCCTGCACGGATCTGACTGATCCGTGCAGACTGCTAGAAATAATTCGTATTAGCAGTCGTATATACGGCCGCTAAATGAATTGTTACACCATCGGAGGGTTACAAAGCAGTCGTATCTGATTGCTTTGTAACTGATCCTCCGGAACACGAGTTTGCATATGACTTAAACAGTCATATGCAACCATAGGGAAAATACTAGGTTTTTCATATTGGTAAATTTCCCCCAATGTCTCTAATGAGGCTTATATGGCTTAGATTCTGATTCTGAATGTCTCTTTGAAAATGAGGCAATATAGGTATAATTACCAGACCCAGTTTAAAAGTATATGGGTCTCCTCTGGATCTTTGTAACAACACAGTTCCTTTTTCTGAGCCCGCTACCTCCCTCTGATGAGGGGAAGCGCTCCAGGTGCTGAGTGTCCAAATGCATTTGAATGCTTGTTGGCACAGGTTCAGGGACATCTCCTTGGTGTAATAACTGGTGACCGCCACCGGATTATATGGGGCTCCACATGTGGCAAAATGCGATTTTTTTTTCTCATTCCGTGTGGTAAAATGTGAATTTTTGGCTTATTCTGCATAGCTTATTGTGTATTTTTGGCTCATTCCATGTGGTAAAGTCTGAATTTTGGCTCATTCCGTGTGGTAAAATGTGAATTTTTGGCTCATACTGTGTGGCATATTGTGTATTTTGGCTCATTCCATGTGCCAAATATGAATTTTGGCTCATTCTGTGTGTTAAAATGTGAATTTGTGGCTCATACTGTGTGGCATATTGTGTATTTTGACCTATTCCATGTGGTAAAATGTGAATTTTTGGCTCATTCCGAGTGTTAAAGTGTGAATTTGTGGTTTATATTGTGTGGCATATTGTGTCTTTTGGCCCATTTCATGTGGCAAAATATGAATTTTGGCTCATTCAGTGTGGTAAAATGTGAATTTTTGTCTCATTCAGTGTGGTAAAATGTGAATTTTTGGCTCATTCTGTGTGGTAAAATGTGAATTTGTGGCTCATATTGTGTGGCATATTGTGTATTTCGGCCCATTCCATGTGGTAAAATATGAATTTTTGGCTTATTCTGTGTGGTAAAATGTCAATTTTTGGCTCACTTCGTGTGGTAAAATGTGAATTTGTGATTCATACTGTGTGGCATATTGTGTATTTTGGGCCATTCCATGTGGAAAATAGGAATTCTGGCTCATTCTGTGTGGTAAAATGTGCATTTATGGCTCATTCTATGTGGCAAAATATGAATTTTCGGCACATTTTGTGTGGCATAATACTAATTTTTGGCTCATACTGTGTTGCATATTGGCCCTTATTCAGATCTGATTGCAGTAGAAATTTGTTCTCAAAATGGGCAAAACCATGTGCACTGCAGGTGGGGCAGATGTAACCTGTTCAGAGAGAGTTAGATTTGTGTGAGTTATTTTGTTTCTGTGCAGGGTAAATACTGACTGCATTATTTTTACACTGCAATTTAGATTTCAGTTTCAACACACCCCACCCAAATGTAACTCTCTCTGCACATGTTACATCTGCCCCACCTGCAGTGCACATGGTTTTGCCCATTTTGAGAACAAATTTGTACTGCGATCAGATCTGAATAAGGGCCATTGTGTATTTTGGCTCATTCCATGTGCCAAATATGAATTTTGGCTCATTCTGTGTGGTAAAATGTGAATTTGTGGCTCATACTGTGTGGCATATTGTTTATTTTGGCTCATTTCATGTAGCAAAATATGAATTTGTGGCTCATTCGGTGTGGTAAAATGTGAATTTTTGGCTCATTCTGTGTGGAAAAATGTCAATTTGTGGCTCTGTGTGGCATATAGCGTATTTTGGCCCATTCCATGTGGTAAAATATGAATTTTTGGCTCATTCTGTGTGGTAAAATGTCAATTTTTGGCTCACTTCGTGTGGTAAAATGTGAATTTGTGATTCATGCTGTGTGGCATATTGTGTATTTTTGGCTCATTCCATGTGGTAAAGTCTGAATTTTGGCTCATTCAGTGTGGTAAAATGTGAATTTTTGGCTCATACTGTGTGGCATATTGTGTATTTTGGCTCATTCCATGTGCCAAATATGAATTTTTGCTCATTCTGTGTGTTAAAATGTGAATTTGTGGCTCATACTGTGTGGCATATGGTGTATTTTGACATATTCCATGTGGTAAAATGTGAATTTTTGGCTCATTCCGAGTGTTAAAGTGTGAATTTGTGGTTTATATTGTGTGGCATATTGTGTCTTTTGGCCCATTTCATGTGGCAAAATATGAATTTTGGCTCATTCAGTGTGGTAAAATGTGAATTTTTGGCTCACTTCGTGTGGTAAAATGTGAATTTGTGATTCATACTGTGTGGCATATTGTGTATTTTGGGCCATTCCATGTGGAAAATATGAATTTTGGCTCATTCTGTGTGGTAAAATGTGCATTTATGGCTCATTCTATGTGGCAAAATATGAATTTTCGGCACATTTTGTGTGGCAAAATATGAATTTTCGGCACATTTTGTGTGGCATAATACTAATTTTTGGCTCATTCCATGTGCCAAATATGAATTTTGGCTCATTCTGTGTGGTAAAATGTGAATTTGTGGCTCATACTGTGTGGCATATTGTTTATTTTGGCTCATTTCATGTAGCAAAATATGAATTTGTGGCTCATTCCGTGTGGTAAAATGTGAATTTTTGGCTCATTCTGTGTGGAAAAATGTGAATTTGTGGCTCTGTGTGGCATATAGCGTATTTTGGCCCATTCCATGTGGTAAAATATGAATTTTTGGCTCATTCTGTGTGGTAAAATGTCAATTTTTGGCTCACTTCGTGTGGTAAAATGTGAATTTGTGATTCATACTGTGTGGCATATTGTGTATTTTGGCCTATTCCATGTGGAAAATATGAAGTTTGGCTCATTCTGAGTGGTAAAATGTGAATTTGTGGCTCTAACTGTGTGGCATATTGTGTATTTTGGCCCATTCCATGTGGTAAAATATGAATTTTTGGCTCATTCTGTGTGGTAAAATGTGAATTTTTGGCTCACTTGTGTGGTAAAATGTGAATTTGTGATTCATACTGTCTGGCATATTGTGAATTTTGGCCCATTCCATCTGAAAAATATGAATTTTGGCTCATTCTGTGTGGTAAAATGTGAATTTTTGGCTCATTCCGTTTGGTAAAATGTGAATTTATGGCTCATTCTGTGTGGTAAAATATGAATTTTCGGCACATTCTGTGTGGCATAATGCAAATTTTGGCTTATACTGTGTGGCATAATGTGAATTTTGTCTTATTCCGTGTGCCATAATGTGTAAGGGGCATATTGCACTGGGAGGGGAATATTTTGCACCGGGGGAGATGCCGGTAGATCACCTGTAAGTAAGTGTACAAAAAGTAGATCCCGGGTTACAAAAGTCCGGGCAACCCTGCTGTATAGGATGTATAGGGCCCATGCTGTATAGGATGTATAGGGCCCATGCTGAATAGGATGTATAGGGCACACAATCTGTATAGGATGTATATGGCACATGCTGTATAGGATGTAAAGGGCACATGCTGTATAGGATTTATAGGGCACATGCTTTATAGGAGGTATACGGCCATGCTGAATATGATGTATAGGGCACATGCTGTATAGGATGTATAGGGCCCTTGCTGAATAGGTTGTACAGGGCACATGCTGTATAGGATGTATATGGCACACATTATTCAGTCGGGATACAAGATAGACTTCAGAAGACGTCCAGGGAATCTGGTAATAGAGTCTCCTATTCCCAGGGACAAAGAGGAAAGGAAGGCTTTACTGTTAAGTTTAGAATCTCTAAGACCCACCTGTCCGTGGTGGATCCTTGCCAGACTTGATAAAATTGCAGCAGCCTGGCCCCTACCCTTCGTGGGTCGGCGTCATTGCTGTTCTTTTTTTAAGGGAAATTAACCTTCTCTGCCCCTTTGGGCACGAAAATTTGCCCTTGACATCCAGGTTCCCCTTTTATAGGCCCTACCCGGCCTGTAGGTCATGGCTTCTCTGTATTCTTGCGGTTGATATCTGTTAAACTTGGTCGGTACATTTTTTTTTTGTAGTTTTGTACAGGGCCCATGCTCTATAGGATGTATAGGGCACATACTGTATAGGATGTACAGGGCACATACTTTATAGATTGTATAGGGTTACATGCTGTATAGTATGTATAGGGCACATTCTGTATAGGTTGCATAGGGCTCATACTTTATAGGATTTATAGGGTGCATGCCGTATAGGATGTATAGGGCACATGCTGTATAGGGCACATATAGGATGTATAGGGCACATATAGGATGTATAGGGCACATGCTCTATAGGTTGTACAGGGCACATGCTGTATAGGATGTATAGGGCACATACTGTAGAGGTTGTATAGGGCCCATGCTGTATAGGAGGTAAAAGGTTGGTGACATTTAATAATTGACACCTAGAAAGCGCAGCTGTACTCCAACTATAATAAATTGGCAACACTTCTTAGTGCGCTATATTTGCATATTTTATTTTAAAAATGAGCAATTTCATAATCATAACAATGCATAAAATAGACAAACAAAACATACAGCATATCACATAAAATAAAATTTGAGGCAATCATATGAGGCAATGTTATAATGGGGGAAATTTACCCAAATGGATTCGTAGAAAAAAGGTGTATTCGTAGGCAGAAATACACCTTTTTTTTACGAATTTGTATTTTCGGGATTTACAATCCCAAAAATACAACAATTCGTAGTCCTAAAGATGGAACATTCGTATTTGTATTTACAAATACGAATGTCCTACACCATCGATAGGATACGACAGAAATCACCATTCAAAAGAATGGTGATTCCTGATTTACTAAGCAGCCGTACTGACAATACGGCTGCTAAGTGGTGTGAAACACCCACGCAAATACGACAGGAAAATAGAACACCATTTTCCTGTTCTATTTGCGTTTTAGCCTGCACGGATCAGTCAGATCCGTGCAGGCTTCAGTGAAAAAAAAATAGAAAAATAAATAAATAAATAAAAAAAACGGCGTGGGTTCCCCCCCACAGCCGTAACCAGCACCAGGCTGAAGGAGCCGGGGCCGGTAATTAAAAATCAGGGAACCCGACAAATAGGGGCTCCCCGGTTTTTAACAACCAGCCTCAGGCTCCAGGTCTGGGGCTGGTTCCCAAAATACGGGGGACAAAATGACTAGGGGTCCCCCGTATTTCAAGAACCAGTCCCAGGCACAACCAGCCAGCAGGGTAATGCCACAGCCGGGGGGAGACTTTTTATGCAAGTCCCCCCGGCCAAAGCATTCATCCCTGTGACCGGTCAGCCTGGCCAGGGGCCCTGGGGGAGTGAAGACCCCCCCAATGAAGGTGTCCCCCCCCTCCAGGACTTACCTGACCAGGCTGAAGCCTGGTACTGTCCCCGATGCCCCTGGGCGGTGGGCATCGGGCTGATAAATGGTGTAAAAATAAGGATAAACTATTGTTTTTTACTGTGGCACTACAAGTGCCAGCAAGCCTCCCCAGCAAGCTGGGACTTGGAGAACCACAAGTCCCAGCCTGCTGGGCATTAAAGGGCCCGCTGGCATTTGTAGTTCCACAGTTAAAAAAAATAGTGCACAAAACACACTGACACACTTTTAAAATAAACCTTTATTACATACAAAGCCCACACATACTAATACTTACCTATCTTCTTTCCGTAGGTATCCCTGGTCCTGTGTCGGCGTCTTCTGGTCCTGTGTCGTCTTCTTCCTCCATGTCGACCGTCGCTGTCGCCGTCCGGATCCGACGAAATCCATTTGGGAAGCTGTGGAAGGAAACCATACTCACCTGTCCCAGCGCGACGTAGTCCAGGTAAGTGTCTTGGCAAAAAAACAAAACGAACACCCGAATCCAGACCGGACACGGAGACGCACGGTGTTTGTTTACATTGTGCGGCTCCGCCTCCCGAATGCCGCTATTGGCCGCCTTGCGGCCTAGCGGCCAATCAGGAGCCGCTAGGCCGCAAGGCGGCCAATAGCGGCATTCGGGAGGCGGAACCGCACGATGTACACACAGTACCGTGCGTCTCCGTGTCCGGCTGGTTTCGGGGTGTTCGTTTTTGTTTTTTTGCCAAGACACTTACCTGGACTACGTCGCCCTGGGACAGGTGAGTATGGTTTCCTTCCACAGCTTCCCAAATGGATTTCGTCGGATCCGGACGGCGACAGCGACGGTCGACATGGAGGAAGAAGATGACACAGGACCAGAAGACGCCGACACAGGACCAGGGATACCTACGGAAAGAAGATAGGTAAGTATTAGTATGTGTGGGCTTTGTATGTAATAAAGTTTTATTTTAAAAGTGTGTCAGTGTGTTTTGTGCACTATTTTTTTAACTGTGGAACTACAAGTGCCAGCGGGCCCTTTAATGCCCAGCAGGCTGGGACTTGTGGTTCTCCAAGTCCCAGCTTGCTGGGGAGGCTTGCTGGCACTTGTAGTGCCACAGTAAAAAAACAATAGTTTATCCTTATTTTTACACCATTTATCAGCCCGATGCCCACCGCCCAGGGGCATCGGGGACAGTACCAGGCTTCAGCCTGGTCAGGTAAGTCCTGGAGGGGGGGGACCCCTTCATTGGGGGGGGTCCCCACTCCCCCAGGGACCCTGGCCAGGCTGACCGGTCACAGGGATGAATGCTTTGGCCGGGGGGACTTGCATAAAAAGTCTCCCCCCGGCTGTGGCATTACCCTGCTGGCTGGTTGTGCCTGGGACTGGTTCTTGAAATACGGGGGACCCCTAGTCATTTTGTCCCCCCGTATTTTGGGAACCAGCCCCGGACCTGGAGCCTGGGGCTGGTTGTTAAAAATCGGGGAGCCCCTATTTGTCGGGTTCCATGATTTTTAATTACCGGCCCCGGCTCCTTCAGCCTGGTGCTGGTTACAGCTGTGGGGGGGACCCCACGCCGTTTTGTTTATTTATTTATTTATTTTTCTATTTTTTTTTACACCTTGCAGCCTGCACGGATCTGACTGATCCGTGCAGACTGCTAGAAATAATTCGTATTAGCAGTCGTATATACGGCCGCTAAATGAATTGTTACACCATCGGAGGGTTACAAAGCAGTCGTATCTGATTGCTTTGTAACTGATCCTCCGGAACACGAGTTTGCATATGACTTAAACAGTCATATGCAACCATAGGGAAAATACTAGGTTTTTCATATTGGTAAATTTCCCCCAATGTCTCTAATGAGGCTTATATGGCTTAGATTCTGATTCTGAATGTCTCTTTGAAAATGAGGCAATATAGGTATAATTACCAGACCCAGTTTAAAAGTATATGGGTCTCCTCTGGATCTTTGTAACAACACAGTTCCTTTTTCTGAGCCCGCTACCTCCCTCTGATGAGGGGAAGCGCTCCAGGTGCTGAGTGTCCAAATGCATTTGAATGCTTGTTGGCACAGGTTCAGGGACATCTCCTTGGTGTAATAACTGGTGACCGCCACCGGATTATATGGGGCTCCACATGTGGCAAAATGCGATTTTTTTTCTCATTCCGTGTGGTAAAATGTGAATTTTTGGCTTATTCTGCATAGCTTATTGTGTATTTTTGGCTCATTCCATGTGGTAAAGTCTGAATTTTGGCTCATTCAGTGTGGTAAAATGTGAATTTTTGGCTCATACTGTGTGGCATATTGTGTATTTTGGCTCATTCCGTGTGCCAAATATGAATTTTGGCTCATTCTGTGTGTTAAAATGTGAATTTGTGGCTCATACTGTGTGGCATATTGTGTATTTTGACCTATTCCATGTGGTAAAATGTGAATTTTTGGCTCATTCCGAGTGTTAAAGTGTGAATTTGTGGTTTATATTGTGTGGCATATTGTGTCTTTTGGCCCATTTCATGTGGCAAAATATGAATTTTGGCTCATTCAGTGTGGTAAAATGTGAATTTTTGGCTCATTCAGTGTGGTAAAATGTGAATTTTTGGCTCATTCTGTGTGGTAAAATGTGAATTTGTGGCTCATATTGTGTGGCATATTGTGTATTTTGGCCCATTCCATGTGGTAAAATATGAATTTTTGGCTTATTCTGTGTGGTAAAATGTCAATTTTTGGCTCACTTCGTGTGGTAAAATGTGAATTTGTGATTCATACTGTGTGGCATATTGTGTATTTTGGCCTATTCCATGTGGAAAATATGAAGTTTGGCTCATTCTGTGTGGTAAAATGTGAATTTGTGGCTCTAACTGTGTGGCATATTGTGTATTTTGGCCCATTCCATGTGGTAAAATATGAATTTTTGGCTCATTCTGTGTGGTAAAATGTGCATTTATGGCTCATTCTATGTGGCAAAACATGAATTTTCGGCACATTTCGTGTGGCATAATACTAATTTTTGGCTCATACTGTGTTGCATATTGTGTATTTTGGCTCACTCCATGTGGTAAAATATGAATTTTGGCTCATTCTGTGTGGTAAAATGTGAATTTGTGGCTCATACTGTGTGGCATATTGTTTATTTTGGCTCATTTCATGTAGCAAAATATGAATTTGTGGCTCATTCCGTGTGGTAAAATGTGAATTTTTGGCTCATTCTGTGTGGAAAATTTTGAATTTGTGGCTCTGTGTGGCATATAGCGTATTTTGGCCCATTCCATGTGGTAAAATATGAATTTTTGGCTCATTCTGTGTGGTAAAATGTGAATTTTTGGCTCACTTCGTGTGGTAAAATGTGAATTTGTGATTCATACTGTGTGGCATATTGTGTATTTTGGCCTATTCCATGTGGAAAATATGAAGTTTGGCTCATTCTGAGTGGTAAAATGTGAATTTGTGGCTCTAACTGTGTGGCATATTGTGTATTTTGGCCCATTCCATGTGGTAAAATATGAATTTTTGGCTCATTCTGTGTGGTAAAATGTGAATTTTTGGCTCACTTGTGTGGTAAAATGTGAATTTGTGATTCATACTGTCTGGCATATTGTGAATTTTGGCCCATTCCATCTGAAAAATATGAATTTAGCTCATTCTGTGTGGTAAAATGTGAATTTTTGGCTCATTCCGTTTGGTAAAATGTGAATTTATGGCTCATTCTGTGTGGTAAAATATGAATTTTCGGCACATTCCGTGTGGCATAATGCAAATTTTGGCTTATACTGTGTGGCATAATGTGAATTTTGTCTTATTATGTGTGCCATAATGTGTAAGGGGCATATTGCACTGGGAGGGGAATATTTTGCACCGGGGGAGATGCCGGTAGATCACCGTTAAGTAAGTGTACAAAAAGTAGATCCCGGGTTACAAAAGTCCGGGCAACCCTGCTGTATAGGATGTATAGGGCCCATGCTGTATAGAATGTATAGGGCCCATGCTGAATAGGATATATAGGGCACACAATCTGTATAGGATGTATAGGGCACATGCTGTATAGGATGTAAAGGGCACATGCTGTATAGGATTTATAGGGCACATGCTTTATAGGAGGTATACGGCCATGCTGAATATGATGTATAGGGCACATGCTGTATAGGATGTATAGGGCCCTTGCTGAATAGGTTGTACAGGGCACATGCTGTATAGGATGTATATGGCACACATTATTCAGTCGGGATACAAGATAGACTTCAGAAGACGTCCAGTGAATCTGGTAATAGAGTCTCCTATTCCCAGGGACAAAGAGGAAAGGAAGGCTTTACTGTTAAGTTTAGAATCTCTAAGACCCACCTGTCCGTGGTGGATCCTTGCCAGACTTGATAAAATTGCAGCAGCCTGGCCCCTACCCTTCGTGGGTCGGCGTCATTGCTGTTCTTTTTTTAAGGGAAATTAACCTTCTCTGCCACTTTGGGCACGAAAATTTGCCCTTGACATCCAGGTTCCCCTTTTATAGGCCCTACCCGGCCTGTAGGTCCTGGCTTCTCTGTATTCTTGCGGTTGATATCTGTTAAACTTGGTCGGTACATTTTTTTTTTGTAGTTTTGTACAGGGCCCAAGCTCTATAGGATGTATAGGGCACATACTGTATAGGATGTACAGGGCACATACTTTATAGATTGTATAGGGTTACATGCTGTATAATATGTATAGGGCACATTCTGTATAGGTTGCATAGGGCTCATACTTTATAGGATTTATAGGGTGCATGCAGTATAGGATGTATAGGGCACATGCTGTATAGGGCACATATAGGATGTATAGGGCACATATAGGATGTATAGGGCACATGCTCTATAGGTTGTACAGGGCACATGCTGTATAGGGCCCATGCTGTATAGGAGGTAAAAGGTTGGTGACATTTAATAATTGACACCTAGAAAGCGCAGCTGTACTCCAACTATAATAATTCTGCAACACTCCTTAGTGCGCTATATTTGCATATTTTATTTTAAAAATGAGCAATTTCATAATCATAACAATGCATAAAATAGACAAACAAAACATACAGCATATCACATAAAATAAAATTTGAGGCAATCATATGAGGCAATGTTATAATGGGGGAAATTTACCAAAATGGATTCGTAGAAAAAAGGTGTATTCGTAGGCAGAAATACACCTTTTTTTTACGAATTTGTATTTTCGGGATTTACAATCCCAAAAATACAACAATTCGTAGTCCTAAAGATGGAACATTCGTATTTGTATTTACAAATACGAATGTCCTACACCATCGATAGGATACGACAGAAATCACCATTCAAAAGAATGGTGATTCCTGATTTACTAAGCAGCCGTACTGACAATACGGCTGCTAAGTGGTGTGAAACACCCACGCAAATACGACAGGAAAATAGAACACCATTTTCCTGTTCTATTTGCGTTTTAGCCTGCACGGATCAGTCAGATCCGTGCAGGCTTCAGTGAAAAAAAAATAGAAAAAAAATAAATAAATAAAAAAAACGGCGTGGGTTCCCCCCCACAGCCGTAACCAGCACCAGGCTGAAGGAGCCGGGGCCGGTAATTAAAAATCAGGGAACCCGACAAATAGGGGCTCCCCGGTTTTAAACAACCAGCCTCAGGCTCCAGGTCTGGGGCTGGTTCCCAAAATACGGGGGACAAAATGACTAGGGGTCCCCCGTATTTCAAGAACCAGTCCCAGGCACAACCAGCCAGCAGGGTAATGCCACAGCCGGGGGGAGACTTTTTATGCAAGTCCCCCCGGCCAAAGCATTCATCCCTGTGACCGGTCAGCCTGGCCAGGGGCCCTGGGGGAGTGGGGACCCCCCCAATGAAGGGGTCCCCCCCCTCCAGGACTTACCTGACCAGGCTGAAGCCTGGTACTGTCCCCGATGCCCCTGGGCGGTGGGCATCGGGCTGATAAATGGTGTAAAAATAAGGATAAACTATTGTTTTTTACTGTGGCACTACAAGTGCCAGCAAGCCTCCCCAGCAAGCTGGGACTTGGAGAACCACAAGTCCCAGCCTGCTGGGCATTAAAGGGCCCGCTGGCATTTGTAGTTCCACAGTTAAAAAAATAGTGCACAAAACACACTGACACACTTTTAAAATAAACCTTTATTACATACAAAGCCCACACATACTAATACTTACCTATCTTCTTTCCGTAGGTATCCCTGGTCCTGTGTCGGCGTCTTCTGGTCCTGTGTCGTCTTCTTCCTCCATGTCGACCGTCGCTGTCGCCGTCCGGATCCGACGAAATCCATTTGGGAAGCTGTGGAAGGAAACCATACTCACCTGTCCCAGCGCGACGTAGTCCAGGTAAGTGTCTTGGCAAAAAAACAAAACGAACACCCGAATCCAGACCGGACACGGAGACGCACGGTGTTTGTTTACATCGTGCGGCTCCGCCTCCCGAATGCCGCTATTGGCCGCCTTGCGGCCTAGCGGCCAATCAGGAGCCGCTAGGCCGCAAGGCGGCCAATAGCGGCATTCGGGAGGCGGAGCCGCACGATGTACACACAGTACCGTGCGTCTCCGTGTCCGGCTGGTTTCGGGGTGTTCGTTTTTGTTTTTTTGCCAAGACACTTACCTGGACTACGTCGCCCTGGGACAGGTGAGTATGGTTTCCTTCCACAGCTTCCCAAATGGATTTCGTCGGATCCGGACGGCGACAGCGACGGTCGACATGGAGGAAGAAGACGACACAGGACCAGAAGACGCCGACACAGGACCAGGGATACCTACGGAAAGAAGATAGGTAAGTATTAGTATGTGTGGGCTTTGTATGTAATAAAGTTTTATTTTAAAAGTGTGTCAGTGTGTTTTGTGCACTATTTTTTTAACTGTGGAACTACAAGTGCCAGCGGGCCCATTAATGCCCAGCAGGCTGGGACTTGTGGTTCTCCAAGTCCCAGCTTGCTGGGGAGGCTTGCTGGCACTTGTAGTGCCACAGTAAAAAAACAATAGTTTATCCTTATTTTTACACCATTTATCAGCCCGATGCCCACCGCCCAGGGGCATCGGGGACAGTACCAGGCTTCAGCCTGGTCAGGTAAGTCCTGGAGGGGGGGGACCCCTTCATTGGGGGGGGTCCCCACTCCCCCAGGGCCCCTGGCCAGGCTGACCGGTCACAGGGATGAATGCTTTGGCCGGGGGGACTTGCATAAAAAGTCTCCCCCCGGCTGTGGCATTACCCTGCTGGCTGGTTGTGCCTGGGACTGGTTCTTGAAATACGGGGGACCCCTAGTCATTTTGTCCCCCGTATTTTGGGAACCAGCCCCGGACCTGGAGCCTGGGGCTGGTTGTTAAAAATCGGGGAGCCCCTATTTCATACCCTCCAACATCTGAAGGGCAGGAATCGGTACACATTCGGGAAGGGGGTGTGGCCATGTGTGAAGTAGGCGTGGCCACATGGGAAGCGGGCGTGTTCACACCCCCTTTCCGAATGTGTACTGTGCATTTTTTTTTAATTCCATACTCCTTGCCTGGCTGCCCCATCCCCGTTTTCCCTGCTCAGCATGATTTTATATTCTAACCATGCCGCCCTAACCCCGGGGAGGACTCACCAGCGCTCCACTCCCAGCACCCAGACCCGGTCACCGCACATCAGGTGCGGGGCGGCCCTCACACCCGACAAGGAAGCCGCTAGTATGTCAAGCAGGTATCAGGGAGAAGCTGGCGCAGGGCACTGGCATCTCATCCAGCGCTGCAGCCATGTCCCGTATTCGCCTGCACAGACCGATAGATACACCCGGCGCACTCGGCTACTGTCACCAAGTCTCACACGCGCCCACACAGCCTACAACTAGCCGCTTCATTGGCTGCAGCACACATCACTCTGCCCAGCACAGCCCTCATTGGTCAAGTCGCTCGCACTTTCACAGTAGCATCCTCACTCTGATTGGAGGCATTGCTGACAGTTTCCAAAACTACAACTCCCAGAGGCGCTGGCTGGCTACTAAAAAAATCGGTACATTCGGTACAGTTAGATTTAGCCGGTACAGACCATTAAAAAACGGTACTGTACCGGCTAAATCGGTACAGTTGGAGGGTATGCTATTTGTCGGGTTCCATGATTTTTAATTACCGGCCCCGGCTCCTTCAGCCTGGTGCTGGTTACAGCTGTGGGGGGGACCCCACGCCGTTTTGTTTATTTATTTTTCTATTTTTTTTTACACCTTGCAGCCTGCACGGATCTGACTGATCCGTGCAGACTGCTAGAAATAATTCGTATTAGCAGTCGTATATACGGCCGCTAAATGAATTGTTACACCATCGGAGGGTTACAAAGCAGTCGTATCTGATTGCTTTGTAACTGATCCTCCGGAACACGAGTTTGCATATGACTTAAACAGTCATATGCAACCATAGGGAAAATACTATGTTTTTCATATTGGTAAATTTCCCCCAATGTCTCTAATGAGGCTTATATGGCTTAGATTCTGATTCTGAATGTCTCTTTGAAAATGAGGCAATATAGGTATAATTACCAGACCCAGTTTAAAAGTATATGGGTCTCCTCTGGATCTTTGTAACAACACAGTTCCTTTTTCTGAGCCCGCTACCTCCCTCTGATGAGGGGAAGCGCTCCAGGTGCTGAGTGTCCAAATGCATTTGAATGCTTGTTGGCACAGGTTCAGGGACATCTCCTTGGTGTAATAACTGGTGACCGCCACCGGATTATATGGGGCTCCACATGTGGCAAAATGCGATTTTTTTTCTCATTCCGTGTGGTAAAATGTGAATTTTTGGCTTATTCTGCATAGCTTATTGTGTATTTTTGGCTCATTCCATGTGGTAAAGTCTGAATTTTGGCTCATTCAGTGTGGTAAAATGTGAATTTTTGGCTCATACTGTGTGGCATATTGTGTATTTTGGCTCATTCCATGTGCCAAATATGAATTTTGGCTCATTCTGTGTGTTAAAATGTGAATTTGTGGCTCATACTGTGTGGCATATTGTGTATTTTGACCTATTCCATGTGGTAAAATGTGAATTTTTGGCTCATTCCGAGTGTTAAAGTGTGAATTTGTGGTTTATATTGTGTGGCATATTGTGTCTTTTGGCCCATTTCATGTGGCAAAATATGAATTTTGGCTCATTCAGTGTGGTAAAATGTGAATTTTTGGCTCATTCAGTGTGGTAAAATGTGAATTTTTGGCTCATTCTGTGTGGTAAAATGTGAATTTGTGGCTCATATTGTGTGGCATATTGTGTATTTTGGCCCATTCCATGTGGTAAAATATGAATTTTTGGCTTATTCTGTGTGGTAAAATGTCAATTTTTGGCTCACTTCGTGTGGTAAAATGTGAATTTGTGATTCATACTGTGTGGCATATTGTGTATTTTGGCCTATTCCATGTGGAAAATATGAAGTTTGGCTCATTCTGTGTGGTAAAATGTGAATTTGTGGCTCTAACTGTGTGGCATATTGTGTATTTTGGCCCATTCCATGTGGTAAAATATGAATTTTTGGCTCATTCTGTGTGGTAAAATGTGCATTTATGGCTCATTCTATGTGGCAAAACATGAATTTTCGGCACATTTCGTGTGGCATAATACTAATTTTTGGCTCATACTGTGTTGCATATTGTGTATTTTGGCTCATTCCATGTGGTAAAATATGAATTTTGGCTCATTCTGTGTGGTAAAATGTGAATTTGTGGCTCATACTGTGTGGCATATTGTTTATTTTGGCTCATTTCATGTAGCAAAATATGAATTTGTGGCTCATTCCGTGTGGTAAAATGTGAATTTTTGGCTCATTCTGTGTGGAAAATATTGAATTTGTGGCTCTGTGTGGCATATAGCGTATTTTGGCCCATTCCATGTGGTAAAATATGAATTTTTGGCTCATTCTGTGTGGTAAAATGTGAATTTTTGGCTCACTTCGTGTGGTAAAATGTGAATTTGTGATTCATACTGTGTGGCATATTGTGTATTTTGGCCTATTCCATGTGGAAAATATGAAGTTTGGCTCATTCTGAGTGGTAAAATGTGAATTTGTGGCTCTAACTGTGTGGCATATTGTGTATTTTGGCCCATTCCATGTGGTAAAATATGAATTTTTGGCTCATTCTGTGTGGTAAAATGTGAATTTTTGGCTCACTTGTGTGGTAAAATGTGAATTTGTGATTCATACTGTCTGGCATATTGTGAATTTTGGCCCATTCCATCTGAAAAATATGAATTTAGCTCATTCTGTGTGGTAAAATGTGAATTTTTGGCTCATTCCGTTTGGTAAAATGTGAATTTATGGCTCATTCTGTGTGGTAAAATATGAATTTTCGGCACATTCCGTGTGGCATAATGCAAATTTTGGCTTATACTGTGTGGCATAATGTGAATTTTGTCTTATTATGTGTGCCATAATGTGTAAGGGGCATATTGCACTGGGAGGGGAATATTTTGCACCGGGGGAGATGCCGGTAGATCACCGTTAAGTAAGTGTACAAAAAGTAGATCCCGGGTTACAAAAGTCCGGGCAACCCTGCTGTATAGGATGTATAGGGCCCATGCTGTATAGAATGTATAGGGCCCATGCTGAATAGGATATATAGGGCACACAATCTGTATAGGATGTATAGGGCACATGCTGTATAGGATGTAAAGGGCACATGCTGTATAGGATTTATAGGGCACATGCTTTATAGGAGGTATACGGCCATGCTGAATATGATGTATAGGGCACATGCTGTATAGGATGTATAGGGCCCTTGCTGAATAGGTTGTACAGGGCACATGCTGTATAGGATGTATATGGCACACATTATTCAGTCGGGATACAAGATAGACTTCAGAAGACGTCCAGGGAATCTGGTAATAGAGTCTCCTATTCCCAGGGACAAAGAGGAAAGGAAGGCTTTACTGTTAAGTTTAGAATCTCTAAGACCCACCTGTCCGTGGTGGATCCTTGCCAGACTTGATAAAATTGCAGCAGCCTGGCCCCTACCCTTCGTGGGTCGGCGTCATTGCTGTTCTTTTTTTAAGGGAAATTAACCTTCTCTGCCACTTTGGGCACGAAAATTTGCCCTTGACATCCAGGTTCCCCTTTTATAGGCCCTACCCGGCCTGTAGATCCTGGCTTCTCTGTATTCTTGCGGTTGATATCTGTTAAACTTGGTCGGTACATTTTTTTTTTGTAGTTTTGTACAGGGCCCATGCTCTATAGGACGTATAGGGCACATACTGTATAGGATGTACAGGGCACATACTTTATAGATTGTATAGGGTTACATGCTGTATAATATGTATAGGGCACATTCTGTATAGGTTGCATAGGGCTCATACTTTATAGGATTTATAGGGTGCATGCAGTATAGGATGTATAGGGCACATGCTGTATAGGGCACATATAGGATGTATAGGGCACATATAGGATGTATAGGGCACATGCTCTATAGGTTGTACAGGGCACATGCTGTATAGGGCCCATGCTGTATAGGAGGTAAAAGGTTGGTGACATTTAATAATTGACACCTAGAAAGCGCAGCTGTACTCCAACTATAATAATTCTGCAACACTCCTTAGTGCGCTATATTTGCATATTTTATTTTAAAAATGAGCAATTTCATAATCATAACAATGCATAAAATAGACAAACAAAACATACAGCATATCACATAAAATAAAATTTGAGGCAATCATATGAGGCAATGTTATAATGGGGGAAATTTACCAAAATGGATTCGTAGAAAAAAGGTGTATTCGTAGGCAGAAATACACCTTTTTTTTACGAATTTGTATTTTCGGGATTTACAATCCCAAAAATACAACAATTCGTAGTCCTAAAGATGGAACATTCGTATTTGTATTTACAAATACGAATGTCCTACACCATCGATAGGATACGACAGAAATCACCATTCAAAAGAATGGTGATTCCTGATTTACTAAGCAGCCGTACTGACAATACGGCTGCTAAGTGGTGTGAAACACCCACGCAAATACGACAGGAAAATAGAACACCATTTTCATGTTCTATTTGCGTTTTAGCCTGCACGAATCAGTCAGATCCGTGCAGGCTTCAGTGAAAAAAAAATAGAAAAAAAATAAATAAATAAAAAAAACGGCGTGGGTTCCCCCCCACAGCCGTAACCAGCACCAGGCTGAAGGAGCCGGGGCCGGTAATTAAAAATCAGGGAACCCGACAAATAGGGGCTCCCCGGTTTTTAACAACCAGCCTCAGGCTCCAGGTCTGGGGCTGGTTCCCAAAATACGGGGGACAAAATGACTAGGGGTCCCCCGTATTTCAAGAACCAGTCCCAGGCACAACCAGCCAGCAGGGTAATGCCACAGCCGGGGGGAGACTTTTTATGCAAGTCCCCCCGGCCAAAGCATTCATCCCTGTGACCGGTCAGCCTGGCCAGGGGCCCTGGGGGAGTGGGGACCCCCCCAATGAAGGGGTCCCCCCCCTCCAGGACTTACCTGACCAGGCTGAAGCCTGGTACTGTCCCCGATGCCCCTGGGCGGTGGGCATCGGGCTGATAAATGGTGTAAAAATAAGGATAAACTATTGTTTTTTACTGTGGCACTACAAGTGCCAGCAAGCCTCCCCAGCAAGCTGGGACTTGGAGAACCACAAGTCCCAGCCTGCTGGGCATTAAAGGGCCCGCTGGCATTTGTAGTTCCACAGTTAAAAAAATAGTGCACAAAACACACTGACACACTTTTAAAATAAACCTTTATTACATACAAAGCCCACACATACTAATACTTACCTATCTTCTTTCCGTAGGTATCCCTGGTCCTGTGTCGGCGTCTTCTGGTCCTGTGTCGTCTTCTTCCTCCATGTCGACCGTCGCTGTCGCCGTCCGGATCCGACGAAATCCATTTGGGAAGCTGTGGAAGGAAACCATACTCACCTGTCCCAGCGCGACGTAGTCCAGGTAAGTGTCTTGGCAAAAAAACAAAACGAACACCCGAATCCAGACCGGACACGGAGACGCACGGTGTTTGTTTACATCGTGCGGCTCCGCCTCCCGAATGCCGCTATTGGCCGCCTTGCGGCCTAGCGGCCAATCAGGAGCCGCTAGGCCGCAAGGCGGCCAATAGCGGCATTCGGGAGGCGGAGCCGCACGATGTACACACAGTACCGTGCGTCTCCGTGTCCGGCTGGTTTCGGGGTGTTCGTTTTTGTTTTTTTGCCAAGACACTTACCTGGACTACGTCGCCCTGGGACAGGTGAGTATGGTTTCCTTCCACAGCTTCCCAAATGGATTTCGTCGGATCCGGACGGCGACAGCGACGGTCGACATGGAGGAAGAAGACGACACAGGACCAGAAGACGCCGACACAGGACCAGGGATACCTACGGAAAGAAGATAGGTAAGTATTAGTATGTGTGGGCTTTGTATGTAATAAAGTTTTATTTTAAAAGTGTGTCAGTGTGTTTTGTGCACTATTTTTTTAACTGTGGAACTACAAGTGCCAGCGGGCCCATTAATGCCCAGCAGGCTGGGACTTGTGGTTCTCCAAGTCCCAGCTTGCTGGGGAGGCTTGCTGGCACTTGTAGTGCCACAGTAAAAAAACAATAGTTTATCCTTATTTTTACACCATTTATCAGCCCGATGCCCACCGCCCAGGGGCATCGGGGACAGTACCAGGCTTCAGCCTGGTCAGGTAAGTCCTGGAGGGGGGGGACCCCTTCATTAGGGGGGTCCCCACTCCCCCAGGGCCCCTGGCCAGGCTGACCGGTCACAGGGATGAATGCTTTGGCCGGGGGGACTTGCATAAAAAGTCTCCCCCCGGCTGTGGCATTACCCTGCTGGCTGGTTGTGCCTGGGACTGGTTCTTGAAATACGGGGGACCCCTAGTCATTTTGTCCCCCGTATTTTGGGAACCAGCCCCGGACCTGGAGCCTGGGGCTGGTTGTTAAAAATCGGGGAGCCCCTATTTGTCGGGTTCCATGATTTTTAATTACCGGCCCCGGCTCCTTCAGCCTGGTGCTGGTTACAGCTGTGGGGGGGGGACCCCACGCCGTTTTGTTTATTTATTTATTTATTTATTTTTCTATTTTTTTTTACACCTTGCAGCCTGCACGGATCTGACTGATCCGTGCAGACTGCTAGAAATAATTCGTATTAGCAGTCGTATATACGGCCGCTAAATGAATTGTTACACCATCGGAGGGTTACAAAGCAGTCGTATCTGATTGCTTTGTAACTGATCCTCCGGAACACGAGTTTGCATATGACTTAAACAGTCATATGCAACCATAGGGAAAATACTAGGTTTTTCATATTGGTAAATTTCCCCCAATGTCTCTAATGAGGCTTATATGGCTTAGATTCTGATTCTGAATGTCTCTTTGAAAATGAGGCAATATAGGTATAATTACCAGACCCAGTTTAAAAGTATATGGGTCTCCTCTGGATCTTTGTAACAACACAGTTCCTTTTTCTGAGCCCGCTACCTCCCTCTGATGAGGGGAAGCGCTCCAGGTGCTGAGTGTCCAAATGCATTTGAATGCTTGTTGGCACAGGTTCAGGGACATCTCCTTGGTGTAATAACTGGTGACCGCCACCGGATTATATGGGGCTCCACATGTGGCAAAATGCGATTTTTTTTCTCATTCCGTGTGGTAAAATGTGAATTTTTGGCTTATTCTGCATAGCTTATTGTGTATTTTTGGCTCATTCCATGTGGTAAAGTCTGAATTTTGGCTCATTCAGTGTGGTAAAATGTGAATTTTTGGCTCATACTGTGTGGCATATTGTGTATTTTGGCTCATTCCATGTGCCAAATATGAATTTTGGCTCATTCTGTGTGTTAAAATGTGAATTTGTGGCTCATACTGTGTGGCATATTGTGTATTTTGACCTATTCCATGTGGTAAAATGTGAATTTTTGGCTCATTCCGAGTGTTAAAGTGTGAATTTGTGGTTTATATTGTGTGGCATATTGTGTCTTTTGGCCCATTTCATGTGGCAAAATATGAATTTTGGCTCATTCAGTGTGGTAAAATGTGAATTTTTGGCTCATTCAGTGTGGTAAAATGTGAATTTTTGGCTCATTCTGTGTGGTAAAATGTGAATTTGTGGCTCATATTGTGTGGCATATTGTGTATTTTGGCCCATTCCATGTGGTAAAATATGAATTTTTGGCTTATTCTGTGTGGTAAAATGTCAATTTTTGGCTCACTTCGTGTGGTAAAATGTGAATTTGTGATTCATACTGTGTGGCATATTGTGTATTTTGGCCTATTCCATGTGGAAAATATGAAGTTTGGCTCATTCTGTGTGGTAAAATGTGAATTTGTGGCTCTAACTGTGTGGCATATTGTGTATTTTGGCCCATTCCATGTGGTAAAATATGAATTTTTGGCTCATTCTGTGTGGTAAAATGTGCATTTATGGCTCATTCTATGTGGCAAAACATGAATTTTCGGCACATTTCGTGTGGCATAATACTAATTTTTGGCTCATACTACATACCCTCCAACTGTACCGGATTTGCCGGTACAGTACCGTTTTTTAACGGTCTGTACCGGCAAATAAAACCTGTACCGAATGTACCGGTTTTTGTGCCCTTAGCCGACTCCCCCAGGCTGTCAGTGGTGCGCCAAGCACCCGACTCACCCAGGCTTGCGAAGTGCAGCAGAGATAGCTGCTTTAGGCTGAGTGAGAAGTGAGGACTCCCGGACCAGCGTGTGTGTGGCCGCGGCGCGTCATGACGCGTCGCACACAGGGGACAGGACACAGGGCTCCGGGCGCGAAGAGATAGCTGGCAGCTGCTTCAGCTATCTCTTACTGTTACACAGCGTGGAATACAGTGGCCGCGGGACCCGGGTCATCAGGTGCAGCCAGCGGCGGCCGGAGCACATACTGTAGGTTAAACTTTTATTTAAATAAATCTCTTCTCATTCTTGTGACATGCTGCAACTCAGTCTTATGACATGTGATGGCTACTGACATATTAAATAATGCATTTATTTTCAATCTTCTGCCTACAATATTATGAATAATCTAGAACAGGCATGTCCAACGTTGGCCCTCCAGATGTTGTGAAACTACACAACCCAGCATGCTTTGCCACAGTTTTGCTATTAGAAAATGCTCAAACTATTGCAAAGCATGCTGGGATGTGTAGTTTCAAAACATCTGGAGGGCCAACGTTGGACATGCCTGATCTAGAATGTAAAAAAAAAGATTATTCATAAGTTATTGTAGGCAGAACATTGAAAATAAATTCATTATTTAATATGCCAGCAGCCATCACATGTCATAAGACTGAGCTGCAGCACGTCACATTAAAGGAATTTGCCCCAACAGCACGCTCCTAAAGTTAAGACAGAGTATCCCCTTATAAAAAAAAAAAGCCCAGTACACATTTGGAAAGGAGGCATGACCACGCCCCCATTTAACCATGACCACGCCCCATTTACATGTGACCACACCCCCTTTCTAAATGTGTACCGATTTCTGCCCTTCAGATGTTTGAGGGTATGATACTGTGTTGCATATTGTGTATTTTGGCTCATTCCATGTGGTAAAATATGAATTTTGGCTCATTCTGTGTGGTAAAATGTGAATTTGTGGCTCATACTGTGTGGCATATTGTTTATTTTGGCTCATTTCATGTAGCAAAATATGAATTTGTGGCTCATTCCGTGTGGTAAAATGTGAATTTTTGGCTCATTCTGTGTGGAAAATTTTGAATTTGTGGCTCTGTGTGGCATATAGCGTATTTTGGCCCATTCCATGTGGTAAAATATGAATTTTTGGCTCATTCTGTGTGGTAAAATGTGAATTTTTGGCTCACTTCGTGTGGTAAAATGTGAATTTGTGATTCATACTGTGTGGCATATTGTGTATTTTGGCCTATTCCATGTGGAAAATATGAAGTTTGGCTCATTCTGAGTGGTAAAATGTGAATTTGTGGCTCTAACTGTGTGGCATATTGTGTATTTTGGCCCATTCCATGTGGTAAAATATGAATTTTTGGCTCATTCTGTGTGGTAAAATGTGAATTTTTGGCTCACTTGTGTGGTAAAATGTGAATTTGTGATTCATACTGTCTGGCATATTGTGAATTTTGGCCCATTCCATCTGAAAAATATGAATTTAGCTCATTCTGTGTGGTAAAATGTGAATTTTTGGCTCATTCCGTTTGGTAAAATGTGAATTTATGGCTCATTCTGTGTGGTAAAATATGAATTTTCGGCACATTCCGTGTGGCATAATGCAAATTTTGGCTTATACTGTGTGGCATAATGTGAATTTTGTCTTATTATGTGTGCCATAATGTGTAAGGGGCATATTGCACTGGGAGGGGAATATTTTGCACCGGGGGAGATGCCGGTAGATCACCGGTAAGTAAGTGTACAAAAAGTAGATCCCGGGTTACAAAAGTCCGGGCAACCCTGCTGTATAGGATGTATAGGGCCCATGCTGTATAGAATGTATAGGGCCCATGCTGAATAGGATATATAGGGCACACAATCTGTATAGGATGTAAAGGGCACATGCTGTATAGGATTTATAGGGCACATGCTTTATAGGAGGTATACGGCCATGCTGAATATGATGTATAGGGCACATGCTGTATAGGATGTATAGGGCACATGCTGTATAGGATGTATAGGGCCCTTGCTGAATAGGTTGTACATGGCACATGCTGTATATGATGTATATGGCACATATTATTCAGTCGGGATACAAGATAGACTTCAGAAGACGTCCAGGGAATCTGGTAATAGAGTCTCCTATTCCCAGGGACAAAGAGGAAAGGAAGGCTTTACTGTTAAGTTTAAAATCTCTAAGACCCACCTGTCCGTGGTGGATCCTTGCCAGACTTGATAAAATTGCAGCAGCCTGGCCCCTACCCTTCGCGGGTCGGCGTCATTGCTGTTCTTTTTTTAGGGGAAATTAACCTTCTCTGCCCCTTTGGGCACGAAAATTTGCCCTTGACATCCAGGTTCCCCTTTTATAGGCCCTACCCGGCCTGTAGGTCCTGGCTTCTCTGTATTCTTGCGGTTGATATCTGTTAAACTTGGTCGGTACATTTTTTTTTGTAGTTTTGTACAGGGCCCATGCTCTATAGGATGTATAGGGCACATACTGTATAGGATGTACAGGGCACATACTTTATAGATTGTATAGGGTTACATGCTGTATAGTATGTATAGGGCACATTCTGTATAGGTTGCATAGGGCTCATACTTTATAGGATTTATAGGGTGCATGCAGTATAGGATGTATAGGGCACATGCTGTATAGGGCACATATAGGATGTATAGGGCACATATAGGATGTATAGGGCACATGCTGTATAGGATGTATACGGCACATACTGTATAGGATGTACAGGGCACATACTTTATAGATTGTATAGGGTTACATGCTGTATAGTATGTATAGGGCACATTCTGTATAGGTTGCATAGGGCTCATACTTTATAGGATTTATAGGGTGCATGCAGTATAGGATGTATAGGGCACATGCTGTATAGGGCACATATAGGAGGTATAGGGCACATATAGGATGTATAGGGCACATGCTCTATAGGTTGTACAGGGCACATGCTGTATAGGATGTATAGGGCACATACTGTAGAGGTTGTATAGGGCCCATGCTGTATAGGAGGTAAAAGGTTGGTGACATTTAATAATTGACACCTAGAAAGCGCAGCTGTACTCCAACTATAATAATTCTGCAACACTTCTTAGTGCGCTATATTTGCATATTTTATTTTAAAAATGAGCAATTTCATAATCATAACAATGCATAAAATAGACAAACAAAACATACAACATATCACATAAAATAAAATTTGAGGCAATCATATGAGGCAATGTTATAATGTCTCTAATGAGGCTTATATGGCTTAGATTCTGATTCTGAATGTCTCTTTGAAAATGAGGCAATATAGGTATAATTACCAGACCCAGTTTAAAAGTATATGGGTCTCCTCTGGATCTTTGTAACAACACAGTTCCTTTTTCTGAGCCCGCTACCTCCCTCTGATGAGGGGAAGCGCTCTAGGTGCTGAGTGTCCAAATGCATTTGAATGCTTGTTAGCACAGGTTCAGGGACATCTCCTTGGTGTAATAACTGATGACCGCCACCAGATTATATGGGGCTCCACATGTGGCAAAATGCGATTTTTTTTCTCATTCCGTGTGGTAAAATGTGAATTTTTGGCTTATTCTGCATAGCTTATTGTGTATTTTTGGCTCATTCCATGTGGTAAAGTCTGAATTTTGGCTCATTCAGTGTGGTAAAATGTGAATTTTTGGCTCATACTGTGTGGCATATTGTGTATTTTGGCTCATTCCATGTGCCAAATATGAATTTTGGCTCATTATGTGTGTTAAAATGTGAATTTGTGGCTCATACTGTGTGGCATATGGTGTATTTTGACCTATTCCATGTGGTAAAATGTGAATTTTTGGCTCATTCCGAGTGTTAAAGTGTGAATTTGTGGTTTATATTGTGTGGCATATTGTGTCTTTTGGTCCATTTCATGTGGCAAAATATGAATTTTGGCTCATTCAGTGTGGTAAAATGTGAATTTTTGGCTCATTCTGTGTGGTAAAATGTGAATTTGTGGCTCATATTGTGTGGCATATTGTGTATTTTGGCCCATTCCATGTGGTAAAATATGAATTTTTGGCTTATTCTGTGTGGTAAAATGTGAATTTTTGGCTCACTTCGTGTGGTAAAATGTGAATTTGTGATTCAAACTGTGTGGCATATTGTGTATTTTGGGCCATTTCATGTGGAAAATATGAATTTTGGCTCATTCTGTGTGGTAAAATGTGCATTTATGGCTCATTCTATGTGGCAAAATATGAATTTTCGGCACATTTTGTGTGGCATAATACTAATTTTTGGCTCATACTGTGTTGCATATTGTGTATTTTGGCTCATTCCATGTGCCAAATATGAATTTTGGCTCATTCTGTGTGGTAAAATGTGAATTTGTGGCTCATACTGTGTGGCATATTGTTTATTTTGGCTCATTTCATGTAGCAAAATATGAATTTGTGGCTCATTCCGTGTGGTAAAATGTAAATTTTTGGCTCATTCTGTGTGGAAAAATGTGAATTTGTGGCTCTGTGTGGCATATAGTGTATTTTGGCCCATTCCATGTGGTAAAATATGAATTTTTGGCTCATTCTGTGTGGTAAAATGTCAATTTTTGGCTCACTTCGTGTGGTAAAATGTGAATTTGTGATTCATACTGTGTGGCATATTGTGTATTTTGGCCTATTCCATGTGGAAAATATGAAGTTTGGCTCATTCTGTGTGGTAAAATGTGAATTTGTGGCTCTAACTGTGTGGCATATTGTGTATTTTGGCCCATTCCATGTGGTAAAATATGAATTTTTGGCTCATTCTGTGTGGTAAAATGTGCATTTATGGCTCATTCTATGTGGCAAAATATGAATTTTCGGCACATTTCGTGTGGCATAATACTCATTTTTGGCTCATACTGTGTTGCATATTGTGTATTTTGGCTCATTCCTTGTGCCATAATGTGTAAGGGGCATATTGCACTGGGAGCTGAATATTTTGCACCGGGGGAGATGCCGGTATATCACCGGTAAGTAAGTGTACAAAAAGTAGATCCCGGGTTACAAAAGTCCGGGCAACCCTGCTGTATAGGATGTATAGGGCCCATGCTGTGTAGGATGTATAGGGCCCATGCTGAATAAGATGTATAGGGCACACAATCTGTATAGGATGTATAGGGCACATGCTGTATAGGATGTAAAGGGCACATGCTGTATAAGATTTATAGGGCACATGCTTTATAGGAGGTATACGGCCATGCTGAATATGATGTATAGGGCACATGCTGTATAGGATGTATAGGGCACATGCTGTATAGGATGTATAGGGCCCTTGCTGAATAGGTTGTACAGGGCACATGCTGTATAGGATGTATATGGCACATATTATTCAGTCGGGATACAAGATAGACTTCAGAAGACGTCCAGGGAATCTGATAATAGAGTCTCCTATTCCCAGGGACAAAGAGGAAAGGAAGGCTTTACTGTTAAGTTTAGAATCTCTAAGACCCACCTGTCAGTGGTGGATCCTTGCCAGACTTGATAAAATTGCAGCAGCCTGGCCCCTACCCTTCACGGGTCGGCGTCATTGCTGTTCTTTTTTTAAGGGAAATTAACCTTCTCTGCCCCTTTGGGCACGAAAATTTGCCCTTGACATCCAGGTTCCCCTTTTATAGGCCCTACCCGGCCTGTAGGTCCTGGCTTCTCTGTATTCTTGCGGTTGATATCTGTTAAACTTGGTCGGTACATTTTTTTTTTGTAGTTTTGTACAGGGCCCATGCTCTATAGGATGTATAGGGCACATACTGTATAGGATGTACAGGGCACATACTTTATAGATTGTATAGGGTTACATGCTGTATAGTATGTATAGGGCACATTCTGTATAGGTTGCATAGGGCTCATACTTTATAGGATTTATAGGGTGCATGCCGTATAGGATGTATAGGGCACATGCTGTATAGGGCACATATAGGATGTATAGGGCACATATAGGATGTATAGGGCACATGCTCTATAGGTTGTACAGGGCACATGCTGTATAGGATGTATAGGGCACATACTGTAGAGGTTGTATAGGGCCCATGCTGTATAGGAGGTAAAAGGTTGGTGACATTTAATAATTGACACCTAGAAAGCGCAGCTGTACTCCAACTATAATAATTCTGCAACACTTCTTAGTGCGCTATATTTGCATATTTTATTTTAAAAATGAGCAATTTCATAATCATAACAATGCATAAAATAGACAAACAAAACATACAACATATCACATAAAATAAAATTTGAGGCAATCATATGAGGCAATGTTATAATGTCTCTAATGAGGCTTATATGGCTTAGATTCTGATTCTTAATGTCTATTTGAAAATGAGGCAATATAGGTATAATTACCAGACCCAGTTTAAAAGTATATGGGTCTCCTCTGGATCTTTGTAACAACACAGTTCCTTTTTCTGAGCCCGCTACCTCCCTCTGATGAGGGGAAGCGCTCCAGGTGCTGAGTGTCCAAATGCATTTGAATGCTTGTTAGCACAGGTTCAGGGACATCTCCTTGGTGTAATAACTGGTGACCGCCACCGGATTATATGGGGCTCCACATGTGGCAAAATGCGATTTTTTTTCTCATTCCGTGTGGTAAAATGTGAATTTTTGGCTTATTCTGCATAGCTTATTGTGTATTTTTGGCTCATTCCATGTGGTAAAGTCTGAATTTTGGCTCATTCAGTCTGGTAAAATGTGAATTTTTGGCTCATACTGTGTGGCATATTGTGTATTTTGGCTCATTCCATGTGCCAAATATGAATTTTGGCTCATTCTGTGTGTTAAAATGTGAATTTGTGGCTCATACTGTGTGGCATATGGTGTATTTTGACCTATTCCATGTGGTAAAATGTGAATTTTTGGCTCATTCCGAGTGTTAAAGTGTGAATTTGTGGTTTATATTGTGTGGCATATTGTGTCTTTTGGCCCATTTCATGTGGCAAAATATGAATTTTGGCTCATTCAGTGTGGTAAAATGTGAATTTTTGGCTCATTCTGTGTGGTAAAATGTGAATTTGTGGCTCATATTGTGTGGCATATTGTGTATTTTGGCCCATTCCATGTGGTAAAATATGAATTTTTGGCTTATTCTGTGTGGTAAAATGTGAATTTTTGGCTCACTTCGTGTGGTAAAATGTGAATTTGTGATTCATACTGTGTGGCATATTGTGTATTTGGGCCCATTCCATGTGGAAAATATGAATTTTGACTCATTCTGTGTGGTAAAATGTGAATTTGTGGCTCTAACTGTGTGGCATATTGTGTATTTTGGCCTATTCCATGTGGTAAAATATGAATTTTTGGCTCATTCTGTGTGGTAAAATGTGAATTTTTGGCTCACTTCGTGTGGTAAAATGTGAATTTGTTATTCATACTGTGTTGCATATTGTGTATTTTGGCCCATTCCATCTGGAAAATATGAATTTTGGCTCATTCTGTGTGGTAAAATGTGAATTTTTGGCTCATTCCGTTTGGTAAAATGTGAATTTATGGCTCATTCTATGTGGCAAAATATGAATTTTCGGCACATTCCGTGTGGCATAATGCAAATTTTGGCTTATACGGTGTGGCATAATGTGAATTTTGTCTTATTCAGTGTGCCATAATGTGTAAGGGGCATATTGCACCGGGAGGGGAATATTTTGCAACTGGGGAGATGCCGGTAGATCACCAGTAAGTAAGTGTACAAAAAGTAGATCCCGGGTTACAAAAGTCCGGGCAACCCTGCTGTATAGGATGTATAGGGCCCATGCTGTATAGGATGTATAGGGCCTATGCTGTATAGGATGTATAGGGCACATACTGTAGAGGTTGTATAGGGCCCATGCTGCATAGGAGGTAAGAGGTTGGTGACAATTTATAATTGACACCTAAAAAGCGCAGCTGTACTCCAACTATAATAATTCTGCAACACTTATTATAGTGTGTACACACGGTCCGATTTCCTTTCCGATGTTGACGATATAGTCAACATCGGATCGACATCGGATCGGAATCGGATGCAGATCGCAAGGGTTTTAACCCTTGCGGTCCCGATCCGATCCCGATGCGCGTTTACGTATCGGAAGCCAGAAAGTCTTGGCTGCCTTGTCTATATAGTGCAGATCTGCACTATATAGTCAAGATTGGATGCAAATCTGATGTGCCTTAAGATCCTATCCACGATCCTATCTGATCGGATCGTGGATAGGATCTTAAGGCACATCTGACCGTGTGTACACACCATTAGTGCGCTATATTTGCATATTTTATTTTAAAAATGAGCAATTTCATAATCATAACAATGCATAAAAATAGACAAACAAAACATACAACATATAACATCAAAAAAAATTTGAGGCAATTATATGAGGCAATGTTATAGTGTCTTTAATGAGGCTTATATGGCTTAGATTCTGATTCTGAATGTCTCTTTGAAAATGAGGCAATATAGGTATAATTACCAGACCCAGTTTAAAAGTATATGGGTCTCCTCTGGATCTTCGTAACAACACAGTTCCTTTTTCTGAGCCCGCTACCTCCCTCTACTGAGGGGGAGCGCTCCAGGTGCTGAGTTTCCAAATGCTTTTGAATGCTTGTTAGCACAGATTCAGGGACATCTCCTTGGTGTAATAACTGGTGACCGGATTATATGGGGCTCCACATGTGGCAAAATATGATTTTTATCTCATTCCGTGTGGTAAAATGTGAATTTTTGGCTTATTCTGCGTGGCTTATTGTGTATTTTGGCTCATTCCATGTGGCAAAGTCTGAATTTTGGCTCATTCGGTGTTGTAAAATGTGAATTTTTGGCTCATACTGTGTGGCATATTGTGTATTTTGGCTCATTCTATGTGCCAAATATGAATTTTGGCTCATTCTGTGTGGTAAAATGTGAATTTGTGGCTCATATTGTGTGGCATAGTGTGTATTTTGGCCCATTCCATGTGGTAAAATATGAATTTTTTGCTCATTCTGTATGGTAAAATGTGAATTTTTGGCTCACTTCGTGTGGTAAAATGTGAATTTGTGATTCATACTGTGTGGCATATTGTGTATTTTGGCCATTTCCATGTGGAAAATATGAATTTTGGCTCATTCTGTGTAGTAAAATGTGAATTTGTGGCTCATTCTGTGTGGTAAAATGTGAATTTGTGGCTCATATTGTTTGGCATATTGCGTATTTTGGCCCATTTCATGTAGCAAAATATGAATTTTGGCTCATTCCGTGTGGTAAAATGTGAATTTTTGGCTCATTCTGTGTGGTAAAATGTGAATTTGTGGCTCTAACTGTGTGGCATATTGTGTTTTTTGGCCCATTCCATGTGGTAAAATATGAATTTTTGGCTCATTCTGTGTGGTAAAATGTGAATTTGTGATTCATACTGTGTGGCATATTGTGTATTTTGGCCCATTCCATGTGGAAAATATGAATTTTGGCTCATTCTGTGTGGTAAAATGTGAATTTGTGGCTCTACCTGTGTGGCATATTGTGTATTTTGGCACATTCCATGTGGTAAAATATGAATTTTTGGCTCTTTCTGTGTGGTAAAATGTGAATTTTTGGCTCACTTCGTGCGGTAACATACCCTCCAACATATGAAGGGTAGAAATCGGTACAAATTCGGAAAGGGGGCATGGCCACTGGAAAATGACGCCCCCTTTCCTATACATTGAGCAGACAAGCTCAATGTATCCCCTGTCACACACATTACCTGTAATTATAGGGTTATCCCTGCGTTCTAGAGTTGCCCCATGGCACAAGTGCGATAAATATGACAGCAAGAATACTAGCAGCTGCGATATAACCACCGTCACCGTGCGCACAGCTCTCTCCTATCAGCGCGCACCGCCAGGCTCCAGCAGCAGAACAGCTCACAGCGGACTCACTCTGCTCCAACAGGCAAAATTGAGGACAGAATCCGCGCGCTCAGCTGTGATAAAATCACCGGAAGCTGGCCTCTGGCCTTGTGGGATATGTAGTCTTCGGCGCTAATGCACACCCTGTGTTAGAGTGCCGGAAGTGGCGGGCATTATGGGATATGTAGTTTCCGGTGCCCGCTTTCGGCATCTGGCAGTGGCAGTGCCAGCATCTCTCATGCCTGCCAGCTACCGCTAGTTGTTTCAGTAGCTGCAGCGTCTTCTCTTCTTTATTTAGCCGGTACAGACCGTGAAAAAACGGTACTGTACCGGCTAAATTGGTACAGTTGGAGGGTATGTGGTAAAATGTGAATTTGTGATTCATACTGTGTGGCATATTGTGTATTTTGGCCCATTCCATGTGGAAAATATGAATCCAGGCTTTCCGGCTTCTTAGCGGCTATCTATGTGACTCGAGATTCAGACGCAGTTGCGTCTGAATCTCGCGTACAGTTTAGAAGCCCCGGCATCGCTGTGCCGGGGTGTCCACTTTAACATACCCCCGTTGTCAGCGGTGCCCAGGCGCTGCCTATTTCACTGTGGAACTACAAGTGCCACAGTGACATTGACCTGTCAGCGCCTGGGCAGCGCTGCTGCTGCTGGCCGGCCGCTATGCTGTTTACGTACAGCTAGAGCGGCACAAGCTCAGTCACACAGAGCTAGCGCGCACAGTGAAACAGAGCCTCTAGCAGGCTGCCAAGTTTCTGTTACAGACTGTGCGCGCAGTGGCGCCGTGAAACTACAGAAGTACCCAAAATTTCCCCCTTTCAGTCTTAAAATTACAACACATAATGTCCCCCTGTCCGGCTCTCTGCGACCCCCCCACTCACGTGCTCCCGGCTCCCTCCACCTGCAACTCCGCAGGTGGCACCTACCGGCTCACATGCCAAAATGCAGGATTGCAGCTTGTGCGACTGCCTCCTTGCCTTGCTTCTCTACTGGTGCCAGGCCGTTCTGTATCATCATGGCGCGCCACTTCTTCAACATCCTCTTGTGCTGCTGAAGTTGCTGCTGTGGGGGCAGTTAGTGGTACCCATAGGCGTGCGCACGGGGGGTGCCCCCCGCACGAACGCAGCACTGTCCTCCCCTGCCAGCAGCAGTGTGGAGCTGCCCGGCGGCTGCCTGTCGCCGGAAGCAGTTTCCGGCGCCAGGACCTGTATCTATGCGCTCCGGCCCCACAGCCAGCGGCTCCTTAAGCAGGGAGACGGGGTCACCTGCGGCAGCGCTCCTCACTACGAGTCCTCCTCCCCGCTTACTAACCAGGAGCACCATCTGACACGGGGGTCACCTGCAGGCTGCAGCAACGCTCCCTCCTCATCAGCCAAGTTCCTTCCCCCGGCGCCCCCTCCCCTCATCTGCCTGGCAGCAGCAGCTTTGTCCCCAGCCCACACACTGCTGCAGTGGCAGCTAGCTCTCGCCTTCCTCCACAGGCTCCAGGCTGCTCTGTCATTTATACATGACACTGCATATATACTGTAGCACAATGGGGCATTAAATGTGTATGTAACTACAGGGGGCATTAAGTATGTGGCACTACAGGGCCATTATATGTGTGGCACTATGGGGGCAGTATGATGTGTGGCACTATGGGGGCAGTATGTATGTGGCACTATTGGGGCATTGTGTGTGGCACTACAGGGGCATTATGCATGTGGCACTATGCGGGGCATAATGTATGTAGAACTAAGGGGGGCATTATAAGTGGGTAACGAGCATGTAATCCCCCCCAGACAATGAGCATATATCCCCTTGCCCCTTGGGCAACAGGCATGTAGTTCCTATGGCAATGAGCATGCAACCCCCCCCCCCATGTGAAGGGGCATGTAACCCCCCTGGCATGGAGCATGTAAACCCTGGCATCGAACATGTAACTCCTGACAACGAGCATGTAGGTAAGCGCACTTATATGGCATAATAAGTAATGGGCATTATGGTGTGTGGCATAATGTATAATGAGCAATATGGTGCATGGTATAATATGTAATGTATACACTTATACACCATATAAGTGTGGTGTAATGGGTAATTTGGTGTGTGGCATACTGTGTAATGGGCATTGCTGTGTGTGGAATAATGTGTAATGAGCATTACAGCATATGGTATAATGTGTAATAGGCAATTCGGTGTGGGCGTAATATGTCATGGGCATTATGGTGTGGGATGTAATAGGTAATTGGCATAACAGTGTGTGGCTTAATATGTAATTGGTATTATGGTACCTTTATGTGGCCTAATATGTAATTGGCATTATGGTGTGAAGCAAAATTGGCATAACAGTGTGAGTCGTAACATGTAATGGACATCACAGTGTGGGGCGCAACGTGTAATGGGTATTACAATGTGTGGTATAATGTGTAAGGCATTTGGTATACTATGTAATGGCTGTGTGATGTGTAATAGGTATTATGGTGTAAATTTTTGGCGCATGCCTTTGGCGCGCACTGTCGCTATTGTCAAGTCCTGGCATAATGTGTAATGGCATTATGGTGTGTGGCATTATATGTAATGGCCATTACAGTGTGCGGAATTATGTGTAATGGTCATTATACTTTAAATTTTTGCAGCACTCCTTAGGTGCACACTGTCCCTGTTTATAGTATATGAGGGGGGGGGGATGATTCACTCTTAAGTGCATATACATAAATAAGTCACCTATTTATTTTGCATTTATGCCCATTAGGTCGTGATGGACACGCCCAGTAGGCGGCGATGGACACGCCCCTCCAATGGTGCACCCCCTAAAAAAATGGGCTGCGCACGCCTATGGTGGTACCTGTGATTGTCCTGCAGTTTGCTCATCCATCCTCCTCCTCTGCAGTAACCTAGGTTACTGCCAGGACTATTTGTTCGCCCTCGGAGGATGAAGACATATGTGCATATTTTTACCCTGTGTGCAGGTGTATGCTTCCATAGCAAATGGATCTCGGCAAATGTTCACATTTTTAATTGGTAAAACGTTGAGCAACACAATCATGTGAAGTACATAAGCCAGCTGGGCACAAGTGGATGAGCACATTAAAATATATATTTAACAACCATATGCTTGCAAACGTACCTGAAGCATGTTTCAAAAAAACATTCTAAGATAGAAACAGATTGAAAAATTTTTAGTTAACGGCCATTTTGTGATTTCAGACGGTGAAGTCGGCAAAATGTTTTTTTTTTGTATTTTTTGGGTGATTACTTTTTATTTAATGTACAGTATAGTCTTCTTTATGGAATGTGAAGGAATGGTAATATCCGAGTGTTTACATGCATACCAACTGAAGCTGTATCGATCAGGATTACTTTGTTTCAGAAATTATAATTTGAGGATACATTTAAAGCAGCTATCAATATAACTTTCATTTCTCCACATCTGCAATGTGTGTGTAATCACACGTGGCGGCTATTGTGGATGTATTGAACATTAGCAAGGCAAGCTAATGGTCTCTCCCCCTCCAGCCGCTGCCTCCCATCGCCACCACCGCCGCTGCCGGTGCTGAGGGAGGGGAGTGAGAGGAAGGAGAGACGCGCAATGCGCTCCCCGCCCCTCCCCTCCATAGGGAATCTGCTGTAGCTGGGGGCGCGGACCTGTACAGACCACGCCCCCCACCACTTACATATGCGCGCATGCGCAGTTGGATTGGGGGGGGTAATTTGTTATGGCGGTATGGGGCACCGGCACACTATGGTTTAGTGGTACGCCATACTACCCTGTACCGCCTCACTTGCAGCACTGGCTGTAAGGGGGCAGACATTTTGTGAGGGAGATTTTTCATATTAGCAGCAGGACAGGAGCCGAGCCAGGAGGAGCGCCGTGACCACAGAGATCTGTGTGTCCCGTTTACAGAGTGGCAACAGGGGTAAGGCAGGGGGGGCGCACCAAAATTCCCGGCGGGGGGGGGGGGGGGGCGCTATGTTTGAAATTACGCCACTGATTGTCACATGCCATGTAGTGATACATCTGAGAGAACAGGGAGCAGAAGATACACCCTGCCCAGGTTTAACCCGACACAGCTGCTGCATGGGTGCGTTGTCATTTATTTACATGTATGTAGCATGTTTGCAGCGCGTCAGTTGCAGACGTGTGTCTGCGTAAGGTGCACTGCCAGCCACAGGCGCCAATACGGTGGGTGCTCAATATTTGTACCCCTATTTATTTATATACTAGGTGATTCATCGCGCCCTACGGGCGCTCTTCACACCGTCGTAAGGGTCTGTGCCCCCTTAATTTGTGAACATTTGTATATGAGAAATATGGTTAGAATTGTATGTAAGATGGCCTGTATTGCAACTTGAGTTATAGGTGAAATGTGTTAAATAGAGAGCATATGATGTGGAAGGGGGTGTGTATTGTTTTGTTTAATTAAAAAGCGGTTACAGATTAAGATGTACATTGATAGTGTGGATGGTACAGAGACATTTGTGGGTGTGGGGGGGGGGGGCTGTGTGTGCATGTTGTTTAGGTGTGTGTGTGCAATAGTATAGTAGGGTGTTTCTGAGTCAGCGGCTCCCCACTGGCGGAGGTCACGACACAGGAAAACAGGAGGCTGGGTAGTGATAGGGGTGTGTGGGCATAAGGGTGACTAAAGAGGAGTGTGGGAGATACTGTGCAGCTTCTGCCAGTGGGTGAGGGTCCAGCGTGGCAGTACAGGAGTACAGGATGGTGGCCCTTAGTCAGTGTCTCCTCCTACTGGGTGGGAGTTCGGGTGCATGAGAGCAGGAGGCTGGGCTATGAGGCATGATAGGGGCATGTGGGCAAAACAGCGTCAGCGACTCCCCAGTGGTGGAAGTTACGGTTCAGGAGAGCAGGAAGCTGGGTAGTGATAGGGGTGTGTGAGTATACGGGGGACTAAAGAGGGGCTTAGGGGTGCCGTGAATTGCGGGAGGGGCGCGGGGGGTGCCGTGAATCAAGGGAGGGAGGGGGCGCAGGTGTCGGCGAATCGCGGGAGAGGGCGGGGGTCCGCAAAGCGTGGGAGGGGGCGTGAATTGCGCGAGGGGGGGTTGCAAATCGCGGGAGGGGGGGTGCGCGGGGGGTCCGTGAATTGCGGGAGGGGGGGGGCACGGGGCGCGATGAATCACCTAGTTGGTTATATATTCTTGTAGAAGGATGGTAGGATGTTGCTGTCATTCAGAATGCATTTACATAAACAGTAATAGTAGCAGTAAAAGATCTGACTTAAAACACCTACAGTAAAACAGAACAGGTGTTATATATTATACAAAGAATTGGTTGATGATGTGTAGGTTGACGTGCACATAGTTCATAGTTGTCACTGGAAAAAAATTGCTACACGAAAAAATCAACACAGAAAGTTCAACACATGTAAATGTTGACATAAGTGTGGCACTTCATCGGTGTCCATGTCGACACATGAGAATGAATATGAAAACATTGAAAAAAAAGAAAAATAAATCTTCAAAAACTCATGTCAACCTTTTTCATTGTCGACCATAGCCGTGCATGTGCCATTTAATCACGGGAGGAGGGGTCGTGGGTGGATGCCGTGAATTGCGGGAGGGGAGGGTCGCGGGGGGTGTGGGTGCCGCGAATCGTGGGAGGGGGGGGGGGCGCGGGGGGTTGCAGTGAATCGCAGGAGGGTGGGTCGTGGGGGCGGGGGGTTGCCGCAATGACAGGAGGGAGGTCAGGGGTGGGGAATCGCGGTTGGGGGGGGGGCACCGTGAACCTCGCGAGGGGGGGCCCAGGGGGTTGGCACGAATCACCGGAGGGGGGGTCGCGGGTTGCCGCGAATCGCAGGAGGGGGGGTGTGTCACGGGGTGGGGCCGCGAATCGCGGGAGTCACGAATCGCGGGAGTCACCGTGGGTGCCGCGAATTGCGGGGGGTGTGCTGCAAATCGCGGGAGGGGGGTTGCGGGGGGTGCCGCGAATCGCCACAAGAAAGGTCAACACATGTAATTGTTGACATAAGTGTCGACACATGAGAATGAATATGAAAACATTGAAAAAGTGAAAAATAAATCTTGTCAACCTTTTTCATTGTCAACCATAGCCATGTCAGTGTTTTGCATGTGCCATTTAATCGTGGGGATGCCGTGAATTGCGGGAGGGGGGGTCACAGGGGGGGTGTGGGTGCTGCGAATCATGGGAGGGGGGGCGCGGGGTGTTGCAGTGAATCGCGGGAGGGTGGGTCGCCGGGGTGGGTGGTTGCCGCAATGACAGGAGGGGGGTCAGGGGTGGGGAATCGCGGTTGGGGGGGTCGTGGGGGGCACCGTGAACCTCGCGAGGGGGGGCCCATGGAGTTGGCGCGAATTGCGGGAGGGGGGGTCGCGGGGTGCCACGAATCGCAGGAGGGGGGGTGTGTCACGGGGGGGTGTATCAACACAGAAAGGTCAACACATGTAAATGTTGACATAAGTGTGGCACTTCATTGGTGTCCATGTCGACACATGAGAATGAATATGAAAACATTGAAAAAGTGAAAAATAAATCTTGTCAACCATAGCCATGTCAGTGTTTTGCATGTGCCATTTAATCGTGGGGATGCCGTGAATGTGGGGGGGGGGGGGGGAAGGGAGGGACTTTCTGGACTTTCTTCTTAATTTATGGATTACCATCACCTGTGCTTAAACACCTTTCTTATCAATTACCCTGTTTAAAACAGGTGATGACAATCCTAAATTAAGATGGAAGTCCACAAACAGAGCATTCTGTCCCTCCTGGAGAGGGTCATGTTGGGAGGTATGTGGGGCGCTCACCTGGTGTGTCTGGTGAGTAGCTGTGTCTTTGCTGGGTAACATGGGGAGGCAGAGGGTGTCTGGCACTGTGCATACCTCCCAACATGACCTATGCCAGGAGGGACACAATGCTCTGCCGTTGGACTTTCTTCCTAATGTATGATTACCTCCATCTGTGTTGAACAGGTTAATTGATAGGAAAGGTGCTTCAACACAGGTGATGGCAATCATACATTAAAAGGAAAGTGCAGGAGCAGAGCATTGTGTCCCTCCTATGACTGTGGGCTCACTGGGCTGGTTCTCTGTCATGTGAGTCAGAGGCTCCACCCAGCGTTACAGCTTCAGACACACTTTGAGTGACAGATGTAGCAAAATATAAAAGAGATGCCATTCATTAGTGATTGGGCCGATTCAGATCTGATCGCATGGCTGTATATTTGCACAGCGGGCATTTATTGATACACAGCAAGCATGCACTAATCCATCCTGCGATGGCCTCCTGAGCGGTGGCTTATAACTGTTCGCTGGCTACTGCAAATTCACAGCTGTCCGATCAGGATTGAATCTAGGGTTACCACCTAGTCCCTTTAATTCCGGACACATATTAATTACACAGGTTCTGTGGCTGGCTGACTTCAAGACTCCACTTCACCTGATTTTAAACTGCCACAGAACCTGTGTAATTAACATGTGTCCGGAATTAAAGGGACTAGGTGGTAACCCTAATTGAATCCCCATGTGCTTGTGAGATTACAGCTGAAGTCACCATCAAAGCCTGGAAGAAACATGGGTACTCTTTACCTAGAAGGGTGCCCATCGTGGTGATCGCGGGCATCGCGGGCAGTACATTAACGGCCGCGACGCGATGCCCGCGATCACCGCGATTTCCCATAGGGTTCAATGTTAAATTTTGTGCTGACCGCGATTTTACATTCAATGCTTCAATGGCCGCGATTTGGCCATAGGAATCAATGTTAAATGGGCTACAGAGCCCAAATAGGCACAATTAACCCTTAAATGTCCCCCCAAATTTGTAACGCCACCCCACGATCCACGCCAACCCAAAGCGTGGCGAGCGCAGCGAGCCCGCGAGGGGCGGCGGTATGCGTCCTCCGACCTTTTCATGCCCTACTATCCACGTCGGCGTGGAGTTGAGAATAGAATAGTGTGGCGAGCGCAGCGAGCCACCGAGCCCGAAGCGTGGCGAGCGCAGCGAGCCCCGCGAGGGGACGCGGATACCTTCACAGTTATATGCGTCCCCTCGCGGGCTTCACAGGTGTCCGTGGCCACGCGGACACCTGTGAAGTCCGCGAAGGGACGCGTTTACCTGTGAAGGTATCCGCGTCCGCTCGCCACACTATTCTATTCTCAACTCCACGCCGACGTGGATAGTAGGGCATGAAAAGGTCGGAGGACGCGTACCGCCGCCCCTCGCAGGCTCGCTACGCTTCGGGTTGGATACCTTCACAGGTAAACGCGTCCCTTCGCGGACTTCACAGGTGTCCGCGTGGCCACGGACACCTGTGAAGCCCGCGAGGGGACGCATATAACTGTGATGGTATCCGCGTGCGCTCGCCACGCTTCGGGCTCGGTGGCTCGCTGCGCTCGCCACACTATTCTATACTCAACTCCACGCCGACGTGGATAGTAGGGCATGAAAAGGTCGGAGGACGCATACCGCCGCCCCTCGCGGGCTCGCTGCGCTCGCCACGCTTTGGGTTGGCGTGGATCGTGGGGTGGCGTTACAAATTTGGGGGGACATTTAAGGGTTAATTGTGCCTATTTGGGCTCTGTAGCCCATTTAACATTGATTCCTATGGTAAAATCGCGGGCATTGAGGCATTTCACATTAAAATCGCGGTCAATCATCCTTTTTAACATTGTTCCCTATGGGAAAATCGCGGTCATCGCGGGCAGCCGATTTTTATGTACCCGCGATTTACCCGAGATGCCCGCGATTTTTTACCCCCGACGCCCGCGATTCCAATCGCTGGCGCCCTTCTAGGTAAAGAGTACCGAAACATGTCCTAAGGCGCCATCTGGTGGACATTGAGAAGTACTGTAGGAGTAAGATAGAAAAAAATGTTTGTAGAAATTAAACTGCTTTAAATAACAGAAAAACCTTATCTAATGATATATATTGGCATTCCACAGGTTCTATGTGCGCAAATGGGTTCAGTATGATTTACCTACAGTCAAAATACCAACACGACCGAAATGCCGACACGGCCAAAATGTGGACAGGTCCAAAAAAAACTTGACGTTATTTTATTTTAAATGTTGGTGTCTGTTGACATAGGTTGACATGGACACCGTATAAGTGTGCCGCTGCGCTCGCCATGCTGCGAGCACGGTGCCTCGCTGTGTTTGGCACACTATTACAGTCTAACTGCCCGTGAAGTAAGAACAACTGGGTTTCAAAGAAAAGAACATGGAAACCTCATGTCAACATTTTGACCTGTTGACATTTTATAAGCTGCCATTTTGACCATGTCGGGTTTTTTGTCCGTCGCTCTTTTAAATGGGTACACCGACTGCATCCCGTAAAAATACGGTTTTAAAGGAACTTTTTACAAAGAGAAAAACAATCAAAGCAAGATGATTTGGGGTATATTACAGCATTATATTAATGTTTTTGTAACATTTCTATTACAGGAGCTAGCCACTAAAAAGACCTTGGGATAGATTTAAAAAAAGCTTCAAATTTTTTTTAGACCCTTTAATAAATCAACCCAACGTTCGGTATAAAAGTTCTATCTGGTACTCAATCTCACAACGCCCTTCTGCTCCGGATTGCTTTATGATTTTTGGGAACCGCAACAAACCTTCTTCTCTTGAGGAAGCCTGGGACGCCGTAGTCATTGTCCCACAAATATTCCGGAGAAAGAATTTTCGTCGGCTTGTGATAAAGAAAATATTTGTTCAAATAGCTCTCGTCGTGCCAAACGGCTTCGATCCCATTGTTCTTGTCCACCATCATGGCTTGATGGCAGAAGTTGCTTAACTTGTAGATCTCTTCTACAATACCCCCGAAAACCCCCCCTGCATAATAAAAGTCTCCCTCATTGCCCGAAATGTAGGCCGCCGACGCTGGTCTGCGCTCATAGGTGAAGCTCCGACGGGATTTGTGGAACAGACCAGGATGCAACGTCCCAAACAGGTCACTTAAGATCTCCACCCCAACGTCATCGCTGAACCTCATGTCCACGTCCACACACACCAAATAGTCCACCTCATTGACGAATCGTTGACGGGAATAATTGCGGATCATCTCCATTCGCCTCATGGAGACCTCCTGCCACCGTCAGTAGCTGGGAACTTCCAGGACGACCATCTGTCTCCCCTCGCTGATGGTGATGTTGGGAATGTCCCCGATGCGGTCAGTAAACACGTAATAGTTAACTCTGTGTCCCTTCATGAAAAACTTTTCTGCAGTTTCGATGAAAGTTGGGATGAAGACAGTATACCTGAAAAACACATCATTATCGGTTTAAAATACTTTAGATCAGTATAAAAACTGTAGCACATGCCCAGTGGTAGCGGCTTCTTCTACCAAGTTTACTGTGTGTGGAGTCCTCAATCAGTGCACTGGACTAGAGAGCAACTACCAGGAAGAAGAGACCGGAGCCTTACAATGAGGTGGGAGAACATGTGCTTAGAAAGTGCAGTACTGGTTCTATTATGTTATATTATATTATGGTATCTTTTTCCTGGACACTTATTTATATTATGTAAATGTTTGTTACAGCCTATACTATGGTAGTACGGATGGTGTAATGGTAAGCATTACTGCCTCACAGCACTGAGGTCATAGGTTCAATATATATCTATTATCACGGCGCCCGATTTTACTACGTACGCAAATGTAGTGAAATCGCATTGCATCCCATGCCATTATTGTATGGCATGCGATGCGATTTTACCCGTTATATAATGGCATTTAATGTACTATACCATTAAATGACATACAGTATAGGGGGAAATTTACTAATATGAAAAACCTAGTTTTTTGTATTAGTATTTTCCCTACGACTGCATACGACTGTTTCAGTCGTATGCAAAGTCGTGTTCCGGAGGGGAATGTACAAAGCAGTCAGATACGACTGCTTTGTAACCCTCTGATGGTGTAACCATTCGTATTAGCTGGCCATATATACGGCCGCTAATACGAATTAGTAGAGGCAGTCTGCACGGATCAGTCAGATCCGTGCCGGCTGCAAGGTGTAAAAAAAATAGAAAATTAAATAAATTAAAAAAAAAAAAAACAGTGTGGGGTCCCCCCCACAGCTGTAACCAGCACCAGGCTGAAAGAGCCGAGGCCGGTAATTAAAAATCAAGGAACCCGACAAATAAGGGTTCCCCGATTTTTAACAACCAGCCCCAGGCTCCAGGTCCGGGGCTTGTTCCCAAAATACGGGGACAAAATGACTAGGGGTCCCCCGTATTTTAAGAACCAGCCCCAGGCCAAACCAGCCAGCAGGGTAATGCCACAGCCGGGGGAGACTTTTTATATAAGTCCCCCCGGCCAAAGCATTAACCCTCTAACCAGTCAGCCTGGCCAGGGGCCCTGGGGGAGTGGGGACCCCCCCAATAAAGGGGTCCCCCCTCCAGGACTTACCTAACCAGGCTGAAGCCTGGTGCTGTCCTCGATGCCCCTGGGCGGTGGGCATCGAGCTGATCTTGGTGTAAAAAAAAAGATGAATAAACTATTGTTTTAAACTGTGGAACTATGAGTCCCAGCAAGCCTCCCCTACAAGCTGGGACTTGGAGAACCACAAGTCCCAGCCTGCGGGGCATTAAAGGGCCCGCTGGGTCTTGTAGTTCCACAGTAAAAAAAATAGTTAAATAAATACACATTGACACCTGAAAAATAAAAGTTTAATACATACATTACACACACACTGATACTTACCTATCTTGATCCCGTAGGTAGGTCCCAGAGTCTTGATCCGGTGCCTTGTCCTGGTTCCGGATCATGTCATTCTTCACCATGTCGATCTTCATGTCGGCGTCAGGTCCGGGTCCGAAGAAATCCATGGTGGACCTGTGGAAGGAAATCCAACTCACCCAGGTCCTCCATGTAAGTTGCCGGCAGCTTAAAAAAGAAGCAAGAAGATGGAAGAAGAAGGAAGAAGCCCTGGACTACGTCGGACCAAGCCAGAAGAACTTCCATGGAGGACCTGGGTGAGTTGCATTTCCTTCCACAGGTCCACCATGGATTTCTTCGGACCCGGACCTGACGCCGACGCCGACATGAAGATCGACATGGTGAAGAATGACAACATGATCCGGAACCAGGACAAGGCACCAGATCAAGACTCTGGGACCTACCTACAGGATCAAGATAGGTAAGTATCAGTGTGTGTGTATAATCTATGTATTAAACTTTTATTTTTCAGGTGTCAGTGTGTATTTATTTAACTATTTTTTTTACTGTGGAACTACAAGACCCAGCGGGCCCTTTAATGCCCAGCAGGCTGGGACTTGTGGTTCTCCAAGTCCCAGCTTGCAGGGGAGGCTTGCTGGGACTCATAGTTCCACAGTTTAAAAAAATAGTTTATTCATCTTTTTTTTTACACCAAGATCAGATCGATGCCCACCGCCCAGGGGCATCGAGGACAGCACCAGGCTTCAGCCTGGTCAGGTAAGTCCTGGAGGGGGGGGGACCCCTTTATTGGGGGGTCCCCACTCCCCCAGGGTCCCTGGCCAGGCTGACTGGTCAGAGGGTTAATGCTTTGGCCGGGGGGACTTGTATAAAAAGTCTCCCCCCGGCTGTGGCATTACCCTGCTGGCTGGTTTGGCCTGGGGCTGGTTCTTAAAATACGGGGGACCCCTAGTCATTTTGTCCCCTGTATTTTGGGAACCAGCCCCAGACCTGGAGCCTGGGGCTGGTTGTTAAAAATCGGGGAACCCCTATTTGTTGGGTTCCCTGATTTTTAATTACCGGCCCCGGGTCTTTCAGCCTGGTGCTGGTTACAGCTGTGGGGGGGACCCCACGCCGCTTTTTTAATTTATTTAATTTTCTTTTTACACTAAAGCCTCCACGGATCTGACTGATCCGTGTAGGCTTAAGCCAAATACGACAGGACAATCAAGGTGTATTATGTTACATGTATTACGCGTCCGCTCGCCGCGCTTCAGGCTTGCTGCGCTCGCCACACTATATAAAATCAACTCCATGCCGACGTGGATAGTGGGGGTATGAAAAGGTCGGGCGGACGCGTTCCGCCGCCCCTCGTGGGGCTCGCTGTGCTCGCCACGCTTCGGGATCACGTGGATAGTGGGGACTAAATAAATGACATTATTATAGTTCCAATCAGAACCGATATCGCATCGCATGCTATACAATAATGGTAATGCGATGCGATTTTTTTCGCACCCTATTTCTTTAATGTATTCACCGACACAGAGCAGTAAATACATTACATAGGAAAATCGCTTCGCATCGCATGACATACAATGATGGAATACAATGCGATTTCACTACCCTGAATAGCCCACTACGCAAATGTCATAGTGGGCGCCGTGATAATACACAAGTACCAGAGTTTGTATATTCTCCCCGTACTTGCGTGGGTTTCCTCTGGGTACTCCAGTTTCCTCCCACAATCCAAAAATATACTGGTAGGTTAATTGGCTCCCAACACATTAACCCTAGAATGTCTGTGTGTGCGTGTACATGTGGTAGGGACAGTGGCGTAGCCACCGTGTGGCAGCCCCCGCCACTGCTTGGAGGAGCAAGCACTGCGGGGGGCGCCGGGTTCGATGTAGTACAGGTGCTGTCAGTGTGAGAAGTGTAGAGGTGGCCGGCGGCAAGATCAGCAAGGTGCAGAGAGGGACCTTGTTGATCTTGCTGCCGGCCGCCTCTGCACTTCTCACACTGACAGGCAGCAGCACCAGCAGCAGGAAGCAGGGGCGAAACCCTTCCCTCCCGGAGGACCTCACTGTCGCGTAGAGAAGACGCCGGAACCGTTGCCAGGTATACGCAACGGGCTGGACATGGAGCCGCTGGTCCAGGCTTGGAGCTACTTTCGCCGCAGGAAGTCGCTGGATCTTGGAGAAGGAGCCCTGTGACCAGGTACTATGGCAGCTGTGTGCCATGGCCAGGGGGTGTGATGGGGTGGAGGGCTGTGTGCCGTGGCCGGGGGTGTGATGGGGTGGAGGGGGGGCGCCACAGATTTTTTGGCTTGGGGGCACAAAATTTGAAGTTACGCCCCTGGGTAGGGAATATAGATTGTAAGCTCCACTGGGGCAGGGACTGATGCGAATGGTCAAATATTCTCTGTAAAGCGCTGCGGAATATGTATGCGCAATATAAGAAACTGTTAATAAATAAATAAATAAATATACTATAAGCCATCTATAGCGTTAGATATTCCATACAGTATCCAGTGTATAGAAAGATCAATGGGCCTTATTCTGGTTGGTGCGGCCGGGCCAGATTAATGATCTGCGCATGCGTACCATCTCCAATGCGCAGCCGCGAACACTCCACAACGCTTACGGACGGGTCTCTACGTGCGAAAAAACCTGTACGCGAGAGTACGGGCATTGGGGGCGGCATAGGGGCGTGATGAGGGGAGCGGCCGAAATAATAAGGGAAAATGGGCGTAAATATGGGCATACACGGGGGTGTGCACCAAAAATGAACGGTGCTACTACCGCACGATCGGCTAAAGCACCGTTCATTTCGGACACAAAACAGGCGGCCGCCAACCGCCAGCTCAGACCACCCCTACAGATACCGCATGCCAGCGTGCGCCTGGGTTTGCTAATTAACGCTGATTACTACTCAAACACATACACCTGAATGTAATAAGCAATGCTGCAGTCTATTAAGTCCAAACCATGATTTCACTACCTGCAAGCCACACACAGCACTCAAACACATTGGAAGCTTATCTTTCTATACTTCTCGACATTTAAAGGTTTGTTTAATTTAAGGTAAGAATCTTTTTAAGACCTGCTTATATATGCTAAGGTAGGTATTTGTTAAACAGTTATACACATTCACTACGTGCTTTCATAGACTTTACACAGTAGCACACTCAATCTACACAAGTCGACATGTGTCAACGTGTTCACTCTAATACAAACATAGGTTTTGTATTTATGATACAATAACATAAACCACATCTAACACCTACAAAGGATGTTTCAGCAATGTTTTAGGCCCATGCCCACTATTTTTCACATTAATTAATTCAATCAATTAATTAATTTTCTTAATTATAGTTGAAAGGCAAGATTTGCAGGTCCATACATGTGAAGGGTATGCCAGCGTACACGGACGTACGCTCACTCTCACGAGCGGTGACATAAGCTGAGTTTTCCATTGAAAACAATAGCGACCCGTCCGTGCAAGCTGGCGTACGCTCAGATAGCCGCAAGAAGTCGGTGGGAAGACGGACGAGAGACGTCCGTAAACTGGGGCGTACGCTTTGTTGTACGCCAGTTGTCGGAGTCTAAGGGCTGATCCGTCCATGTACGTTGGCGTACGCTCAATTGTACGCCACTCCCCTTCGACGTTGTTTCTGGCCGTACGTATGCGGCTGATTTGTGGGTGGACTTAACCTCAACGGCCGCGTACGGAGAGCGTACGCTAATATGGAACGTACGCACGTTTGGCCGCACCGATCAGAATAACCTCCAATGTCCAGGATTGTTATTGGGTTCGTCTACCACTCCCCCAGACTCTCGCACTTGCTCCAATGTCCTGTAGAGTGGGAGATTGTGGATCACATTTGGAAACCCCCCTTTTAGAAATCCTACATTTGCCTTCACACCCATAATCCACCACCTGCGACACAGGGGTAGCTGTATGCTCCCTCACCCAACGCAATTTGCACGGGCAAACCTTTTAGTGGCAAAGGCAGTAAGGCCAATGCGGACGTCTCGCTGGTGGAACTGCGCGTTCAGTATCTCCAGGTTATAGGTGCCGTTCCACACAATCGGCGCAAACCAAGGAGTCAGCATCAAGACGTCAAGTCTCCTGGAAGGAAGAGAGACAGATATTGGTCAGCTTCTTAATGCATATGGACAGAAGTGTGATACTATACTGGGTGAATCCACACTTACGGAGGATGGAGCGCATCCGGCTTCTCATACAACATACTGCGGAGGGGGAATAACAAATATTAGGCAATAATATTAAAAAGGTTCTTCAATAAACCTAAAGCAGGAACTACATGCAGAGAGCAGACAGGCCCGGAAACAGGCATACATTTACCAAAGCTTCTAAAAATTAAAAGAAGTGTTGTTGCCCATAGCAACCAAATGCGATTTTGTCTATCATTTTCTAGGACGCAATAGAGAAATGACAGACTCTGGGGACGTGGTGCACTTATACGGTGTCTATATCAATATTTGTCGACATAGACACTAAAAACCATGAAAAACTCATGTCAACATTTTGCATGTCGACCTTTCCCACAACGACATATTGCTTGTATCAACCTTTCAACCCTGTCGACCTAAGCCATATTAACCTTTTCCATGTGTTGATCTATGGCCTGTCGACCAAAAGTGGTTAACTAATTGACTGTTGACCGTATGACCCATACTCCCACCAGATACACATGAGGCTTTAGCTGGAGGTCGGCAAAGTCTCCTGAGAGGCAATATGTCAGTAAATTACCTCAGAAATATTACTCGCTAGCCATGTCTGACCAGCCTCCATGGATTAAAGAACGTCAGATGATACCAGCATGCACCAATTGCACAGACATTGATGTCTAGGTTGACATGCATAAAGTCGTCATTGACAATAAGTCGACACAAGTAAAACGTTGCCGCATGAAAAAAAATTTGGTGTCACTGTCAACACCTGAGCACAAGGACTCCTATTTAGTGTACCGCTTCACTCGCCAGGCACCCCAAGGTGCCTCTTTCCGCTATCTCTGTACTAAGCAAACTTTACTGTTCCCTAGCAGAGTCCATGAAAAAGAAAAAAAAAAAGAAAAAAACTTGTGTCGCCATTTTCATGTGTAGACATTTTACATGTTGACCATTTCCTTGTGTTGACCTATTGGCTGTGTTTGGGTTGCCCTGCGAAAGGGGGCCATTATTTTAAGGTAAAGCGAAGAGAAAAGGGGATGTTTTTTTTGGCACCGAAGTACAGACAGCAAGTTAAAATGCGAAATATCCCAAGGTGATGATCTACAGCCCCCTCTGGTGGGAAGTTTTACCTTTGCAAGGCGACGTCTTTAACTAAGTCCAGCCTCGAGGAGTTAATGGTGACTTGATGTATGCTGCCCCTGTGTGGAGAGAGCAGGCATTACTCGTCACTGTTTTTAGTAGGACTCTCTATTTTCACTATGATTCTAGATCAGTGGTTCTCAAACTTGGTCCTCAGGACCCCACACAGTTCATGTTTTCCAGGTCACGTGACAGGGGCAGTCATTGCTGACTGACACATTTTAAAAAATACACAGGTGGAGCTAATTAGGTCACTTGAATCTGTGAGGAGACCTGCAAAACATGCACTTTTGACCGACTTTGAGAACCTGTGTTCTAGATTCATGAAGGTCTCTGTCTCCTTCCCCCCCCCCCCCCCCCCCAGGTGCGCACACAAAACCCCGGATTGTATAACCTGTACTGACTGCAGCCCATAGAAGCCGGCTAGGGCTGTGCGATAAGGCAGGGAGTGGCTTCCTACAGGTAGCCGGCCCTCTTCTAATTGTAGCCCAGACTGGCAGTCTCAGATGGTGTGAACACCTCCAGATGGGACTGCCTTGTGCATACCTCCCAACTGTCACGATTTTAGAGGGACAGTCCCGATTTTCGGGTCCTGTCCCGCTGTCCCACCCGCGGCAGGCATTGTCCCGCTGCGGGGGGTGGCAGTTGGGAGACCCCCCAAACTAGTAGAATAGACGCTGTGCGCATGCGCACAGCGTCTATTCTCGTATGAAAATGAGGTTGCGGCTAATTAGCATAAGCCGCGCCCTCATTTGCATATGCCCCGCCCCCTTTTCGGACGCTCGCGCCTATTTCTTTAGGTTAAAAGTTGGGAGGTATGCTTGTGTGTCTGTGACCGACAGGTAGGACTTCCAATAGGAAGTCACTGACAGACACAATGTAGCTGGTGTAGTCACGGAGGAGTTCAAGAGCGACACAATAGTGTGCAAATTAGTGACATGACTTCAATACACATAGGGGGTTATTCTGATTCACTCGGAAAGGCATAATCACTCTCTAATGGACAAAATCATATGCACTGCAGGTGGGGCTGATGTAACATCTATAGATTGAGTTAGATTTGGGTGGGGGTGTACTTCAAACTGATATCTATATTGCAGTGTAAAAATAAAGCAGCCAGTATTTACCCTGCACAGAAACAATAAAACACCCAAATCTAACTCTCTGCACATGTTACATCTGCCCCCCTGCAGTGCATATATGGTTTTTGTCCATTAGAGAGTGAATGTGCCTTTCCGAGTGAATCAGAATAACCCCCATAGTGCTCATTCTAGCCCCCTGCATCTTTCAAAACCCTTGCAGTTTCTCCTCCCTGCCCCGATGTTGCTCTCTGCTGTGTGGCTTCTAGCACAGTTTGGTCTGTATTTCAGCACTGATCTACAGACCAGACCTGTGATACAAGCACCATTGCAGAGAGCAACACCCCAGGCAGGGAAGGGGACCTGCACAGGTTATGGGATAGGTAGGGTGTTAGAATGAACACTAGTAATCAGCCTTACATACATACATACATAGAACATGTAGAAGGATACTACTCACTGTGGTTCACAGGCCAGCGTCATCTGGGAACGCCATACGCCACTTCTCATACTGTACCTGAAATGGCCAATCACGCAAGTCAGTCCTTTTCCTATTAATTATCTATAACTTCACAGTTACTGTTTACATAATTACAAAGGCTATGGGCAGGGCCGATGCAAGGCACCAGAGTGCCAGGCGAGTCGGGGGAGGGGGGCGCCCCGGTGCCGGGGGTGGGGGAGGGGGGTACCTGTTGCGCCGTCTGGGGAGCGGGCAGGGGGGTCCATGCTGGAGTCTGACAGGAGCCTGCAATGGTGTCCTTGCCGCACGGGTACCTGCGACGCTGTGTATAAAGCTGGCGGCTTCGGGGGGTCTCTGCAGTGAATAAGAAATAACTAGCGCTATGCGGCAGCACGGGAAGCGCTTCTGTTTAGAAAACACTGGCTGCATGCTGATTGACTAATCTCAGCCAATCAGCGTGCTGCCAGTGTTTTCAAACAAGGCAGAGCTTCCCGCGCCGCCGCATAGCCCGGCGGATAGCGCTAGTTATTTCTCATTCACTGCAGGGACCCCCACCACCGCCAGCTTTATACACAGCACCGCAGGTACCCGAGCGGCAAGGACACCACTGCAGGCTCCTGTCAGAAGCCGGCATGGAACCCCCGGCCCGCTCCCCAGACGGTGCAGCAGGTACCCCCTTTGCACGGGGGGCGAGGGGCGAACTGCCGCCCTCCAGTGGTCGGCAAATGCCTAGACCTGCCTAGTGGTGGCGCCGGCCCTGGCTATGGGTCATAGGGTCGACACTATGAAGGCTGAGGTCGACACAGGAAATAGGTCGACAGGCCTATGGATAACAGGGTCAGAAGGTCAAAACAAACATTAGGTCGACAGTCAAAAGGTCGACATGAGTTTTTCATGGTTTTTTTGTCCCAAATTCATCGTAAGTCAATGTACGGCGTATCAATGTACCGCTGCGCTCGCCATGCTTCGGAACACTATTATATTCTCCCTCCATGTTCTGATGGATGGTAGGGTATGAAATACCGCCTGTTTTGGAAAAAAATATGGGAAAAACTCATGTCGACCTTTTCACTGTTGACATTCTCATTGTCGACCTAAAGCTTGTGTCAGAATTCCAACCCTGTTGATCTTAGCCGTGTCGACCTATTTCTTGTGACAACCTAAGCCCTGTTGACCTTTAGTGGTCAACCTAATGTATGTCGACATAGTGACCGTATCCCACTACAAAGGCCTTTATCCACCTGCCTGGCATTACCGTATGTGATGCAACCGCAGCCGGCAGTCCGTTACCTGGCATGGTCGCATCGCATACGGCCAGCAATTCCCTCTGTATGGAGTGCAGAACGGACCTCCTCCTGCTGTAGGGATCGCCTGGCGGTAAGGCGTCAGTCTCCCACTGCCGACATCACACCTGAATTCCAACCCCAGAATGTGAGAGCAGAGGTTAAAGTGTGTGTGGGGGGGGTGGGGGTGGAACCAGGGGAGGAACTAGAACTTTGTGGGCCCCATAGCAAAATCTCGAAAGGGGCCCCCATTGTCGCTACAATGCCACTTTAAATATGGTATTGCCTACCGCATCCAAGCCCCGGAATGTAGTGCATTCCGGACTCGGCTGCATTTTAACTTTCGAGCATCTTGCTCGTTAGGAGAGAAATAGCAATAAAAATGTTAGGTAGAGAGAGGGTGACACTGTCAGAGGGAGAGAGGAAAGAAAGAGGCGAAGCATAGGGAAAAAGGGGGAGGGAGAGATATAGGGGATAAAGAGATAGACAAGGGGCAGAGAGATAAAGGGGATCATTTAAGAAGGATCGCGTATACAATGCAATCTTGGCAAAATATTACCGTCCCTGTTATGCGCTCAGCCAGGTGGTATGTGCAGCGCTGTCAGTGTTGATACCCTGCTCACCACACTCCACACACCACACCCAGCGGCAGTGCGGTAAGTAGCCCATAGGCTACAATGGTCTGCCACATCTCAAAATTGCGGATGTGCAGGACCCGATGTGATGCTGCTGGATATTGATACATCACCCCCCCCTAGAAACTTATGGGGAATGTGGGTGCCGGCAGGGCAGGAGGGATCGCAGCAGGGATTGGAGATTCCTGCTGCGGTCCCTCCATGATACCTTTGGGCATACCTCCCAACAGTCCCTATTTTAGCGGGACAGTCCCGATTATTAGGGCCTGTCCCGCTGTCCCACCCGCGGGCGGCAGTGTCCCGCGGTGAGGGGGGGCTGTTGGGAGTCCCCCCTGTCGGCTGCTAAGCAGCGGGGAATAAACGCTGTGCGCATTCGCACAGCGTCTATTCCCGCAGCCAGGGGGCTGGGGGCATGGCTAGAGGCTCACAGAGCCTCTGGGTCATGCCCCCATAGCGGCAAAACGGGGCGTGGCCTCGTGTGAGAGCCGCGAGTATAGGCCACGCCCCTAAATTGGGAGGTATGCCTTTGGGGGTACTTAATATTTGGGGCTAACCAGCAATGTAGCTGCAAATATTAATTGATAAACAGGCCCCAAAGAGATCTGACTGAGATAGATGGGAGGTGAGAGTTTTGAGAGAAAGAGAGGGGGCAGGGGAAAGCTAGTGGGATGGCACAGGGTGACACTGGAAAGGTTGCACCTCTGTGAGCAATACATAGAGAATTAGGGTAGGGTTTAATATTTACAGGGGCTTCTGAGAACATTTAAAGGTGTGACGGCCAGTGTGTGTGTGTGTGTGTGTCCCCGGTGCTGTGTATTGGGTGAACTCTCCATGGTCTGCAAGCCCTCCTCCTCACCAGCTGCTGGGTCTCCTCTGTAGCGAGCCGCCGGGTCACCGCTGGAGCGGCTGTGGGATCCCCACTGGAAAGGCTGCCGTGTCACCGCTGGAGCGGCTGTGGGATCCCCACTGTAAAGGCTGCCGTGTCACTGCTGGAGCAGCCGTGGGATCCCCACTGGAGCAGACGCTGGGTCACTGCTGGATCGGCCGAGGGATCCCTGCTGGAGCGGATGCTGGGTCTCCCCTTCGCTGGATGCAGGGTTTCTTTTGGAGCAGCCCCCGGGACTCCCCTTCGCTGGACACAGGGTCTTATCTGGAGCTGTCACTGGGTCTCCTCCTAGCCGGACGCAGGGTCTCCTGTTACCCGGCTCTGGCAGTGGCTGGGTTCCTCATTTTGGCGCTGTTAGCGCTGGTAGCTCCCACCACTGCTGAAGGGGCACAACAAGAGAGTGCAGGGGATTGCTTTGGGACCCCCAATCCTCCGGGCCCCATAGAAGCTGCACCTCCTGCACCCTCTATAGCAGGGGTGTCAAACTCAAATTCAACGGGGGCCGCATCAGCAGTTTGGTCACCCTCAAAGGTCCGGTTGTATCTGTAGGTCCCCCTGTATAATTATAATGCCATGACACCACAGGCTGCTCCCCCTGTATAATATAAAATGAATGCCATGTCACCACAGGCTGCTCCCCCTGTATAATAATAATGCCATGACACCACAGACTGCTCTCCCTGTATAATATAATAAAAGTAATGCCATGACACATAAATGATTATACAGGAGGAGCAGCCTGTGGTGTCATGGCATTATTATTATTATTATTATTATACACGGGGGCACCTCAGGAAACAGCAGATATATATTTTTTTTATTGTGAGTGTGATCCTCATCCTCACTTACTGTTTCTCCGTCTGTCCTGCAGCTGCTGCGGCTTCCTGTTTTTCTTCACTGCTTGCTGCGGCCACACTGTCCCCGACTCCCGGTCCAGCTTCCCTGCCTGCTCCTACTTCTCTACAGACGCATGGGCGGGCGGCGTCATCGTCAGGACGTCCCCACCCAGTGTCTGTCACTGCCGGGCATCAGAGGGAACAGGCGGCCGGGCCCTCCTCCACGTAGCCGTGGAGGCCGGCGGCCATGTTTCTGTAGCCGCATACATATGTTCATACAGGAACATGGCCGCCGACAGTGGAGGAACAGGTAAGGCGGCCGCGGTGAGGTGGGTGAGAGGAGGTGGCCTAGGCAGGAGCTGGGACACACTGCCCTGCGTGCTATCTCCTCGCGTGGTCCACATGACGAGGTCTGGCGGGCCGGATTTGGCCCGCGGGCCTTGTGTTTGACACCCGTGCTCTATAGTTACACCACTGGGTGGAACTGAGTTTCCCTACCTTTTATGGCTAAGTGGAACTAGTTCAACCTCCACCTTCGCCTTGCACAGTAATTCTAACATAGAAGCATTATAGTTTGCAGGTGGATGCCAAAAACCCAACCACTTGCCCTGGATCTGCAAAATAGGAGGACGGGAAGGTGAGGAATTTGGTGGTCGAGGAAAATGGGTTCCACCATCTCTCCAGGACCAATTTAAGCCCTGCTTGCGAGCAGCAATTTTGGGCACATGCGCCGGAATTAATATGCTGATAAGTGTACAGAGATCCTCTGCAGCAGGAAGGCTGACTATTGATCACCCTAAAATCGAGTCTGCCTCCCGGGCCCCAGGGAAGGTGGGCAATTCTCCCACTTGCTGCCCAGAGCCCCCACACCCCCCTTCCCCGCTGAGGATTCAATTACCGGAATTCATGGGTCCGGAGAGGGGGTTGGGCTAAAATTATGTGCATAGCACCATGTAAGCCCTGCCCCTCTCCACGGGCTCACGTATCACAATGTTTTGTGGTATGAGGTGGGGCCTAGTGATGTCAGCCTAGTCCCCGCCCCCGACGTGTTGCTTCTCCGTGCTTCTCCCGGAGAGGCGACCATAAAGGCAGGCAAGTATGACTAAACAGTAGGTGCAGAGAGAGTTAGATTTGGGGGAAATATCTTGTTTCTGTGCAGGGTAAATACTAACTGCTTTATTCTTACACTGCAATTTAGATTTCAGTTTGAAGTGAACCCACCCTAGGGATGGCCATCGGTGCAGTCGCCATCGAGGGTTGTCATCAATGGTGATTCTGCACCCAGTCATCGATAGTCATAAACTATGTGATGGATAACCATCGATCGTTTTAGCTATTGATGATTATCCATTATTGTTGACTGAATGGCCTGAGGACCAATCAAAATGTTGGGGCTTCCAGGTGTTGGGGGGCGGAGCTATGCCCCCTGTTCCGACACATTGTAAAAAAGAAACAGAAACCATCGATCAGTTCAAATCATCGATGGTCGATGGCCATCCTTACACCCCACCCAAATCGAACCCTTTCTGCACATGTTAGATCTGCCCCACCTGTAGTGCAGCATGGTTTTGTCCATTTGCTAAAAATGCAGCCTTGCAAACAGGCCCTGTGTTCTTACCATAGTGCTGTGGTCTTGGCTAACTATAAATATATATAGACACACAGTATATATAACTGCGGTGTAATCACCCACCATTACTCACCCCAAGAAGGAGATCAGTATTAGTATCGCAGCATAGTTCAGGAGACAACAATACTTCTTCCCGCAGCCCTTATCATCTGGAAGAACAAAATATTAGCACAATTGGCTCCAGCAAGTTACTAAGGGGTCTATTTATCATGACATATTTGTGGGATTCTCACAGAAAACTGCCTCTTATGGTGGGGGTGGAGGGGGGGGGGGGGGGGGGGTTGTAGTGGTGCTGTAGCTCGATACATTAAATCCCACCCCACCCCCCATGTTCTATGGAGGGATCGCCAGGTGACGTAAAAGGGGAAAAACTTATTCATGAATAATTATATTTGGGAGCATGGCAAGTTGTGATTGTGTCATTGTGGCCACGCCCCCCCCCCCCCACCGCACAGTGGCGGTACTACAGGCATTGCACAGTGGGGGCGGGTCTACCATGACACATTTTGGACCGGATTTTCGGGAGATCTCCAGCCATTCCGGGAGGGTAAGCAAGTATGGGTAATGCCATCTCCAAACACGTTGAGACAGAGAGCGTACCATATTGGCCATGTTGACGCTCAGTGCTGGTGCGGAAAGCTTTGATAAGGCTGCGATTGGATTGCACCAGCAGCCGGGGACGCATTGGGGTTATTGCTCAATAGAGAACTAATCCAACTATAAGCATACCAAGGTGAATATATTTGATTAAGTATTCTCTTGCTTGTCAGCACTTTGAATGCGATACATGCAGTGACTTGTTTTTAGTTACAATGGGCGGTACTTGTGTACTAGCACGGCGCCCATCGCATCGCAGACCATAAGGCATACAATGGTATGCGATGCAATGCGATGTTATGCGATGGCAGGCGATGTTATACAATTTTAAATTGTATACCATCGCATTGTATGGCATATACAATGGTATGCGATTTAAAATTGTATAAGCACCCTAATGGGTTTTTCAATGTTAAAAGTGCCCCCTATAAGATAATTAACCGTGATGGGTGCTTACTATGTTAAAAGCACCCCCAACGGCACCCCCACTATCAACGGCAACCCGAAGCATGGCGAGTGCAACGGTACGCGTCCTCCGACCTTTTCATACCCCCGCCACACTATATAAAATCAACTCCACACCGACGTGGATAGTGAGGGTATAAAAAGGTCGGAGGACGCGTACCGCTGCGCTCGCCACGCTTCGGGTTGGCGCTCATAGTGGGGGTGGCACGGGGGTGCATTTAACATTGTAAGCCCCCATTAGGGTGCTTATACAATTAAAAATCGTATAGGGGGCTTATACAATTTAAAATCGCATCGGTGTGCATCGGGTGTATGGCATGCGATGTGATGCGATTATATGTCGTACGACTTAATATCGTGGGCGCCGTGATAATACACAAGTACCACATGGACATGCATACAAATGCCCATACACACCAGGAGATATTGGTCCCAATATCACTCAGAAAGGGTTTTCTGAGCGATATTGTGGTGTGTACACTCCCTGTTGATAACAATGCGCACTCCTGAACGTCTTTAATGCCCCCTCCCTCCCCCAAGCATGTCCAGACGAGGAACGTCCATGTTAACGACAGCCATGCTGCAGCGCCAAGTCTGTGCACTTGCCAATGCCTTCTCCCCACGCCAGGTCCACGCCGCCGCCAATATCAGCCGCGTGGGACATCGACAAGTGTGTCTGGTCCTTAACAACTATCATCCCAATTAACACAGCTACAGATGTTTTTCAAAACAATCGAATAAATTATTAATTGCATGAATTGAAATACTAACAACTGACATTTCAATCAAACTGAGGACGATATTAATAGAGAAATCTATTTGCATGGACAAATCTATTTAGAATTGAATAAGATATTTTATAATAGGATGTTTTAAATGTAATGTTTGTTTTTTAATTATTATTGCCCAATAATGGCTTCATTTTGTATCATTTTAAATAGTTAAAAATATTATTCCAAACAGCGCTGCTGCATTGTGTGTACACTGTATTGTCTGGTTTAGTGTAAAGGGTCTGGTATCCCCTTTTGGATTCAGCTGCCGTTTGGAATAATTAGACTGATCAGCCGTCCATATTGTTTGAAACAATTTTAGATGAAGAAGACCAGGCATGTCCAAACTGTGGCAATGCAGCTGTTGTAAAACTACACATCCCAGCATGCCTTGCCATAGTTTTAACATTCCCCAATACCAAAACTGTGGCAAGGCATGATGGGACTTGTAGTTTCACAACAGCTAATGGGTCATAGTTTGGACATGCCTGAAGTAGACAAAGCAAAATCTGCATTACTTATCCAAGAGTCAACAATCAAAATGTCGACATAAGCAAAATGTCGGCAAGTTTTTCATGATTTTTTGTTTTTAACTGACTTGTTCATACTTTACCATCCCTGTGGGCATAAAGGGACAATATAAGTGTGCGAAGCGAGGCACTAATGTGTGTCCATGTCCAGATAGACACCAAGAGTAGAAAAACTAACGTTGACCTTTTCCCATGTCGACATTTTGACTGTCACCCTAATGTGCCACACCCACCATGCATGTATCATCCTAAACAGATCTCCACTGCGGATTAATCTGCAGCATACTTCTACAATATATGATGTACATGAATTATTGTCAGAAAATACCACAAATGACAGATTACTTCTCCCACCGTTACAGGATACTACACGCGTGACCCAGCTTCGTCTATACCTGCCTATTACTGGCCACCCGGTACCCAGCGTACTTACATATTTCCAGGAACATATTACCAGGAATGGAAGAGTGCTGTGGTCCTGCTGCTGACAGAGTTCCAGGTGTGGTACAGGCTGGCTCCTCCCCCCTGCTCACCTGGGACTGGGAGCAGGTGCTGGCTAATCTGCGGAGAGCAGCTTCAGCCTCAGGAAAGGTGCATCAACAATACAGGGCGAAATCTATAGAATATTCCTATTGTTCGGATAATTCTAGAACCAGTGGATCCTATTCTTAAATTTCTGTTGTTTCAGGGGATTTCCTGAACATAATGGATGGCAGATACTTCGTAACATTACTGGACATTATTCACAATTTCTTAAATATATATATTCTTGTAGGTAGATTTTCAATTGATTGTAATTGGGAGAAACACCCTCATAATATAACCAATATACAGCTCTGGGGATGGGTCTGAAATTCCGTGAAAAACGGTTTGTTTTTTGCATTCTCCTTATGTTACACTTGTATAGCACCAACATATATCTCAGCCTAGTACAGCGGTTCTCAACCCTGGTCCTCAAGTACCCCCCAACAGTGCACATTTTCCAGGTCTCCACACAGACTCACAAGGGAAGTAATTAGCTCCATCTGTGGGTCTTTAAAATTGTGTCTGAGTAATGAGTGCATCTGCCGGGGGGACCTGGGAAACCTGCACTGTTGGGGTGGGGGTACTTGAGGACCAGGGTTGGGAACCACAGGCCTAGTACAATGAGACATGAAACATAAGGACCACCCTGCCCTAGAGTAGTAAGGTGGGGTGCAGGACCTGAGAGCAAGGATGAGGAGTTTACACGGCTGCTGCCCCAGTGTCTTCCTTCTCCAGTTTCTGGGGTGCCTGGAGAAATGCTCAGGGTGTTCCTTAGGACGTGGAGTAGTGCCTATCTGTCTGCTCCCCTCATCATGACATCACAGGGAGCAGAAGTGCCCCCCACAGGGCAAGTAACCTTCAAATCTAGAACTCTTGATACATAGGAGAGATCAATAAAGATAGGAAAATGCATTCATAGATACAGGCTTTGTACTAACTCTTGGACCCCTACAGCTGAGAATTATGGGCGCAGGGCTAGTTTCTGGCCCTGGACAGTGGGTGACCATGAGCACTGGGCTAATTCAGGACTCTGGGCAGTGTGTGATCATGGGAAATGGGCTAGTTTCTGGCTCTGGGCCGCAGATGATCATGGGCACTGGGATAGTTATTGGCTCTGGGTAGCAGGTGATCATATGCACTGGGCTAGTTATTGGCTCTGGGCAGCAGGTGATCATGGGCACTTTGCTAGGTGCCAGATGGGAGTACAGTTCTAATTTTTGGATCAGTACAGTTGACTTATGGCCAGCTAGGTTGCAAGTCATCAATGTGATGCGGGGTATACCCACCAGGCAGTGTTCCCTCTAAGCTGTGCGCACGTGCGCGCGCACACAACTCAACGAGCGTGCGCACAGACATTACAACAGAGCGCACAAAGCAGCAGTGGTCCCTTTTTGCAGTTGTGGACTCAATAAATGTGTGTTTCACCCATTAACTACATTGTGTGCTGTGTTTTGAATGTTTAAATGCTTAATATCATTTTGAAGTAAAGTAAACACAAATGATGAACGTCATTTTCCAGTTATATATAAGTGACGCACAAAAATTTACATTTCCTTCCAAAGTTGCACAGCCAAAATCTTTTGCCGCACACAGCCTTCGTAAAATTAGAGGGAACATTGCCGCCAGGTGCAGGCTTGATAAAGCTGGGGATTGTTTTCCAATTGTGGGGGCACTAACATTTAAGGTCACACTTTTGCAAAAATGTGGAAGATTCTACTCAGTTCCTAGAACCTCGGTATAATATAGAAATGGTGACAGGATATAAGGTTTGGTGCTTCCACTAGGCACCTCAACACGGTTCCACCTGGAAATAACCCAGGTTTGAGATGCAGTGTGAAAGGGGTATGAATGTGCAAGTTCGCTCCTGCAGTTCCCAACTTGTAGCATGATTGACATACTGGAGGCGGAGTCGGAGTACGTTTTGGCTGATGGACACAATGGTGATTTGATGCTGGGGTTCTTTGTGGGTCTGCGTTACTTTCAGACGGCATCTATTCTCCCCGGATGCTTTGTGAAGCATTAGTGTATTCGCTACGGTATTTCACAAACCCTTCTCTGCGGCTGTGTAGTACCATACAACTATGAATCGGAACCATCATACACTAGACAGTAGCCGACTCTCGTGTAAACTGCACTTTCTGAATGATTCCACAACATTGTCAATGATAGTGTAAGCAGCAGTGTTACATCCGCCCCCTCTGCGGCACAGCATGGTTTTACCAAGGCGTAAAGTTACTTACTTTGTTTTGCGCGTACATTAATGCTGTGAATGACTGTTAGGAAGTTAACCACACATTACAAAAGGAAACAACAACACCAACGTGCTGTAATTAACAGCGCTATTATTGGAAATGTTGGGCAATCGATCCAGACGATGGTTTAAAAAAAATATAAAAAAAAGTGAGCACAGTTAATGAGAGCTGATACCGGATTGGGTGATGTTGCATAGACTTGCGGTATTTGTATGAAGTGTAGAGAGACTGCTGTATACCCACTTTATCAATTTGTCTGACTGTATTACATATACAGAGACGGAGATTTCAGAACAATAGTGTCTGCTAAGTCTACTCAACATTTCTCTAACATATACGGTTGTCAACAGAGAAGTCTATATTATATCATATCTATATATAACAGTTACAGATCTTGGTCACAGTCTTTCATATAAATACTAAATGTCCACCATAAAGTTATCTCCTGGAACATCCCCTCTTCTACATCCATGAACTTGGTGCTCGCCGTGTATATATGGTACAGTTGGTACAGTTCATTTCATATTGGCTTTGGCCAGGTCCTCCGGCATGACTCGACCTTTCTTCTGCGCCCGGTTCTTCTTCTTCTCCAGCTTGTTCACTTTCTTCTTTTTGATGTTACGATCATTAGTAATGACTGCACCTGTGCGCCAGCTGGGTGGTCTGGATAATGTCACCATTAGTAATGGCTTCACCTGTGCGCCAGCTAGGTGGTCTGGGAAATGTGATAGTAAGTAATGACTGCATCTGTGCACCAGTTAGGTTGTCTGGAAAATGTGACCATTAGTAATGACTGCACCTGTGCACCAGCTAGGTTGTCTGGGTAATGTGACCGTTAGCAATGACTGCACCTGTGAGTTAGTAATGACTGCACCTGTGCACCAGCTGGGTGGTCTGGGGAATGTGACCGTTAGCAATGACTACAACTGTGCACCGGCTAGGTGGTCTGGGGAATGTGACCGCTAATAATGACTGCACCTGTGCACAAGCTAGGTGATCTGGGAAATGTGAGTTAGTAATGACTGCACCTGTGCACCAGCTAGGTGGTCTGGGGAATGTGACCATTCGCAATAACTGCATCTGTGCACCAGCTAAGTGGTCTGGGGAATGTGACCGTTAGCAATGACTAAACCTGTGAGTTAATAATGACTGCACCTGTGCACTAGCTAGGTAGTCTGGGGAATGTGACCGTTAGCAAGGACTGCACCTGTGCACCAGCTAGGTTGTCTGTGAAATATGATAGTAATGACTGCACCTGTGCACCAGCTAGGTTGTCTGGGGAACATGATAGTAATGACTGCACCTGTGCACCAGCTAGGTTGTCTGGGAAATGTGACCATTAGTAATACCTGCACTTGTGCACCAGCTAGGTTGTCTGGGAAATGTGACCGCTAATAATGACTGCACCTGTGCACAAGCTAGGTGGTCTGGGAAATGTTACCATTAGCAATGACTGCACCTGTGCACAAGCTAGGTGGTCTGGAAAATGTGACCATTAGTAATGACTGCACCTGTGCACCAGGTAGCTCTGGAAAATTTGACCATTAGTAATGACTGCACCTGTGCACCAGGTAGGTGGTCTGGGAAATGTGACCATTAGTAATGACTGCACCTGTGTGTCAGCTAGTTGGTCTGGATAATGTCACCATTAGTAATGGCTTCACATGTGCACCAGCTAGGTGGTCTGGTCAATTTGACCATTAGTAATGACTGCACCTGTGCACAAGCTAGGTTGTCTGGGGAATGTGACCGTTAGCAATGACTGCAACTGTGCACCAGTTAGGTGGTCTGGGGAATGTGACCGCCAATAATGACTGCACCTGTGCTCCAGCTAGGTGATCTGGGAAATGTGAGTTAGTAATGACAGCACCTGTGCACCAGCTAGGTGGTCTGGGGAATGCGACCGTTAGCAATGACTGCACCTGTGCTAGGTGGTCTGTGGAATTTGACTGTTAGCAATGACTGCACCTGTGCACCAGCTAGGTGGTCTTGTGAATGTGACCGCAAATAATGACTGCACCTGTGCACAAGCTAGGTGATCTGGGATATGTGACCATTAGCAATGACTGCACCAGCTAGGTGGTCTGGAAAATGTGACCATTAGTAATGACTGAACCTGTGCACCAGGTAGCTCTGGAAAATGTGACCATTAGTAATGACTGCACCTGTGCGCCAGCTAGGTGGTCTGGGAAATGTCACCATTAGTAATGACTGCACCTGTGCAAAAGCTAGATTGTCTGGGGAATGTGACCATTAGCAATGACTGCACCTTTGAGTAAGTATTGACTGCACCTGTGCACCAGCTAGGTGGTCTGGGGAATGAGACCGTTAGCAAGGAGTGCACCTGTGCACCAGCTAGGTGTTCTGGGGAATATAATAGTAATGACTGCACCTGTGCACCAGCTAGGTGTTCTTGGGAATATGATAGTAATGACTGCACCTGTGCACCAGCTAGGTTGTCTGGGAAATGTTACCATTAGTAATGCCGGTTCTTATGTATTATCTGGGCTCCCATGTTAAATGCACCCCATTTTTTCATACCCCTACTATCCAATTACGCATGGAGTTGATATTATATAGTGTGGCGAGCGCAGCGAGCCACCGTGCCCGAAGCGTGGCGAGCGGACGTGGTCTCATTAGAAAAACGGGAGCCCAAATATTACATAAGTACCGTAATGCCTGCACCTGTGCACCAGTTAGGTTGTCTGGGGAATGTGACCGGTAATAATGACTGCACCTGTGCACAAGCTAGGTGGTCTGGGAAATGTTACCATTAGCAATGACTGCACCTGTGCACCAGCTAGGTGGTCTGGAAAATGTGACCATTAGTAATGACTGCACCTGTGCGCCAGCTAGGTGGTCTGGATAATGTCACCATTAGTAATGGCTACACCTGTGCACCAGCTAGGTGGTCTGGGAAATGTGATAGTAAGTAATGACTGCATCTGTGCACCAGCTAGGTTGTCTGGAAAATGTGACCATTAGTAATGACTGCACCTGTGCACCAGCTAGGTTGTCTGGGTAATGTGACCGTTAGCAATGACTGCACCTGTGAGTTAGTAATGACTGCACCTGTGCACCAGCTGGGTAGTCTGGGGAATGTGACTGCTAATAATGACTGCACCTATGCACAAGCTAGGTGATCTGGGAAATGTGAGTTAGTAATGGCTGCACCTGTGCACCAGCTAGGTGGTCTGGGGAATGTGACCGTTCACAATGACTGCACCTGTGCAACAGCTAAATGGTCTGGGGAATGTGACCGTTAGCAATGACTGAACCTGTGAGTTAATAATGACTGCACCTGTGCACCAGAGAGGTAGTCTGGGGAATGTGACTGTTAGCAAGGACTGCACCTGTGCACCAGCTAGGTTGTCTGTGATATATGATAGTAATGACTGCACCTGTGCACCAGCTAGGTTGTCTGGGGAACATGATAGTAATGACTGCACCTGTGCACCAGCTAGGATCTCTGGGAAATGTGACCATTAGTAATGCCTGCACCTGTGCACCAGCTAGGTTGTCTGGGGAATGTGACAGCTAATAATGACTGCACCTGTGCACAAGCTAGGTGGTCTGGGAAATGTTACCATTAGCAATGACTGCACCTGTGCACCAGCTAGGTGGTCTGGAAAATGTGACCATTAGTAATGACTGCACCTGTGCGCCAGCTAGGTGGTCTGGATAATGTCACCATTAGTAATGGCTACACCTGTGCACCAGCTAGGTGGTCTGGGAAATGTGATAGTAAGTAATGACTGCATCTGTGCACCAGCTAGGTTGTCTGGAACATGTGACCATTAGTAATGACTGCACCTGTGCACCAGCTAGGTTGCCTGGGTAATGTGACCGTTAGCAATGACTGCACCTGTGAGTTAGTAATGACTGCACCTGTGCACCAGCTGGGTAGTCTGGGGAATGTGACTGATAATAATGACTGCACCTATGCACAAGCTAGGTGATCTGGGAAATGTGAGCTAGTAATGACTGCACCTGTGCACCAGCTAGGTGGTCTGGGGAATGTGACCGTTCACAATGACTGCACCTGTGCAACAGCTAAATGGTCTGGGGAATGTGACCGTTAGCAATGACTGAACCTGTGAGTTAATAATGACTGCACCTGTGCACCAGAGAGGTAGTCTGGGGAATGTGACTGTTAGCAAGGACTGCACCTGTGCACCAGCTAGGTTGTCTGTGATATATGATAGTAATGACTGCACCTGTGAACCAGCTAGGTTGTCTGGGGAACATGATAGTAATGACTGCACCTGTGCACCAGCTAGGTTCTCTGGGAAATGTGACCATTAGTAATGCCTGCACCTGTGCACCAGCTAGGTTGTCTGGGTAATGTGACAGCTAATAATGACTGCACCTGTGCACAAGCTAGGTGGTCTGGGAAATGTTACCATTAGCAATGACTGCACCTGTGCACCAGCTAGGTGGTCTGGAAAATGTGACCATTAGTAATAACTGCACCTGTGCACCAGGTAGCTCTGGAAAATGTAACCATCAGTAATGACTGCACCTGTGCACCAGGTAGGTGGTCTGGGAAATGTGACCATTAGTAATGACTGCACCTGTGCGCCAGCTAGGTGGTCTGGATAATGTCACCATTAGTAATGGCTTCACCTGTGCGCCAGCTAGGTGGTCTGATCAATTTGACCATTAGTAATGACTGCAACTGTGCACCAGCTAGGTTGTCTGGGGAATGTGACCGTTAGCAATGACTGCAACTGTGCACCAGTTAGGTGGTCTTGGGAATGTGACCGCAAATAATGACTGCACCTGTGCACAAGCTAGGTGGTCTGGAAAATGTCACCACTAGCAATGACTGCACCTGTGCACCAGCTAGGTGGTCTGGAAAATGTAACCATTAGTAATGACTGCACCTGTGCGCCAGCTAGGTGGTCTGGGAAATGTCACCATTAGTAATGGCTGCACCTGTGCACCAGCTAGGTTGTCTGGGGAATATGATAGTAATGACTGCACCTGTGCACTAGCTAGGTTGTCTGGGGAATGTGACCGTTAGCAAGGAGTGCACCTGTGCATCAGCTAGGTTGTCTGTGAAATATGATAGTAATGACTGCACCTGTGCACCAGCTAGGTTGTCTGGGGAATATGATAGTAATGGCTTCACCTGTGCGCCAGCTAGGTGGTCTGGGAAATGTGATAGTAAGTAATGACTGCATCTGTGCACCAGCTAGGTTGTCTGGGTTATGTGACCGTTAGCAATGACTGCACCTGCGAGTTAGTAATGACTGCACCTGTGCACCAGCTGGGTGGTCTGGGGAATGTGACTGTTAGCAATGACTGCAACTGTGCACCAGCTAGGTGGTCTGGGGAATGTGACCGCTAATAATGACTTCACCTGTGCACAAGCTAGGTGATCTGGGAAATGTGAGTTAGTAATGACTGCACCTGTGCACCAGCTAGGTGGTCTGGGGAATGTGACCGTTCGCAATGACTGCACTTGTGCACCAGCTAAGTGGTCTGGGGAATGTGACCGTTAGCAATGACTGAACCTGTGCGTTAATAATGACTGCACCTGTGCACCAGCTAGGTAGTCTGGGGAATGTGACTGTTAGCAAGGACTGCACCTGTGCACCAGCTAGGTTGTCTGTGAAATATGATAGTAATGACTGCACCTGTGCACCAGCTAGGTTGTCTGGGGAATATGATAGTAATGACTGCACCTGTGCACTAGCTAGGTTGTCTGGGAAATGTGACCATTAGTAATGACTGCACCTGTGCACAAGCTAGGTTTTCTGGGGAATGTGACCATTAGCAATGACTGCACCTTTGAGTTAGTAATGACTGCACCAGTGCACCAGCTAGGTGGTCTGGGCAATGTGACCGTTAGCAAGGACTGCACCTGTGCACCAGCTAGGTTGTCTGTGAAATATTATAGTAATGACTGCACCTGTGCACCAGCTAGGTTGTCTGGGGAATATCATAGTAATGACTGCACCTGTGCACCAGCTAGGTTGTATGGTAAATGTGACCATTAGTAATGCCTGCACCTGTGCACCAGCTAGGTTGTCTGGGGAATGTGACCGCTAATAATGACTGCACCTGTGCACAAGCTAGGTGGTCTGGGAAATGTTACCATTAGCAATGACTGCACCTGTGCACCAGCTAGTTGGACTGGAAAATGTGACCATTAGTAATGACTGCACCTGTGCGCCAGCTAGGTGGTCTGGATAATGTCACCATTAGTAATGGCTTCACCTGTGCGCCAGCTAGGTGGTCTGGGAAATGTGATAGTAAGTAATGACTGCATCTGTGCACCAGCTAGGTTGTCTGGAAAATGTGACCGTTAGTAATGACTGCACCTGTGAGTTAGTAATGACTGCACCTGTGCACCAGCTGGGTGGTCTGGGGAATGTGACCGTTAGCAATGACTGCAACTGTGCACCAGCTAGGTGGTCTGGGGAATGCAACTGCTAATAATGACTGCACCTGTGCACAAGCTAGGTGATCTGGGAAATGTGAGTTAGTAATGACTGCACCTGTGCACCAGCTAGGTGGTCTGGGGAAAGTGACCGTTCGCAATGACTGCACCTGTGCATCAGCTAAGTGGTCTGGGGAATGTGACCGTTAGCTATGACTGAACCTGTGAGTTAATAATGACTGCACCTGTGCACCAGCTAGGTAGTCTGGGGAATGTGACTGTTCGCAAGGACTGCACCTGTGCACCAGCTAGGTTGTCTGGGGAACATGATAGTAATGACTGCACCTGTGCACCAGCTAGGTTGTCTGGGGAACATGATAGTAATGACTGCACTTGTGCACCAGCTAGGTTGTCTGGAAAATGTGACCATTAGTAATGCCTGCACCTGTGCACCAGCTAAGTTGTCTGGGGAATGTGACCGCTAATAATGACTGCACCTGTGCACAAGCTAGGTGGTCTGGGAAATGTTACCATTAGCAATGACTGCACCTGTGCACCAGCTAGGTGGTCTGGAAAATGTGACCATTCGTAATGAATGCACCTGTGCACCAGGTAGCTCTGGAAAATTTCACCATTAGTAATGACTGCACCTGTGCACCAGGTAGGTGGTCTGGGAAATGTGACCTTTAGTAATGACTGCACCTGTGCGCCAGCTAGGTGGTCTGGATAATGTCACCATTAGTATTGGCTTCACATGTGCGCCAGCTAGGTGGTCTGGTCAATTTGACCATTAGTAATGACTGCACCTGTGCACCAGCTAGGTTGTCTGGGGAATGTGACCGTTAGCAATGATTGCAATTGTGCACTAGTTAGGTGGTCTGGGGAATGTGACCGCCAATAATGACTGCACCTGTGCACCAGCTAGGTGGTCTGGGGAATGTGACCGTTAGCAATGACTGCAACTGTGCACCAGCTAGGTGGTCTGGGAAATGTTATCATTAGCAATGACTGCACCTGTGCACCAGCTAGGTGGTCTGGAAAATGTGACCATTAAGGTGCATACACACGGGGGGAGATATATTGCTCAGCCATATATTGCTTGCAATTTATGGCTAAACAATATATTGCTCAGTGTCTCCTTTTCATCAGCGACCAGAGATGGTCGCTGATGAAAAGGAACCTCTGCTGAGGGAGCCGCAGAGGTAATTAGCTGGTCGCAGGAGCAAGCTCCTGCGACCAGCGATTACAGTGGGGCAGAAAACGGGAGCGCGCACTCGGCGATTTATCGCTGGGGCACACTTCCATCACTGGCAATATGGTCGCCTGCGACCATATTCCCAGCGATTATAGCCCATATCGCCCCCGTGTGTACACAGCACTAGTAATGACTGCACCTGTGCGCCAGCTGGGTGGTCTGGATAATGTCACCATTAGTGATGGCTTCACCTGTGCGCCAGCTAGGTGGTCTGGGAAATGTGAGTTAGTAATGACTGCACCTGTGCACCAGCTAGGTGGTCTGGGGAATGTGACCGTTCGCAATGACTGCACCTGTGCACCAGCTAAGTGGTCTGGGGAATGTGACCGTTAGCAATGACTGAACCTGTGAGTTAATAATGACTGTACCTGTGCACCAGCTAGGTAGTCTGGGGAATGTGACTGTTAGCAAGGACTGCACCTGTGCACCAGCTAGGTTGTCTGGGTAACCTGATAGTAATGTCTGCACCTGTGCACCAGCTAGGTTGTCTGGGAAATGTGACCATTAGTAATGCCTGCACCTGTGCACCAGCTAGGTTGTCTGTGGTATGTGACAGCTAATAATGACTGCACCTGTGCACAAGCTAGGTGGTCTGGGAAATGTTACCATTAGCAATGACTGCACCTGTGCCCCAGCTAGGTGGTATGGAAAATGTGACCATTAGTAATAACTGCACCTGTGCACCAGGTAGCTCTGGAAAATTTGACCATTAGTAATGACTGCACCTGTGCACCAGGTAGGTGGTCTAGGAAATGTGACCATTAGTAATGACTGCACCTGTGCGCCAGCTAGGTGTTCTGGATAATGTCACCATTAGTAATGGCTTCACATGTGCGCCAGCTAGGTGGTCTGGTCAATTTGACCAATAGTAATGACTGCAACTGTGCACCAGGTAGGTTGTCTGGGGAATGTGACGGTTAGCAATGACTGCAACTGTGCACCAGTTAGGTGGTCTGGGGAATGTGACCGCCAATAATGACTGCACCTGTGCACAAGCTAGGTAATCTGGGAAATGTGAGTTAGTAATGACTGCACCTGTGCACCAGCTAGGTGGTCTGGGGAATGTGACCGTTAGCAATGACTGCACCTGTGCACCAGCTAGGTGGTCTGGGGAATGTGACCATTAGCAATGACTGCACCTGTGCAGCAGCTAGGTAGTCTTGGGAATGTGACCGCAAATAATGACTGCACTTGTGCACAAGCTAGGTGGTCTGGGATATGTGACCATTAGCAATGACTGCACCTGTGCACCGGCTAGGTGGTCTGGAAAATCTGACCATTAGTAATAACTGCACCTGTGCGCCAGCTAGGTGGTCTGGGAAATGTCACCATTAGTAATGACTGCACCTGTGCGCCAGCTAGGTTGTCTGGGGAATATGATAGTAATGACTGCACCTGTGCACTAGCTAGGTTGTCTGGGAAATGTAACCATTAGTAATGACTGCACCTGTGCACAAGCTAGGTTGTCTGGGGAATGTGACCATTAGTAATGACTGCACCTTTGAGTAAGTAATGACAGCAACTGTGCACCAGCTAGGTGGTCTGGGGAATGTGACCGTTAGCAAGGAGTGCACCTGTGCACCAGCTTGGTTGTCTGTGAAATATGATAGTAATGACTGCACCTGTGCACCAGCTAGGTTGTCTGGGGAATATGATAGTAATGACTGCACCTGTGCACCAGCTAGGTTGTCTGGGAAATGTGACCATTAGTAATGCCTGAACCTGTGCACCAGTTAGGTTGTCTGGGGAATGTGACCGCTAATAATGACTGCACCTGGGCACAAGCTAGGTGGTCTGGGAAATGTTACCATTAGCAATGACTGCACCTGTGCACCAGCTAGGTGGTCTGGAAAATGTGACCATTAGTAATGACTGCACCTGTGCGCCAGCTGGGTGGTCTGGATAATGTCACCATTAGTAATGGCTTCACCTGTGCGCCAGCTAGGTGGTCTGGGAAATGTGATAGTAAGTAATGACTGCATCTGTGCACCAGCTAGGTTGTCTGGAAAATGTGACCATTAGTAATGACTGCACCTGTGCACCAGCTAGGTTGTCTGGGTAATGTGACCGTTAGCAATGACTGCACCTGTGAGTTAGAAATGACTGCACCTGTGCACCAGCTGGGTGGTCTGGGGAAAGTGACCGTTAGCTATGACTGCAACTGTGCACCAGCTAGGTTGTCTGGGGAATGTGACCGCTAATAATGACTGCACCTGTGCACAAGCTAGGTGATCTATGAAATGTGAGTTAGTAATGACTGCACCTGTGCACCAGCTAGGTGGTCTGGGGAATGTGACCGTTCGCAATGACTGCACCTGTGCACCAGCTAAGTGGTCCATGGAATGTGACCGTTAGCAATGACTGAACCTGTGAGTTAATAATGACTGCACCTGTGCACCAGCTAGGTAGTCTGGGGAATGTGACCGTTAGCAAGGACTGCACCTGTGCACCAGCTAGGTTGTCTGTGAAATATGATAGTAATGACTGCACCTGTACACCAGCTAGGTTGTCTGGGGAATATGATAGTAATGACTGCACCTGTGCACTAGCTAGGTTGTCTGGGAAATGTGACCATTAGTAATGACTGCACCTGTGCACAAGCTAGGTTGTCTGGGGAATGTGACCATTAGCAATGCCTGCACCTTTGAGTTAGTAAAGACTGCACCTGTGCACCAGCTAGGTGGTCTGGGGAATGTGACCGTTAGCAAGGACTGCACCTGTGCACCAGCTAGGTTGTCTGTGAAATATGATATTAATGACTGCACCTGTGCACCAGCTAGGTTGTCTGGGGAATATGATAGTAATGACTGCACCTGTGCACCAGCTAGGTTGTCTGGGAAATTATTATTATTATTATTATTATTATTATTATTTTATTTATAAGGCGCCACAAGTGTTTCGTAGCGCCGTACAAAGGAACAATACAGGGAGACAAAACTTGGCATAACATTGAATAAATAACAAAAATACAATACAAATAAAGAGCACCACAGTTCAATACACATTACAGCTTAAATGTAAGTAGTGAGGACCCAATCAACATACAACTAGAGGCTTGAGGCCAATGATGGAGATGAGTATGAAGATGGTCACTGAGTGTTGGAGTAAAGGAGAGCTGTGAGTGAAATGTGAAGAGAAGTGGGCTTTGACAACAGGAGGGAAGAGGGCCCTACTCGGAGGAGCTGTGACCGCTAATAATGACTACACCTGTGCACAAGCTAGGTGGTCTGGGAAATGTTACCATTAGCAATGACTGCACCTGTGCACCAGCTAGGTGGTCTGGAAAATGTGACCAATAGTAATGGCTTCACCTGTGCGCCAGCTGGGTGGTCTGGGGAATGTGACCGCTAATAATGACTGCACCTGTGCACAAGCTAGGTGATCTGGGAAATGTGAGTTAGTAATGACTGCACCTGTGCACCAGCTAGGTGGTCTGGGGAATGTGACCGTTAGCAATGACTGCACCTGTGAGTTAGTAATGACTGTACCTGTGCCCCAGCTGGGTGGTCTGGGGAATGTGACCGTTAGCAATGACTGCAACTGTGCACCAGCTAGGTGGTCTGGGGAATGTGACCGCTAATAATGACTGCACCTGTGCACAAGCTAGGTGGTCTGGGGAAAGTGACTGTTCGCAATGACTGCACCTGTGCACCAGCTAAGTGGTCTGGGGAATGTGACCGTTAGCAATGACTGAACCTGTGAGTTAATAATGACTGCACCTGTGCACCAGCTAGGTAGTCTGGGGAATGTGACCGTTAGCAAGGACTGCACCTGTGCACCAGCTAGGTTGTCTGTGAAATATGATAGTAATGACAGCACCTGTGCACCAGCTAGGTTGTCTAGGGAACATGATAGTAATGACTGCACCTGTGCACCAGCTAGGTTGTCTGGGAAATGTAACCATTAGTAATGCCTGCACCTGTGCACCAGCTTGGTTGTCTGGGGAATGTAGCCTCTAATAACGACTGCACCTGTGCACCAGGTAGCTCTGGAAAATTTGACCATTAGTAATGACTGCACCTGTGCACCAGGTAGGTGGTCTGGGAAATGTGACCATTAGTAATGACTGCACCTGTGCGCCAGCTAGGTGATCTGGATAATGTCACCATTAGTAATGGCTTCACATGTGCGCCAGCTAGGTGGTCTGGGAAATTTGACCATTAGTAATGACTGCACCTGTGCACCAGCTAGGTTGTCTGGGGAATGTGACCGTTAGCAATGACTGCAACTGTGCACCAGTTAGGTGGTCTGGGGAATGTGACCGCCAATAATGACTGCACCTGTACACAAGCTAGGTGATCTGGGAAATGTGAGTTCGCAATGACGCACCTGTGCACCAGCTAGGTGGTCTGGGGAATGTGACCGTTAGCAATGACTGCACCTGTGCACTAGCTAGGTGGTCTGGGGAATGTGACCGTTAGCAATGACTGCACCTGTGCACCAGCTAGGTGGTCTTGGGAATATAACCACAAATAATGACTGCACCTGTGCACAAGCTAGGTGGTCTGAGATATGTGACCATTAGCAATGACTGCACCTGTGCACCAGCTAGGTGGTCTGGAAAATGTGACCATTAGTAATGACTGAACCTGTGCACCAGGTAGCTCTGGAAAATGTGACCATTAGTAATGACTGCACCTGTGCGCCAGCTAGGTGGTCTGGGATATGTCACCATTAGTAATGGCTGCACCTGTGCACCAGCTAGGTGGTCTGGGAAATGTGATCGTTAGTAATGGCTTCACCTGTGCGCCAGCTAGGTGGTTTGGGAAATGTGATAATAAGTAATGACTGCATCTGTGCACCAGCTAAATTGTCTGGAAAATGTGACCATTAGTAATGACTGCACCTGTGCACCAGCTGGGTGGTCTGGGGAATGTGACCGCTAATAATGACTGCACCTGTGCACAAGCTAGGTGATCTGGGAAATGTGAGTTAGTAATGACTGCACCTGTGCACCAGCTAGGTGGTCTGGGGAATGTGACCGTTAGCAATGACTGCACCTGTGAGTTAGTAATGACTGTACCTGTGCCCCAGCTGGGTGGTCTGGGGAATGTGACCGTTAGCAATGACTGCAACTGTGCACCAGCTAGGTGGTCTGGGGAATGTGACCGCTAATAATGACTGCACCTGTGCACAAGCTAGGTGGTCTGGGGAAAGTGACTGTTCGCAATGACTGCACCTGTGCACCAGCTAAGTGGTCTGGGGAATGTGACCGTTAGCAATGACTGAACCTGTGAGTTAATAATGACTGCACCTGTGCACCAGCTAGGTAGTCTGGGGAATGTGACCGTTAGCAAGGACTGCACCTGTGCACCAGCTAGGTTGTCTGTGAAATATGATAGTAATGACAGCACCTGTGCACCAGCTAGGTTGTCTAGGGAACATGATAGTAATGACTGCACCTGTGCACCAGCTAGGTTGTCTGGGAAATGTAACCATTAGTAATGCCTGCACCTGTGCACCAGCTAGGTTGTCTGGGGAATGTAGCCGCTAATAACGACTGCACCTGTGCACCAGGTAGCTCTGGAAAATTTGACCATTAGTAATGACTGCACCTGTGCACCAGGTAGGTGGTCTGGGAAATGTGACCATTAGTAATGACTGCACCTGTGCGCCAGCTAGGTGATCTGGATAATGTCACCATTAGTAATGGCTTCACATGTGCGCCAGCTAGGTGGTCTTGGAAATTTGACCATTAGTAATGACTGCACCTGTGCACCAGCTAGGTTGTCTGGGGAATGTGACCGTTAGCATTGACTGCAACTGTGCACCAGTTAGGTGGTCTGGGGAATGTGACCGCCAATAATGACTGCACCTGTACACCAGCTAGGTGATCTGGGAAATGTGAGTTCGCAATGACGCACCTGTGCACCAGCTAGGTGGACTGGGGAATGTGACCGTTAGCAATGACTGCACCTGTGCACTAGCTAGGTGGTCTGGGGAATGTGACCGTTAGCAATGACTGCACCTGTGCACCAGCTAGGTGGTCTTGGGAATATAACCACAAATAATGACTGCACCTGTGCACAAGCTAGGTGGTCTGAGATATGTGACCATTAGCAATGACTGCACCTGTGCACCAGCTAGGTGGTCTGGAAAATGTGACCATTAGTAATGACTGAACCTGTGCACCAGGTAGCTCTGGAAAATGTGACCATTAGTAATGACTGCACCTGTGCGCCAGCTAGGTGGTCTGGGATATGTCACCATTAGTAATGGCTGCACCTGTGCACCAGCTAGGTGGTCTGGGAAATGTGATCGTTAGTAATGGCTTCACCTGTGCGCCAGCTAGGTGGTTTGGGAAATGTGATAATAAGTAATGACTGCATCTGTGCACCAGCTAAATTGTCTGGAAAATGTGACCATTAGTAATGACTGCACCTGTGCACCAGCTGGGTGGTCTGGGGAATGTGACCGCTAATAATGACTGCACCTGTGCACAAGCTAGGTGATCTGGGAAATGTGAGTTAGTAATGACTGCACCTGTGCACCAGCTAGGTGGTCTGGGGAATGTGACCGTTAGCAATGACTGCACCTGTGAGTTAGTAATGACTGTACCTGTGCCCCAGCTGGGTGGTCTGGGGAATGTGACCGTTAGCAATGACTGCAACTGTGCACCAGCTAGGTGGTCTGGGGAATGTGACCGCTAATAATGACTGCACCTGTGCACAAGCTAGGTGGTCTGGGGAAAGTGACTGTTCGCAATGACTGCACCTGTGCACCAGCTAAGTGGTCTGGGGAATGTGACCGTTAGCAATGACTGAACCTGTGAGTTAATAATGACTGCACCTGTGCACCAGCTAGGTAGTCTGGGGAATGTGACCGTTAGCAAGGACTGCACCTGTGCACCAGCTAGGTTGTCTGTGAAATATGATAGTAATGACAGCACCTGTGCACCAGCTAGGTTGTCTAGGGAACATGATAGTAATGACTGCACCTGTGCACCAGCTAGGTTGTCTGGGAAATGTAACCATTAGTAATGCCTGCACCTGTGCACCAGCTAGGTTGTCTGGGGAATGTAGCCGCTAATAACGACTGCACCTGTGCACCAGGTAGCTCTGGAAAATTTGACCATTAGTAATGACTGCACCTGTGCACCAGGTAGGTGGTCTGGGAAATGTGACCATTAGTAATGACTGCACCTGTGCGCCAGCTAGGTGATCTGGATAATGTCACCATTAGTAATGGCTTCACATGTGCGCCAGCTAGGTGGTCTTGGAAATTTGACCATTAGTAATGACTGCACCTGTGCACCAGCTAGGTTGTCTGGGGAATGTGACCGTTAGCAATGACTGCAACTGTGCACCAGTTAGGTGGTCTGGGGAATGTGACCGCCAATAATGACTGCACCTGTACACCAGCTAGGTGATCTGGGAAATGTGAGTTCGCAATGACGCACCTGTGCACCAGCTAGGTGGACTGGGGAATGTGACCGTTAGCAATGACTGCACCTGTGCACTAGCTAGGTGGTCTGGGGAATGTGACCGTTAGCAATGACTGCACCTGTGCACCAGCTAGGTGGTCTTGGGAATATAACCACAAATAATGACTGCACCTGTGCACAAGCTAGGTGGTCTGAGATATGTGACCATTAGCAATGACTGCACCTGTGCACCAGCTAGGTGGTCTGGAAAATGTGACCATTAGTAATGACTGAACCTGTGCACCAGGTAGCTCTGGAAAATGTGACCATTAGTAATGACTGCACCTGTGCGCCAGCTAGGTGGTCTGGGATATGTCACCATTAGTAATGGCTGCACCTGTGCACCAGCTAGGTGGTCTGGGAAATGTGATCGTTAGTAATGACTGCACCTGTGCACCAGCTAGGTGGTCTGGGAAATGTGATAGTTAGCACCAGATGGTAGATACGGCAGTATTAGGCAGTGGGCACCAGACCAGACAGGTAGATGAGGCAGTAGTAGGCCCCAGATGGTAGATACGGCAGTACTAGGCACAAGACAGGTAGATAAGGCAGTCCTAGGCACCAGACGGTAGATACGGCAGTATTAGGCAGTGGGCACCAGACCAGACAGGTAGATGAGGCAGTACTAGGCATCAGACAGGTAGGTAAGGCAGTACTAGGCACCAGACGGTAGATACGGCAGTACTAGGCACAAGACAGGTAGAAAGGCAGTGCTAGGCACCAGACGGTAGATACGGCAGCACTAGGCACCAGATGGTAGTTATGGCAGTATTAGGCAGTGGGCACCAGACCAGACAGGTAGATGAGGCAGTACTAGGCACCAGACGGTAGATTCGGCAGTACTAGGCACAAGACAGGTAGATAAGGCAGTACTAGGCACCAGACGGTAGATTCGGCAGTACTAGGCACCAGACGGTAGATAAAGCAGTATTAGGCAGTGGTCACCAGACCAGACAGGTAGATGAGGCAGTACTAGGCACCAGACGGTAGATACGGCAGTACTAGGCACCAGACGGTAGCTATGGCAGTATTAGGCACCAGACGGTAGATAGGGCAGTATTAGGCAGTGGGCACCAGACCAGACATGTAGATTCGGCAGTACTAGGCACAAGACAGGTAGATAAAGCAGTACTAGGCACCAGACGGTAGATACAACAGTACTAGGCACCAGACGGTAGCTATGGCAGTATTAGGCAGTGGGCACCAGACAGGTAGATGAGGCAGTACTAGGCACCAGACAGGTAGTAAGGCAGTACTAGGCACCAGACGGTAGATACAGCAGTATTAGGCAGTGGGCACCAGACCAGACAGGTAGGTAAGGCAGTACTAGGCACCAGACGGTAGATACAACAGTACTAGGCACCAGACGGTAGATATGGCAGTATTAGGCAGTGGGCACTAGACAGGTAGATGAGGCAGTACTAGGCACGAGACAGGTAGATTCGGCAGTACTAGGCACCAGACGGTAGATACGGCAGTACTAGGCACCAGACGGTAGCTATGGCAGTATTAGGCACCAGACGGTAGCTAGGGCAGTATTAGGCAGTGGGCACCAGACCAGACAGGTAGATTCGGCAGTACTAGGCACAAGACAGGTAGATAAAGCAGTACTAGGCACCAGACGGTAGATACAACAGTACTAGGCTCCAGACGGTAGCTATGGCAGTATTAGGCACCAGACGGTAGATAGGGCAGTATTAGGCAGTGGGCACCAGACCAGACAGGTAGATTCGGCAGTACTAGGCACAAGACAGGTAGATAAAGCAGTACTAGGCACCAGACGGTAGATATGGCAGTATTAGGCAGTGGGCACCAGACAGGTAGATGAGGCAGTACTAGGCACCAGACAGGTAGTAAGGCAGTACTAGGCACCAGACGGTAGATACGGCAGTATTAGGCAGTGGGCACCAGACCAGACAGGTAGATAAGGCAGTACTAGGCACCAGACGGTAGATACAACAGTACTAGGCACCAGACGGTAGATATGGCAGTATTAGGCAGTGGGCACCAGACAGGTAGATTCGGCAGTACTAGGCACGAGACAGGTAGATTCGGCAGTACTAGGCACCAGACGGTAGATACGGCAGTATTAGGCAGTGGGCACCAGACCAGACAGGTAGATGAGCCAGTACTAGGCACAAGACAGGTAGATACGGCAGTACTAGGCACAAGACAGGTAGGTACGGCAGTACTGCACCAGAGAGGTAGATTAGGCAGTACTAGGCACAAGACAGGTATATACGTCAGCAATACTAGTATATGTGCACCAGCAGAATTTATAATAATTCATTTTATTAGGTACTGGTTGGCAGTGGCACACGTCAGTGCACCAGCAGCATGGAATTATTTTTTAAAGTTCCACGCAGCACTGCAGGACAGGTATTATTTTTAAATTAAATTATATATAGCAGCCTAGTATGTATGTACTAGGTAGGTACACTTAGGCAGTAGCACTGCCAGTGGCAACAGTGGACTGAGTGAATAATAATGGCAGCCTCTATTCAGTGCAGGCAGCACCAGTGGAATAATTATTAATATAATATATAATATTAGGTACAGCACAGCAGGTAGGCCCAAGCACAGAGGAGACAGTAGTACTACAAGTACACAGTTAGACTGCACTGCCAGTGGCCTGAGTAAATAATACTGGCAGCCTATATTCAGTGCAGGCAGCAACAGTGGACTATATAATTAATTATTAATATAATATATATAATATATTAAGTACAGCACAGCAGCACCAGAGGTAGGCCCCAGCACAGAGGAGACAGTAGTACTACAAGTACACAGTTAGACTGTCCTCCTTGCTAGGGAGAGCCCACCCTAAGCAGAGAGGAGCACAGAGTACACAGCAGCACTGAGGGAGACAGCCCCAGCGAATAAAATAAATACAGCACAGCACACCAGAGGTAGACCGCACAGAGGAGACAGTAGTACTACAAGTACACAGTTAGACTGTCCTCCTTGCTAGGGTGATCTCACAGCAGCACTGAGAGACAGCCCCAGCGAATAAAATATTGCGTTCAAGGTCAGGGTCAAGCTCAAGTTTAAAACGCCAGCAGCAGCACCAACGCACCCTCTCCCAACCCGCTCCTAGACTCGAGTGAAGATGGCGGGCGTGGAAGCCGCTATTTAAAGCCTCGCTAAATCCGACGCCGGGCGATGACGTTTTGCGCGTGCGGCCGGACCCGAGTCAGGCGGGAATCTCAGAGCTGCTCGGAACTGTGCACGGATTGATGACGTCCATAGGGGCTCGGATCTCCGGAATCCGAGTACGCACATCCCTAGACTAAAGTCTACAGGGTCGAAGGTCAACACAATCAAGGGATGGAGCATATAATAGTGTGCATGGCGAGTGCAACAGTACACAACTATGGTGTCCATGTCTACTTACGGCGAAATTTGGGGAAAAACGTGAAGAACTCATGTCGACCTTTTGACTGTCAACCTTCCTATTGTTGCACCTATTGCTTGCCGACCTTAGCCATGTCGACCTTTTTTATGTGTTGACCGAATGTATGTCGACCTTTAGTGGTCGACCTAAAGTATGTCGACCTTCATAGTGTCGACTCTAACACACATACCCCTTCAGATTAGTACCAGTACCGGGGGCTATATGGTGTGATTTGAATGTGGCGTGTGCTGACATCTGTATTTTCCATGTAACCTGTTGTCCCGATCCCGTCAGAAGTGTCTATATGGGAACAGAGTTGGAGTAAGTCAGAAGATGTCCTTTATTTTCCTTCCATTAGTGTTTTTTTATTTAATTGTTATTTGCTTGTAATGCTCCGTTTTTGCTGACAGAGAACCCAGAAGAAGCACAGTTCTCCACGAAACTTATTGTAGAGGTAGCGGTGAGATATCTGCGTGTGATAAAACCTTCCGCAGGCTCCAGCCTGAGTCATGTCCTGCCCCCAAGGATCTGTACTTCTAGCCTGAGTCATGTCCTGCCCCCAAGGATCTGTACTTCTAGCCTGAGTCATGTCCTGCCCCCAAGGATCTGTACTTCTAGCCTGAGCCATGTCCTGCCCCCAAGGATCTGTGCTTCTAGCCTGAGTCATGTCCTGCCCCCAAGGATCTGTACATGTAGCCTGAGTCATGTCCTGCCCCCAAGGATCTGTGCTTCTAGCCTGAGTCATGTCCTGCCCCCAAGGATCTGTACTTCTAGCCTGAGACATGTCCTGCCCCCAAGGATCTGTACTTCTAGCCTGAGTCATGTCCTGCCCCCAAGGATCTGTACTTCTAGCCTGAGTCATGTCCTGCCCCCAAGAATCTGTACTTCTAGCCTGAGTCATGTCCTGCGCCCAATAATCTGTACTTCTAGCCTGAGTCATGTCCTGCCCCCAAGGATCTGTACTTCTAGCCTGAGTCATGTCCTGCCCCCAAGGATCTGTACTTCTATCCTGAGTCATGTCCTGCCCCCAAGGATCTGTACTTCTAGCCTGAGTCATGTCCTGCCCCCAAGGATCTGTACTTCTAGCCTGAGTCATGTCCTGCACCCAAGGATGTCTGCTCGCTTCTGTACAGTTACCAACCTGGCACTGGCTTGTCAAACAAGCCAGGTGGTAGAGGGTTGGCACAATAAACGCTGCAGGAATCGTTTGTGATTAAGGCTCTGCTGGGTACTTGTTTAATAGCACGGCGTCCAGTACGCAAATTGCGTACTGGGCTATTCTCCGTAGTGAAATCGCATCGCGTAGCATGTATAGTGCGATGCGATGCAATGTCCATGTTAAATGCACAGGAGTGCTTATACAATGAAATATCGCATAGGATCGCATGGCACCAAATGTGATGCGATGCGATATTTCATTGATCAAGCACCCATGCCATGAGATGTGTTTGGCATTGTTTTGTGTCACCCCCAGTATCCACGCCACCCCGAAGCGTGGCAAGCGGACGCGGAATACATGTAAAGTAATCATTAAGAATAATTATCAGCTTAGCAGCTCTTCCAACACACCCGTGGGGTGGCTGCCCAGTGTCGTTTTTTTTAGGGGTATCGCCAGTAGCCCTAATCCCCACTTTTCTTTTCTATTCAGTAATTTTTTTTTTACTTTTTATTAGGTCAAAGCATCAAACCAGTAATTATTCTTAATGATGACAGTGACATCCAACTCATTGGTAACTTATTAACTTGTAGATTTAAACCTGGGCAATGCCGGGTACTTCGGCTGGTCAACAAATCAGCCTAAACTAATACACAATGGGATTCTGTTTTGGGGCACTCGTGTATATGTGCACGAGTGCCTGGACTAGTGACCTGGTTACTGCATCCTCATCTGTATTGGCTGAGCACACAAGATGGCTGCCTCAGCTCTCTGTAGGTGTTATATTCACTGTCATTTACTGGAGGGGGCGGAGAAGAATAAACCTGATATGGCTAATATTGAACAGATCAAATAACAGGTAATTGCAGGTTCTAACAGGGGAATCTCCTACTACAGGTAGTGACAGTCACTTTTATACTTATAACACTATAACAATATTTTTTGTTGCATAAACATGTATATATATATACAAACACAAAGGATGATTCCTGCACCAGTCTTTAATTTTAGTAAGACTGTCCTATCTCCTCCAATAATAGTATTCTTGGGGAAGTTCCCCTATATTTTTGAAAAGGAGGTGCCACCTACTACTTAAGCAAAGACACACATTTTTACAAGAAAAGTAAGTATTTTGTAAGTGCACTAACAGTCACAATATTTATATTTAAGATTTAATTTTTATTTGATTCATTAAAAGGTGAAATATTTAAAATATGAAAAAGATAAAGAAAGAAATATAGTTTAAAATATATCAATGTCCCCTGCTCCCAAAACAAAATTATTGTAGGGTTCTCTTATCCCAATATGCCTCTTGTATGCTTTATATTAGCACTTCTCTCCCTGTTCAATTTAAGGAAGAAGTATTTTGTGCCACAATGTTGCAAGTTTTACTTGTAATGTATCCTTATGTATCGGATCCTATCTTTCCTGATTCTCTCAGATTGATGTGTGTGTTTAGAGTTGAGTTTCGTCACATTAGATTAATAAAACAGAACTGTCATCTCATCTTTCCTGCAGACAGATTTTGTCAAATATTTTGCAGGGAGAAATACAGTTTTTTGTTATTATATATATATCTCTAGATGCAGCTGTACTCAAATTTATCAGTCACAGTAGATTCTATCTTGCGGGCTGACAGGAGGTGTGGGTTGGCTGTCAGAAATTGTATTGGTATTATTTATTCTTTACCAACAGCATTTCACATAAACGCAAATTATATCCCCTGTGCCATATATTGTAGCACTTAGAAGTTCACATTTAAATATTGCTAATTGCACAAAGGTAATAGGTTAGTAACCTTTTTAATCCGTGCTCCTGTATCGGATAGGCACTTATTTGTATAATAATTTGCTGTCGTTATATTTGTCTCTAAAGCCAGGTATCGTTCTGCTTATTATTTATGTTGCAGTTTTAGGATGTACACACTGAGCTATATCTGGTATTGTTGCTTATTAGTAAGCGATTATATGACCCAGCTCATGAAAAACGTGTCTGACAGATGTCCTGTGCTTTTTAGAGTGTTGTATTACTGACAGCTATTTAAATAGACAATATTTGTGCTTGTTGCACTAAATCTTATAGTGCCAAATGCATGACTTCTCTTTTCACGGATGGTGCAATTGTAATATTCAATGAATAACCATTTAGCACTATTTATTAGTGTGCAGGTATATTGGTATATATTCACCGAGCTATATCTGGTATATATGCTGTATAATTAGTGATCATATAACCCAGCTCATTTGATGGAAATAAATGGTTATAATTGCTTTTGGTATATTGCGATAAATGTGACAATGCTGCTGTTGATAATTGTTTCACAAATGTTATTGCTGTTTGCAGTATTTATTATTGCCTTATTGTGGGCTTGTCAGACGGCTGTCGCTGTCAGTTATGTCACAAATGCTTATAAATGACTACAGCGTTTATTAGTCGTTTTGCGGGCTTATTAAACAGCTATCCAGTGGCTATGAGTTGGCTGTAGCAAGAAAGAGAATATACTCACACCACCGCTGTTTATTATAAATACCCTGACAGTTGCCACTTATCTTTATTTTACAGGCATTTAATATTGACCACAGCGTTTATAAATAGTATTGTGAATTTATTTAAACAGCTCTCCGATGGTTATGAGTTGGCTATAGCAAGCCAGAGAATGTGCTCATACCACCGCTGTTTGCTATAGAGACTCGGGCAGTTACCGCTGATAGTTTTTTCTTCACAGGCGCTTACCGCTAACCACAGCGTGTATTAGCCGTGTTGCGGGTTTTTTAAGCTGTTCCCTGGCGGCTATGAGTCGGCTGTAATGAGCCAGGAAATGTTCTCATACCGCCGCTGTCAATTGGGAATCTCCGTGCAGCTCAGTGTTTAACGTGCTGCACGGAGTCTGTGAGCCGGCTCCTGTCAGTCAGGTATGCATTAGCGCTACTCCTGTCACTGTGTCCCCGCTCCTATTACAGACTGCCTAACACTACTATTCACATCACATATATTATTTCATTATTACAACAAAAAGTGCATATTTAAAGAGGCATAAGTTTGGGAGCTGAGGTCATTGTTGCCAACGACCGTTTCACCAAGCTTCCTCAGGGCATATCCTATATATATATATATATTTATTTTTAACTTGCTCTTTTTTTTTATTATTATTTAACTTTTTTTTTTTTATCATTTTTGTTGTATAAACATGTATATATATTTATTTTTAACTTGCACTTTTTTTAAAAAATGTTTACTTTTTTTTAAACTTTTTTATATTTTTTATAATTTTTGGTGGAGTGCAAACAGCAGTCACTGTACCGTTAACAGTACACTCAAATCGGGGTACATTGGCAGCGTCCGAGCTCTCTATTAGGGCATGTGACATCACCGTGCATTTCTCGCAATTTGTCCTGCTGTGGAAATGCTCTGACCTCATCTGCATCGGCAGGCACCTCAGTTGTACTTTCGTCTATTAAAAAGCTGCTCACCCACTGGATGTTGTGGCAAAATTTGGGCCGAAAAGAACCAATGGCTGTCCAAATAAGAATTTTGCCAATATCTATAATAAGAACTGTTTGAAAAAATGATGTCGCGCAGGACAGAAGCCACATCATTGACAACGTGTACCCATAAGATAACCCATATAGGATGATAACAACTGCGGAACCACTTGAGAATATGAAAACAAAGATAAAATTGACATAAATGCACCACCAAGGTAGAACGCAAGCGCAATTAAATAATTTTCTACCAATGCTTTCTGAATTTTGGCTTTGTATTTCAGCAGCCTTTTCATCTAGTGTATCGATTTTATTGGCAGAATCTTCAGAGCCAATTGGGCTAGAAGTGCTATACTCCTCCAAGGTGATCATCTGAGAATGTTCTTTATCTTTTGTATGCCTCATGCAAAAATCCACTATAAAATTTAAGGGTGCTGTAATTACAGTGCTTTGAGTTCCGATGATAACTTGTCTCAGTAAATTGGACAATGTTTCATCATCTTTGGGTGTTTCCGCATTAAAAAAAATTATGTTCACCATGAAACCGGTCAAAAGGGTCACCAAACAACATGAAAGTCTCCGAAATCTATTGAAGACTCCCGGGACAGCGGTTAAGAAAACAGAAAACCATAAGTGATCCTCACAGAGTTTGGAAGCGAGTTGTATATTAAAATAATGCATTTTCTTTAACGGTACATCTGATTTTAAAAGAAAAAAGTTTTGATGTATTAAGCCGCTGCCTTTGCCAAGATCGAGCCACTTTTGACACACAAAATACCACACTTGCTTGGTCCGCATGTTCTCAATCTTAACTCGGCTCAAGAACCAGCCTGGAGAGTCGCCCACATTATTTTTCCATATCCTAATGAGTCTCTTGTAGTCATCAAAAATGTATCTATCCCTCTTTGTCCGAATACTTGGTGCCCAGGGCCTGTAAGAAGACTTCGGCAACTCATACTCTCTGTGCCCACCATCTTTAAAAAAACGCCTGCTGTCATTCTAGACCCAAAACGACTTCCGGTATAAAGAGTGACAAAGTAAATTTCTGTTTCTCAAGGCTTATTATCTGGCAATGGAATGACAGTATGCTTGCTGGTCAACTCACATTTGTCTTTCTTCTTTGCCCACAAAGCCAAGACAAAATAAATAATAAATATGACAATAACAGTTACAAGCGTCACAAAGTTTCACTGCAAGGTTTGTAAATTAATTTTGGTTAAATCTATTGGATTAGGCATGACAATTACCGCGGCTGCTATGAATGTGTGTCTTTTCTTTAGGAAATTAATGCTTCTTCTTTGAGCCTGTGGCAAATCCTCACAGATACAATGAATTACGTTATTGTTTGATAATGGGCCTGCTCTGCAGTTCCCTTTGTTCCACTCAGTCCCTTCCACTTCGTAATCTAAGCAAGCAATGTTATAAATAGACGCACCCAACAGTTTTGTTTTCTCCGGGACGAGATAATTAGTGGTCAGCTCAATTGTAAGATTTTGTACAGGTGTGGACATAGGTAAAGATTCCACGGGAAGGCGAATCATTTTTGAATTCCAATCATTTGCGTCTGGTACATTGCGCAATTTCGTCTGTACTACTTCTCCTATAGGGATCTGGAAAACTGCAATGGGATTACCTGTAATGTTATCCCCAATGTGAAGGGAAATGTTAAACGTTATCTGCTTTGTGTAAAAAAAACTGCACAAACCACTCCGTTTTCTGTGCTAGGTCAACTTCAAAGCAAAAAAGGCCACTTGTAATTTTTTCAGCATCTTGCGAAACCCAAACGTCAAAAATAGGGATAACGTTTTTCCTTTCCATAATTATATCAAAACTTCTGGGACTTAAATTTTCCCACCTCTTGTTACCAGTGGCGGCCACACTATAGAATCCGGTTACCACTGTGTCAATATGGTTGCCATTTTGCAGCCATGGCAATGGATCCTCTTTGAAGACATAAAAAGCTGCAGTCACAACAGCATCCACAGGTAAACCAGAATGATCCTTCTGATATGTTGGATAGAAGCAGGTGAGGCAGTCAGTTTTCTTTCGGAAAGAGGCATCAAGATCCCATTTTTCTTTTGTTAAGCTGATGCTAAAACTGTCGGTAACCATAAAAGTCTCTGCTTCTCCAGGAACTTTCCCTTGGGATACAATGTCTGTCACAGTCTCCATTACGGAGAGGGTGTCCTTCAGAACTTTAACTGTATTAAACGGGACTTCAGAAGTAATGTTAGCAAGGGATGCCGTCATAATATTGGACAAAGATGAAAAAATGCCACTGCTTAAGGTTTCGCTCTCCACAGATCCAACTCTGTCTTTCCTATATTTGGACAAGACGTCGCTTACTTCTTTTAACTTTGCCACCGCAAGTTGCTGAGATCTTGTGTTCAACTCCTTGGTTTCTTGCGTGAGTTCATGGACGCTAGTGATTATTTGATTCACAGCCATAATGTTAGTGACCAAAACACCAGATGTCATGTTCAGCAGACTTTCTCGTAGTTCGGACCTCTCGACCTCCAAAGCATAAGTAAAGTCGCTGGATGTAAAACTGTTTAGAACGGATGCGATCATGCACGTAAAATGCCCAAAACGAATAAAATCTCCTATTTCAAGAAACAAATACAAAAAAAGGGCTGTGGGCCTGTGAGGCAAGCTCCTTAAAGAATGTATCTGGTGGTTGACCTTCATGGAAATTCTTGAGAGTTACGTTAAGGGTTATTTGCTTATACGATGAAAGAGAGTCATATACTTTAATATATATTTTTAAATCAGAAGATTTTCCTGAAGCTCCAATTGAAAGCATCAATGGTGGAGTTGTAGCATCATAACCCTCGAAAATAATTGAACCCAAGGAGTTTTCCTGCAGAGAACTTATGTTGCAAAGATTATTTGATGCGGCTCTAAACGTATACTGTAGCGGTAGATTTTGGTCTGTGAATCCACTACAGCTTATAATGAATTTAGTAGTCAAAGTAATGCCTACAGATGGTTGGATGTGACAATTTCCACTTTTTGGAGGAGCATTAACATAAAATCTGTATTTATACAGTGATGTTGCACCTGTCCACGTTGTTAGTTGTAGTTGCAGAGTATACCACATATCTGCAAGATCTACAAACGTTGACGCAATAAAGGATATGTAGGCGATGGACCTCCCAGTAGTGGTCTGAGATGCCCAGTCGAGAACAACTTCCTCTGAATGCTGAAAGAGCGACCATTGGTACTGTGGCCGGCTTGTTATAATACAGTCAGTGCATTTTGCTGATAAGGAAAACTGGTCTGTTGGAATTAAGACTTTAAGGCAATTTTCTATACAGGTAACACTAATACCAGGTGGAGAACCAGGAGCAACAAACACAGTCTGATTCACATTGCTTGTCCTATTTCCATTATGAACAACCAAGCGAAAATAGTAATATCTGTTACCCTGCAAGGTCTCTGGTTCCACAGACTGAGTTACATTATCGGGGTCTACCCAAAACAAGCTTTGTTGATTTGGATGGCAATTTGCTTTTGCACTTAACATCATACGTTCCAAATCCGGTTCAATTTTTGAACAGTACCACAGAAAAGACAGACCACTGGATGGATCTGATGAATCGGGGTCATAAGAAAAACGTCCGTCAAGAGTCCACGTTTCACTGAATCCAACAGTCCTAAAAGATCCTCCTGAAATGACCGCTATCAAATCGCTCTCTAGTACCTGCACAACAACAGAATCTGTATTGGCATGGAAGGAATCATCATGGTCACCCGTAGAAATGTTAACGGACACCTTAAAAACATAAAAGCCGTAATGCAAAGTCCAACTTGGGATTTCAATATTCTTCTGATTTATTGCTGATACTTTCGGCAAAGTCAAATAGTTATCCCACATGGGTGTGTCAGATGCCGAGGACACTCTATAAATTCTCCACAACACGCTTGCCCCCTGCGCAGACGAGCAATTTATCTGTACACTGACAGAGATGGATAAATGCGCTCCCTTTTTGGTCAGTATGGCAGAAGGGTGCTCAGGTTTCTTGATCCTGAATACAATTATCTTGCACAAGACTGCAGTATCTAACACTGTGCTGTTCATGTACACATGTGTAGTTAGAATGTAATTTTGCATTTCCACAAATGTAAAATGGAATTGGAAAGTTAACATATCCTGTTGCAAGCGGATGCTATAACTGGGCTCCACTTTATCCTCAACTGAGACTTTGCAGGGGCCACTGATCTCACTACAATGGTAGCTGTCACTAGTTGAACCTATGGGATTTAAGGTTACGACACCTAGACTTTTGGTAGTGTCTATGCCAACGTTGCCATTGGTGTAGTACATTACACCACAGAGTGGTCCTAATTTGATGGCTTTGGTTAACAACGTTATATTTGCAACTGCATATCCAGTGGTATTGTATGGGGGAGACCATGTATCTATTTTAATGGCATATTTGTTTAAGGTCACCTCCCAAGGTCCCACCTTACTTAGATCTGTGAGCTGGAATACAGATACATTATTAGATTGAAAAAAGTTCCATGACAACCTAAGACCAGTAGTGTGTGGGAGCTGGATCGATGTGGCATTTAGGACATTGACTAGAGAGACACTGGGCATTATCACCTGGGCCCTTATCACACCCAGCACCACAAAACACTGCCAGCCTAATACAGCCATGTACAATCTCAACAGCATCATAACATAAGGCAACCTCCCTCCTGTCACCACACTTATGCTTGTGTCACCAGGCATATGAGCAAAACATAAACTGTCACTGGCCACGCCCACTTTACCTCAGAGACTTGGTCACATGGTGGCCTGGGGGTGGGGAAGCATGTCATGTGATCCTCCTCCTGTGCCATGCATAGAAGGAGTGTGTGTGTGTGTGTGTGTGTGTTAATGGGAGCAGATTTAATATTTATGTATATTTCATAAAGTGTTAAAACAATGCACTGCATCTTCAGCATACATCTTACTAAAGGTGCCCACACACGCACCGATCCCGGCGGTGCAATGCTATGCGATGGGGTGCGCGCTCCCGCGTCACCTCATCGCACAGTACAAAAAGTATGTGCTGCACATACTTTTTGTACTAGCTTTTTATAGCATAGCATCGCATGCGCAAGGCATACGATGCGATGCTATGTGTGCTAGTTAAGCACAGAACGCACGCCGGGATCAATGCGTCTGTGGGCACCTTAAGACAATTTTATTGTGATGCGATGCGATTTTTCCATAAGGTTCTATGTTAGAGACTTTGCTATACAATATTGGGTGCCATGGCATCCGATAATCGCATCGCATACAATGTTTCGGATGCGATGCGATTCTTCCATAGGGTTCTATGTTAAAGACTTTGCTATACAATATTGAGTGCCATGGCATCCGATAATCGCATCGCATCCGATGTTTTGCAATGCAATGTTTTTTATCTGATGTTTTGCATCTGATGTGTTGCATGTGAAACATCGGATGTGCGATTTTTACATAGGGTTCTATGTTAGTGACTTTATCTCTTATATATTTGGCTACATCTGTCACTCAAAGTGTGTCTGGAGATATAACCCTGGGTGGAGCCTCTAATTCACATGACTGACTCACATGACATGTTGGGTATGCACCTCCCTCCCTCCCCCACCCCCCCCCCCCATTCACGGCATCCCCACGATTAAATGGCACATGCAAAACACTGACATGGCTATGGTCGACAATGAAAAAGGTTGACAAGATTTATTTTTCACTTTTTCAATGTTTTCATATTCATTCTCATGTGTCGACATGGACACCAATGAAGTGCCACACTTATGTCAACATTTACATGTGTTGACCTTTCTGTGTTGATTTTTTGTTGTGGCGATTCGCGGCACCCCCCGCGACCCCCCTCCCGCGATTTGCAGCACACACCCCGCAATTCGCGGCACCCCTGGTGACTCCCGCGTTTCGCGGCCCCATCCCGTGATACCCCCCCTCCTGCAATTCGCGGCACCCCACGACCCCCCTCCCACGATTCGCGCCAACCCCCCGGACCCCCCCTCCCGCGGTTCACTGTGCCCCCCATGACCCCCCCTACCACGATTCCCCACCCCTGACCCCCCCTCCTGTCATTGCGGCAACCCCCCGCGACCCACCCTCCCGCGATTCACTGCAACCCCCCGCGTCCCCCCATCCCACGATTCGCGGCACCCACACACCCCCCCTCCCGCAATTCACGGCATCCACCCACGACCCCTCCTCCCGTGATTCGCGGACACCCCTCACCTCCTCCCTCCCCCCCACCCTCGCGCGTTATTCACGGCAACCCCAGGATTAAATGGCACATGCAAAACACTGGCACGGCTATGGTCGACAATGAAAAAGGTTGACATGAGTTTTTGAAGATTTATTTTTCTTTTTTTGAATGTTTTCATATTCATTCTCATGTGTTGACATGGACACCGATGAAGTGCCACACTTATGTCAACATTTACATGTGTTGAACTTTCTGTGTTGATTTTTTCTTGGAGCAATTTTTTTCCAGTGACAACTATGAACTACGTGCACGTCCACCTACACATCATCAACCAATTCTTTGTATAATATATAATACCTGTTCTGTTTTACTGTAGGTGTTTTAAGTCAGACCTTTTACTGCTACTATTACTGTTTATGTAAATGCATTCTGAATGACAGCAACATCCTACCATCCTTCTACAAGAATATATAACCAACTAGGTAATTCATCGCGCCCAGTGCCCCCCCCCTCCCGCAATTCACGGACCCCCGTGCACCCCCCTCCCGCGATTCGCAACCCCCCCTCGCGCAATTCACGCCCCCTCCCACGCTTTGCGGACCCCCGCCCTCTCCCGCGATTCATCGACACCTGCGCCCCCTCCCTCCCTTGATTCACGGCACCCCCCGCGCCACTCCCGCAATTCACGGCACCCCTAAGCCCCTCTTTAGTCCCCCGTATACTCACACACCCCTATCACTACCCAGCTTCCTGCTCTCCTGAACCGTAACTTCCACCACTGGGGAGTCGCTGATGCTGTTTTGCCCACATGCCCCTATCATGCCTCATAGCCTAGCCTACTGCTCTCATGCACCCGAACTCCCACCCAGTAGGAAGAGACACTGACTAAGGGCCACCATCCTGTACTCCTGTACTGCCACGCTGGACCCTAACCCACTGGCAGAAGCTGCACAGTATCTCCCACCCTCCTCTTTAGTCCCCCTTATGCACACACACACCACTATCACTACCCAGCCTCCTGTTTTCCTGTGTCGTGACCTCCGCCAGTGGGGAGCCGCTGACTCAGAAACACCCTACTATACTATTTTTTCACACACACACACACACACCTAAACAACATGCACACACAGCCCCCCCCCCACACCCACAAATGTCACTGTACCATCCACACTATCAATGTACATCTTACTCTGTAACCGCTTTTTAATTAAACAAAACAATACACACCCCCTTCCAAATCATATGCTCTCTATTTAACACATTTCACCTATAACTCAAGTTGCAATACAGGCCATCTTTCATACAATTCTAACCATCTTTCTCATATACAAATGTTCACAAATTAAGGGGGCGCAGCCCCTTACGACGGTGTGAAGAGCGCCCGTAGGGCGCGATGAATCACCTAGTTATACAATATCTGGTGTCATGGCATCCGATAATTGCATCCGATGTTTTGCATCTGATGTTTTGCATGCGTCACCCCCAGTATCCACGCCACCCCGAAGCGTGGCGATGGGTGGCGGAATGCGTCCTCCAACCTTTTCATACCCCCACTATCCACGTCGGCGTGGAGTTGATTTTTATATAGTGTGGCGAGCACAGCGAGCCACTGAGCCCGAAGCGTGGCGAGCGGACGCAGAATACATGTAAAGTAATCATTAAGAATAATTATCAGCTTAGCAGCTGTTCCAACACACCCGTGGGGTGGCTGCCCAGTGTCGTTTTTTTGGGGGGTAGCACCATTAGCCCTAATCCCCACTTTTCTTTCCTATTCAGTAATTATTATTATTATTATTTTTTACTTATTATTAGGTCAAAGCATCAAATCAGTAATTATTCTTAATGATGACAGTGACATCCAACTCATTGGTAACTTATTAACTTGTAGATTTAAACCTGGGCAATGCCGGTTACTTCGGCTGGTCAACAAATCAGCCTAAACTAATACACAATGGGATTCTGTTTTGGGGCACTCGTGTATATGTGCACGAGTGCCTGGACTAGTGACCTGGTTACTGCATCCTCATCTGTATTGGCTGAGCACACAAGATGGCTGCCTCAGCTCTCTGTAGGTGTTATATTCACTGTCATTTACTAGAGGGCGCGGAGAAGAATAAACCGATATGGCTAATATTGAACAGATCAAATAACAGGTAATTGCAGGTTCTAACAGGGGAATCTCCTACTACAGGTAGTGACAGTCACTTTTATACTTATAACAATATAACAATATTTTTTGTTGCATAAACACGTATATATATATATATATATTTATTTTTAACTTGCTCTTTTTTTTTTTACTTATTATTTAACTTTTTTTATCTTTTTTTATCATTTTTGTTGTACAGGTTGAGTATCCCGTATCCGATTATCCGTTATCCGAATTATTCCGAAAACCATACATTCCAGAAAGTGAAAAAAAAATATTTTTTTTTGCTAAAAACTCACTGGGGACATTTGTAACAACATTACTGAGGGAATGATATGTAACTGCCATTATATATGTGCAAGACAATAATTGCTTGGCATTCAAATTCAATATCTGAGATAGTACACAAATTTTGTTTCATGTTTTGAAACCTTGTTTTTTGAACAAATAAAATATATTTGTGTGTATTTCATGTGTTTGATGTGTTTATACAGCATAAATGCAAGATACTTCAAAATACATCATTGAAATATTAAAATATTCCGAAATACGGAATAATCCGTTATCCAAAATTCTCTTGGTCCCGAGCATTTTGGATACGGGATACTCGACCTGTATAAACATGTATATATATTTATTTTTAACTTGCACTTTTTAAAAAAACTTGCACTTTTGTCTATTAAAAAGCTGCTCACCCACTGGATGTCGTGGCAAAATTTGGGCCGAAAAGAACCAATGGCTGTCCAAATAAGAATTTTGCCAATATCTATAATAAAAACTGTTTGAAAAAATGATGTCGCGCAGGACAGAAGCCACATCATTGACAACGTGTACCCATAAGATAACCCATATAGGATGATAACAACTGCGGAACCACTTGAGAATATGAAAACAAAGAAAAAATTTACATAAATGCACCACCAAGGTAGAACACAAGCGCAATGAAATAATTTTCCGCCAATGCTTTCTGAATTTTGGCTTTGTATTTCAGCAGCCTTTTCATCTAGTGTATCGATTTTATTGGCAGAATCTTCAGAGCCAATTTGGCTAGAAGTGCTATACTCCTCCAAGGTGATCATCTGAGAAAGTTCTTTATCTTTTGTATGCTTCATGCAAAAATCCACTATAAAATTTAAGGGTGCTGTAATTATAGTGCTTTGAGTTCCGATGATAACTGATCTCAGTAAATTGGACAATGTTTCATCATCTTTGGGTGTTTCCGCATTAAAAAAAATTATGTTCACCATGAAACCGGTCAAAAGGGTCACCAAACAACATGAAAGTCTCCGAAATCTATTGAAGACTCCCGGGACAGCGGTTAAGAAAACAGAAAACCATAAGTGATCCTCACAGAGTTTGTAAGCGAGTTGTATATTAAAATAATGCATTTTCTTTAACGGTACATCTGATTTTAAAAGAAAAAAGTTTTGATGTATTAAGCCGCTGCATTTGCCAAGATCGAGCCACTTTTGACACACAAAATACCACACTTGCTTGGTCCGCATGTTCTCAATCTTAACTCGGCTCAAGAACCAGCCCGGAGAGTCGCCCACATTATTTTTCCATATCCTAATGAGTCTCTTGTAGTCATCAAAAATGTATCTATCCCTCTTTGTCCGAATACTTGGTGCCCAGGGCCTGTAAGAAGACTTCGGCAACTCATACTCTCTGTGCCCACCATCTTTAAAAAAACGCCTGCTGTCATTCTAGACCCAAAACGACTTCCGGTATAAAGAGTGACAAAGTAAATTTCTGTTTCTCAAGGCTTATTATCTGGCAACGGAATGACAGTATGCTTGCTGGTCAACTCACATTTGTCTTTCTTCCTTGCCCACAAAGCCAAGACAAAATAAATAATAAATATGACAATAACAGTTACAAGCGTCACAAAGTTTGACTGCAAGGTTTGTAAATTAATTTTGGTTAAATATATTGGATTAGGCATGACATTTACCGCGGCTGCTATGAATGTGTGTCTTTTCTTTAGGAAATTAATGCTTCTTCTTTGAGCCTGTGGCAAATCCTCACATATACAATGAATTACGTTATTGTTTGATAATGGGCCTGCTCTGCAGTTCCCTTTGTTCCACTCAGTCCCTTCCACTTCGTAATCTAAGCAAGCAATGTTATAAATAGACACACCCAACAGTTTTGTTTTCTCCGGGACGAGATAATTAGTGGTCAGCTCAATTGTAAGATTTTGTACAGGTGTGGACATAGGTAAAGATTCCACGGGAAGACGAATCATTTTTGAATTCCAATCATTCGCGTCTGGTACATTAAGCAATTTCGTCTGTATTACTTCTCCTATAGGGATCTGGAAAACTGCAATGGGATTACCTGTAATGTTATCCCCAATGTGAAGGGAAATGTTAAACGTTATCTGCTTTGTGTAAAAAAAACTGCACAAACCACTCCGTTTTCTGTGCTAGGTCAACTTCAAAGCAAAAAAGGCCACTTGTACGTTTTTTAGCATCTTGCGAAACCCAAACGTCAAAAATAGGGATAACGTTTTTCCTTTCCATAATTATATCAAAACTTCTGGGACTTAAATTTTCCCACCTCTTGTTACCAGTGGCGGCCACACTATAGAATCCGGTTACCACTGTGTCAATATGGTTGCCATTTTGCAGCCATGGCAATGGATCCTCTTTGAAGACATAAAAAGCTGCAGTCACAACAGCATCCACAGGTAAACCAGAATGATCCTTCTGATATGTTGGATAGAAGCAGGTGAGGCAGTCAGTTTTCTTTCGGAAAGAGGCATCAAGATCCCATTTTTCTTCTTTTGTTAAGCTGATACTGAAACTGTCTGTAACCATAAAAGTCTCTGCTTCTCCAGGAACTTTCCCTTGGGATACAATGTCTGTCACAGTCTCCATTACGGAGAGGGTGTCCTTCAGAACTTTAACTGTATTAAACGGGACTTCAGAAGTAATGTTAGCAAGGGATGCCGTCATAATATTGGACAAAGATGATAAAATGCCACTGCTTAAGGTTTCGCTCTCCACAGATCCAACTCTGTCTTTCCTATATTTGGACAAGACGTCGCTTACTTCTTTTAACTTTGCCACCACAAGTTGCTGAGATCTTGTGTTCAACTCCTTTGTTTCTTGCGTGAGTTCATGGACGCTAGTGATTATTTGATTCACAGCCATAATGTTAGTGACCAAAACACCACATGTCATGTTCAGCAGACTTTCTCGTAGTTCGGACCTCCCCACCTCCAAAGCATAAGTAAAGTCGCTGGATGTAAAACTGTTTAGAACGGATGCGATCATGCACGTAAAATGCCCAAAACGAATAAAATCTCCTATTTCAAGAAACAAATACAATAAAGGGCTGTGGGCCTGTGAGGCAAGCTCCTTAAAGAATGTCTCTGGTGGCTGACCTTCATGGAAATTCTTGAGACACACCAGGTGAGCGCCCCACACCGCCATACCTCCCAACATGACCCTCTACAGGAGGGACAGAATGCTCTGTTTGTGGACTTCCATCTTAATTTATGATTGTCATCACCTGTCATTTTAAACAGGGTAATTGATAAGAAAGGTGTTTAAGCACAGGTGATGGTAATCCATAAATTAAGAAGTCCAGAAAGAGAGCAATGTGTCACTCCTGGAGAGGGTCATGTTGGGTATGCACCTCCCTCCCTCCCCCCCCCCCATTCACGGCATCCCCACGATTAAATGGGACATGCAAAACACTGACATGGCTATGGTCGACAATGAAAAAGGTTGACAAGATTTATTTTTCACTTTTTCAATGTTTTCATATTCATTCTCATGTGTCGACATGGACAACAATGAAGTGCCACACTTATGTCAACATTTACATGTGTTGACCTTTCTGTGTTGATTTTGTGTTGTGGCGATTCGCGGCACCCCCCGCGACCCCCCTCCCGCGATTTGCAGTACACCCCCCGCAATTCGCGGCACCCCCGGTGACTCCCGCGTTTCGCGGCCCCACCACGTGACACCCCCCCTCCTGCAATTCGCGGCACCCCGCGACCCCCCCTCCCACGATTCGCCCCAACCCCCCGGACACCCCCTCCCGCGGTTCACTGTGCCCCCCATGACCCCCCCCTACCACGATTCCCCACCCATGACCCCCCCTCCTGTCATTGCGGCAACCCCCCGCGACCCACCCTCCCGCGATTCACTGCAACCCCCCCGCGTCCCCCCATCCCACGATTCGCGGCACCCACACACCCCCCCTCCCGCAATTCACGGCATCCACCCACGACCCCTCCTCCCGTGATTCGCGGACACCCCTCACCTCCTCCCTCCCCCCCACCCTCGCGCGTGATTCACGGCAACACCAGGATTAAATGGCACATGCAAAACACTGGCACGGCTATGGTCGACAATGAAAAAGGTTGACATGAGTTTTTGAAGATTTATTTTTCTTTTTTTGAATGTTTTCATATTCATTCTCATGTGTTGACATGGACACCGATGAAGTGCCACACTTATGTCAACATTTACATGTGTTAAACTTTCTGTGTTGATTTTTTCTTGGAGCAATTTTTTTCCAGTGACAACTATGAACTATGTGCACGTCAACCTACACATCATCAACCAATTCTTTGTATAATATATAACACCTGTTCTGTTTTACTGTAGGTGTTTTAAGTCAGACCTTTTACTGCTACTATTACTGTTTATGTAAATGCATTCTGAATGACAGCAACATCCTACCATCCTTCTACAAGAATATATAACCAACTAGGTAATTCATCGCGCCCAGTGCCCCCCCCCTCCCGCAATTCACGGACCCCCCGCGCACCCCCCCTCCCGCGATTCGCAACCCCCCCTCGCGCAATTCACGCCCCCTCCCACGCTTTGCGGACCCCCGCCCTCTCCCGCGATTCGCCGACACCTGCGCCCCCTCCCTCCCTTGATTCATGGCACCCCCCGCGCCCCTCCCACAATTCACGGCACCCCTAAGCCCCTCTTTGGTCCCCCGTATACTCACACACCCCTATCACTACCGAGCTTCCTGCTCTCCTGAACCGTAACTTCCACCACTGGGGAGTCGCTGACGCTTTTTTGCCCACATGCCCCTATCATGCCACATGCCCCTATCATGCCTCATAGCCCAGCCTACTGCTCTCATGCACCCGAACTCCCACCCAGTAGGAGGAGACACTGACTAAGGGCCACCATCCTGTACTCCTGTACTGCCACGCTGGACCCTCACCCACTGGCAGAAGCTGCACAGTATCTCCCACCCTCCTCTTTAGTCCCCCTTATGCCCACACACCACTATCACTACCCAGCCTCCTGTTTTCCTGTGTCGTGACCTCCGCCAGTGGGGAGCCGCTGACACAGAAACACCCTACTATACTATTGTACACACACACCTAAACAACATGCACACACAGCCCCCCACCCCCACACCCACAAATGGTCCCTGTACCATCCACACTATCAATGTACATCTTACTCTGTAACCGCTTTTTAATTAAACAAAACAATACACACCCCCTTCCAAATCATATGCTCTCTATTTAACACATTTCACCTATAACTCAAGTTGCAATACAGGCCATCTTTCATACAATTCTAACCATCTTTCTCATATACAAATGTTCACAAATTAAGGGGGCGCAGCCCCTTACGACGGTGTGAAGAGCGCCCGTAGGGCGCGATGAATCACCTAGTTATACAATATCTGGTGTCATGACATCCGATAATTGCATCCGATGTTTTGCATCTGATGTTTTGCATGCGTCACCCCCAGTATCCACGCCACGCCACCCCCAGTATCCACGTGGCGGAATGCGTCCTCCAACCTTTTCATACCCCCACTATCCACGTCGGCGTGGAGTTGATTTTTATATAGTGTGGCGAGCACAGCGAGCCACTGAGCCTGAAGCGTGGCGAGCGGACGCGGAATACATGTAAAGTAATCATTAAGAATAATTATCAGCTTAGCAGCTGTTCCAACACACCCGTGGGGTGGCTGCCCAATGTCGTTTTTTTGGGGGGTAGCGCCATTAGCCCTAATCCCCACTTTTCTTTCCTATTCAGTAATTATTATTATTATTTTTTTTTACTTATTATTAGGTCAAAGCATCAAATCAGTAATTATTCTTAATGATGACAGTGACATCCAACTCATTGGTAACTTATTAACTTGTAGATTTAAACCTGGGCAATGCCGGGTACTTCGGCTGGTCAACAAATCAGACTAAACTAATACACAATGGGATTCTGTTTTGGGGCACTCGTGTATATGTGCATGAGTGCCTGGACTAGTGACCTGGTTACTGCATCCTCATCTGTATTGGCTGAGCACACAAGATGGCTGCCTCAGCTCTGTGTAGGTGTTATATTCACTGTCATTTACTGGAGGGAGCGGAGAAGAATAAACCCGATATGGCTAATATTGAACAGATCAAATAACAGGTAATTGCAGGTTCTAACAGGGGAATCTCCTACTACAGGTAGTGACAGTCACTTTTATATTTATAACAATATAACATTATTTTTTGTTGCATAAACATGTATATATATATATATATATATATATTTAACTTGCTCTTTTTTTTTACTTATTATTTAACTTTTTTTATTTTTTTTTATCATTTTTGTTGTACAGGTTGAGTATCCTGTATCCGAATATCCGTTATCCGAATTATTCCGAAAACCATACATTCCAGAAAGTGAAAAATTTTTTTTTTATTTTTTGCTAAAAACTCACTGGGGACATTTGTAACAACATTACTGAGGGAATGATATGTAACTGCCATTATATATGTGCAAGACAATGATTGCTTGGCATTCAAATTCAATATCTGAGATAGTACACAAATTTTGTTTCATGTTTTGAAACCTTGTTTTTTGAACAAATAAAATATATTTGTGTGCATTTCATGTGTTTGATGTGTTTATACAGCATAAATGCAGCATAAATGCAAGATACTTCAAAATACATCATTGAAATATAAAAATAATCCGAAATACGGAATAATCCGTTATCCAAAATTCTCTTGGTCCCGAGCATTTTGGATACGGGATACTCGAGCTGTATAAACATGTATATATATTTATTTTTAACTTGCACTTTTTTTAAAAAATGTTTACTTTTTTTTTAACTTTTTTTATATTTTTTATAATTTTTGGTGGAGTGCAGACAGCAGTCACTGTACCGTTAACAGAACACTCAAATCGGGGTACATTGGCAGCTTCTGAGCTCTCTATTAGGGCATGCGACATCACCGTGCATTTCTTGCAATTTGTCCTGCTGTGGAAAGCTCTGACTTCATTTGCATCGGCAGGCACCTCAGTTGTACTTTTGTCTATTAAAAAGCTGCTCACCCACTGGATGTCGTGGCAAAATTTGGGCCGAAAAGAACCAATGGCTGTCCAAATAAGAATTTTGCCAATATCTATAATAAAAACTGTTTGAAAAAATGATGTCGCGCAGGACAGAAGCCACATCATTGACAACGTGTACCCATACGATAACCCATATAGGATGATAACAACTGCGGAACCACTTGAGAATATGAAAACAAAGATAAAATTGACATAAATGCACCACCAAGGTAGAACACAAGTGCAATGAAATAATTTTCTGTCAATGCTTTCTGAATTTTGGCTTTGTATTTCAGCAGCCTTTTCATCTAGTGTAGTAAATTGGACAATGTTTCATCATCTTTGGGTGTTTCCGCATTAAAAAAAATTATGTTCACCATGAAACCGGTCAAAAGGGTCACCAAACAACATGAAAGTCTTCGAAATCTATTGAAGACTCCCGGGACAGCGGTTAAGAAAACAGAAAACCATAAGTGATCCTCACAGAGTTTGGAAGCCAGTTGTATATTAAAATAATGCATTTTCTTTAACGGTACATCTGATTTTAAAAGAAAAAAGTTTTGATGTATTAAGCCGCTGCCTTTGTCAACATCGAGCCACTTTTGACACACAAAATACCACACTTGCTTGGTCCGCTTGTTCTCAATCTTAACTCGGCTCAAGAACCAGCCCGGAGAGTCGCCCACATTATTTTGCCATATCCTGATGAAACATATGTCTCCTAATGAGTCTCTTGTAGTCATTAAAAATGTATCTATCCCTCTTTGTCCGAATACTTGGTGCCCAGGGCCTGTAAGAAGACGTCGGCAACTCATACTCTCTGTGCCCACCATCTTTAAAAAAACGCCTGCTGTCGTTCTAGACCCAAAACGACTTCCGGTATAAAGAGTGACAAAGTAAATTTCTGTTTCCCAAGGCTTATTATCTGGCAACGGAATGACAGTATGCTTGCTGGTCAACTCACATTTGTCTTTCTTCCTTGCCCACAAAGCCAAGACAAAATAAATAATAAATATGACAATAACAGTTACAAGCGTCACAAAGTTTGACTGCAAGGATTGTAAATTAATTTTGGTTAAATCTATTGGATTAGGCATGACCATTACCGCGGCTGCTATGAATGTGTGTCTTTTCTTCAGGAAATTAATGCTTCTTCTTTGAGCCTGTGGCAAATCCTCACAGATACAATGAATTACGTTATTGTTCGATAATGGGCCTGCTCTGCAGTTCCCTTTGTTCCACTCAGTCCCTTCCACTTCATAATCTAAGCAAGCAATGTTATAAATAGACGCACCCAACAGTTTTGTTTTCTCCGGGACGAGATAATTAGTGGTCAGCTCAATTGTAAGATTTTGTACAGGTGTGGACATAGGTAAAGATTCCACGGGAAGGCAAATCATTTTTGAATTCCAATCATTCGCGTCTGGTACATTGCGCAATTTTGTCTGTACTACTTCTCCTTTAGGGATCTGGAAAACTGCAATGGGATTACCTGTAATGTTATCCCCAATGTGAAGGGAAATGTTAAACGTTATCTGCTTTGTGTAAAAAAAACTGCACAAACCACTCCGCTTTCTGTGCTAGGTCAACTTCAAAGCAAAAAAGGCCACTTGTAATTTTTTCAGCATCTTGCGAAACCCAAACATCAAAAATAGGGATAACGTTTTTCCTTTCCATAATTATATCAAAACTTCTGGGACTTAAATTTTCCAACCTCCCATTACCAGTGGCGGCCACACTATAGAATCCGGTTACCACTGTGTCAATATGGTTGCCATTTTGCAGCCATGGCAATGGATCCTCTTTGAAGACGTAAAAAGCTGCAGTCACAACAGCATCCACAGGTAAACCAGAATGATCCTTCTGATATGTTGGATAGAAGCAGGTGAGGCAGTCAGTTTTCTTTCGGAAAGAGGCATCAAGATCCCATTTTTCTTCTTTTGTTAAGCTGATGCTAAAACTGTCTGTAACCATAAAAGTCTCTGCTTCTCCGGGAACTTTCCCTTGGGATACAATGTCTGTCACAGTCTCCATTACGGAGAGGGTGTCCTTCAGAACTTTAACTGTATTAAACAGGACTTCAGAAGTAATGTTAGCAAGGGATGCTGTCATAATATTGGACAAAGATGATAAAATTCCACTGCTTAAGGTTTCGCTCTCCACAGATCCAACTCTGTCTTTCCTATATTTGGACAAGACGTCGCTTACTTCTTTTAACTTTGCCACCGCAAGTTGCTGAGATCTTGTGTTCAACTCCTTTGTTTCTTGCGTGAGTTCATGGACGCTAGTGATTATTTGATTCACAGCCATAATGTTAGTGACCAAAACACCAGATGTCATGTTCAGCAGACTTTCTCCTAGTTCGGACCTCTCGACCTCCAAAGCATAAGTAAAGTCGCTGGATGTAAAACTGTTTAGAACGGATGCGATCATGCACGTAAAATGCCCAAAACGAATAAAATCTCCTATTTCAAGAAACAAATACAATAAAGGGCTGTGGGCCTGTGAGGCAAGCTCCTTAAAGAATGTCTCTGGTGGTTGACCTTCATGGAAATTCTTGTGAGTTACGTTAAGGGTTATTTGCGTATACGATGAAAGAGAGTTATATACTTTAATATATATTTTTAAAACAGAGGATTTTCCTGAAGCTCCAATTGAAAGCATCAATGGTGGAGTTGTAGCATCATAACCCTCGAAAATAATTGAACCCAAGGAGTTTTCCTGCAGAGAACTTATGTTGCAAAGATTATTTTAGGCGGCTCTAAACGTATACTGTAGCGGTAGATTTTGGTCTGTGAATCCACTACAGCTTATAATGAATTTAGTAGTCAAAGTAATGCCTACAGATGGTTGGATGTGACAATTTCCACTTTTTGGAGGAGCATTAACATAAAATCTGTATTTATACAGTGACGTTGCACCTGTCCACGTTGTTAGTTGTAGTTGCAGAGTATACCACATATCTGCAAGATCTACAAACGTTGACGCAATAAAGGATATGTAGGCGATGGACCTCCCAGTAGTGGTCTGAGATGCCCAGTCGAGAACAACTTCCTCTGAATGCTGAAAGAGCGACCATTGGTACTGTGGCCGGCTTGTTATAATACAGTCAGTGCATTTTGCTGATAAGGAAAACTGGTCTGTTGGAATTAAGACTTTAAGGCAATTTTCTATACAGGTAACACTAATACCAGGTGGAGAACCAGGAGCAACAAACACAGTCTGATCCACATTGCTTGTCCTATTTCCATTATGAACAACCAAGCGAAAATAGTAATATCTGTTACCCTGCAAGGTCTCTGGTTCCACAGACTGAGTTACATTATCGGGGTCTAACCAAAACAAGCTTTGTTGATTTGGATGGCAATTTGCTTTTGCACTTAACATCATACGTTCCAAATCCGGTTCAATTTTTGAACAGTACCACAGAAAAGACAGACCACTGGATGGATCTGATGAATCGGGGTCATAAGAAAAACGTCCGTCAAGAGTCCACGTTTCACTGAATCCAACAGTCCTAAAAGATCCTCCTGAAATGACCGCTATCAAATCGCTCTCTAGTACCTGCACAACAACAGAATCTGTATTGGCACGGAAGGAATCATCATGGTCACCCGTAGAAATGTTAACGGACACCTTAAAGACATAAAAGCCGTAATGCAAAGTCCATCTTGGGATTTCAATATTGCTCTGATTTATTGCTGATACTTTCGGCAAAGTCAAATAGTTATCCCACATGGGTGTGTCAGATGCCGAGGACACTCTATAAATTCTCCACAACACGCTTGCCCCCTGCGCAGACGAGCAATTTATCTGTACACTGACAGAGATGGATAAATGCGCTCCCTTTTTGGTCAGTATGGCAGAAGGGTGCTCAGGTTTCTTGATCCTGAATACAATTATTTTGCACAAGACTGCAGTATCTAACACTGTGCTGTTCATGTACACATGTGTAGTTAGAATGTAATTTTGCATTTCCACAAATGTAAAATGGAATTGGAAAGTTAACATATCCTGTTGCAAGCGGACGCTATAACTGGGCTCCACTTTATCCTCAACTGAGACTTTGCAGGGGCCACTGATCTCACTACAATGGTAGCTGTCACTAGTTGAACCTATGGGATTTAAGGTTACGACACCTAGACTTTTGGTGGTGTCTATGCCAACGTTGCCATTGGTGTAGTACATTACACCACAGAGTGGTCCTAATTTGATGGCTTTGGTTAACAACGTTATATTTGCAACTGCATATCCAGTGGTATTGTATGGGGGAGACCATGTATCTATTTTAATGGCATATTTGTTTAAGGTCACCTCCCAAGGTCCCACCTTACTATGGCCCTTATTCTGGTTGGTGAGGCCGGAGCCGCACACGGTGCTCCGGCCGCACAAACCAATCCCCGCCCACGAGACGGATCGCCACGGCCGTCCGTACACGGACGGCTGGCGATCCGCATAAAAATGGTGGAGGCGTACGCCTCCACCATGGTGGGAGCTGCCCCCTGCATTCGATGGTCGTCGACCATCGAAGGCAGGTCCGCACGCCCCAGCAGCTCCCGCAAGCTGAGACCACACGGACAATCGTCCGTGTGCTAGCTTGTATGGGGGCTGAGAGCTGACATCCGGCGACGTCAGCTTTCCGCCCCCATGAGTTGCGTCATACCCTCATTACCATGCATACGCCCCGCGTTTGCATGGGAACGCCCATGAAACGCGGGGCGTACACATAGGGAAATGAGGGTATGAAGCCCCTCACGCCCCTATACGCCCCCTTTGCGGCGGACGAAATACGTCTGCGGCGAAGGGGGCTGCACATGCGCAGATTGACCTCTGCGCATGTGCAGAATAAAAACATCGGCGGTACGGCCGCACGCGGGCCGTACCGTCCGAATTAGAATAAGGGCCTTAGATCTGTGAGCTGGATACAGATACATTATTAGATTGAAAAAAGTTCCATGACAACCTAAGACCAGTAGTGTGTGGGAGCTGGATCGATGTGGCATTTAGGACATTGATTAGAGAGACACTGGGCATTATAACCTGGGCCCTTATCACACCCAGTGCCACAAAACACTGCCAGCCTAATACAGCCACCAGGTACAATGTATCATAACACAGGGTTGCCGACTTTTCACCTAAGCACAAACACTCTTTTTTTGATTACAATGTTTTTTACCACCACCAGTAATAGTATTTAACGAAAGAGATTAAGAAGATAAGAAATGATTACATTATATATATATATATATATATATATATATATATATATATATATAATTTTTGACACAAGCATACTGCATGGGTGGGTACAATATCTAAACACATTTCAGGATAAATTATATACTCGATTTGTTACCCTGGGCCCGATTCTGCGCCACTGTTTGCCCACTTGAGCGATATTGACTGCATCTGTACACCAGCTAGGTGGTCTGGAATTTGTGACCATTAGTAATAATTGCACCTGTGCGCCAGCTAGGAGGTCTGGGAAATGTCACCATTAGTAACAACTGCACCTGTGCACCAGCTAGGTGGTCTGGGAAATGTCATAGTTAGTAATGACTGGATCTGTTCACCAGCTAGGTTGTCTGGAAAATGTGACCATTAGTAATGACTGCACCTGTGCACCAGCTAGGTTGTCTGGGGAATATGATAGTAATGACTGCACCTGTGCACCAGCTAGGTTGTCTGGGGAATATTATAGTAATGACTGCACCTGTGCACTAGCTAGGTTGTCTGGGAAATGTGACCATTAGTAATGACTGCACCTGTGCACAAGCTAGGTTGTCTGGGGAATGTGACCATTAGCAATGACTGCACCTTTGAGTTAGTAATGACTGCACCTGTGCACCAGCTAGGTGGTCTGGGGAATGTGACCGTTAGCAAGGACTGCACCTGTGCACCAGCTAGGTTGTCTGTGAAATATGATAGTAATGACTGCACCTGTGCACCAGCTAGGTTGTCTGGGGAATATGATAGTAATGACTGCACCTGTGCACCAGCTAAGTTGTCTGGGAAATGTGACCATTAGTAATGCCTGCACCTGTGCACCAGCTAGGATGTCTGGGAAATGTGACCATTATTAATGCCTGCACCTGTGCACCAGTTAGGTTGTCTGGGGAATGTGACTGCTAATAATGACTGCACCTGTGCACAAGATAGTTGGTCTGGGAAATGTTACCATTAGCAATGACTGCACCTGTGCACCAGCTAGGTGGTCTGGAAAATGTGACCATTAGTAATGACTGCACCTGTGCGCCAGCTAGGTGGGCTGGATAATGTCACCATTAGTAATGGCTTCACCTGTGCGCCAGCTAGGTGGTCTGGGAAATGTGATAGTAAGTAATGACTGCATCTGTGCACCAGCTAGGTTGTCTGTAAAATGTGACCATTAGTAATGACTGCACCTGTGCACCAGCTAGGTTGTCTGGGTAATGTGACCGTTAGCAATGACTGCACCTGTGAGTTAGTAATGACTGCACCAGTGCACCAGCTGGGTGGTCTGGGGAATGTGACCGTTAGCAATGACTGCAACTGTGCACCAGCTAGGTGGTCTGGGGAATGTGACCGCTAATAATGACTGCACCTGTGCACAAGCTAGGTGATCTGTGAAATGTGAGTTAGTAATGACTGCACCTGTGCACCAGCTAGGTGGTCTGGGGAATGTGACCGTTCGCAATGACTGCACCTGTGCACCAGCTAAGTGGTCTGGAGAATGTGACCGCTAATAATGACTGCACCTGTGTACAAGCTAGGTGATCTTGGAAATGTGAGTTAGTAATGACTGCACCTGTGCACTAGCTAGGTTGTCTGGGAAATGTGACCATTAGTAATGACTGCACCTGTGCACCAGGTAGGTTGTCTGGGGAATGTGACCGTTAGCAATGACTGAACCTGTGAGTTAATAATGACTGCAACTGTGCACCAGCTAGGTAGTGTGGGGAATGTGACCGTTAGCAAGGACTGCACCTGTGCACCAGCTAGGTTGTCTGTGAAATATGATAGTAATGACTGCACCTGTGCACCAGCTAGGTTGTCTGGGGAACATGATAGTAATGACTGCACCTGTGCACCAGCTAGGTTGTCTGGGAAATGTGACCATTAGTAAAGCCTGCACCTGTGGACCAGCTAGGTTGTCTGGGGAATGTGACCGCTAATAATGACTGCACCTGTGCACAAGCTAGGTGGTATGGGAAATGTTACCATTAGCAATGACTGCACCTGTGCACCAGCTAGGTGGTCTGGAAAATGTGACCATTAGTAATAACTGCACCTGTGCACCAGGTAGCTCTGGAAAATTTGACCATTAGTAATGACTGCACCTGTGCACCAGGTAGGTGGTCTGGGAAATGTGACCATTAGTAATGACTGCACTTGTGCGCCAGCTAGGTGGTCTGGATAATGTCACCATTAGTAATGGCTTCACATGTGTGCCAGCTAGGTGGTCTGGTCAATTTGACCATTAGTAATGACTGCACCTGTGCACCAGCTAGGTTGTCTGGGGAATGTGACCGTTAGCAATGACTGCAACTGTGCACCAGCTAGGTGGTCTGGGGAATGTGACCGCCAATAATGACTGCACCTGTGCACAAGCTAGGTAATCTTGGAAATGTGAGTTAGTAATAACTGCACCTGTTCACCAGCTAGGTGGTCTGGGGAATATGACCGTTAGCAAGGAGTGCACCTGTGCACCAGCTAGGTTGTCTGTGAAATATGATAGTAAAGACTGCACCTGTGCACCAGCTAGGTTGTCTGGGGAATATGATAGTAATGCCTGCACATGTGCACCAGCTAGGTTGTCTGGGAAATGTGACCATAAGTAATGCCTGCACCTGTGCACAAGCTAGTAGGTCTGGGAAATGTTACCATTGGCAATGACTGCACCTGTGCACCAGCTAGGTTGTCTGGGGAATGTGACCGTTAGCAATGACTGCAACTGTGCACCAGCTAGGTGGTCTGGGGAATGTGACCGCCAATAATCACTGCACCTGTGCACAAGCTAGGTAATCTGGGAAATGTGAGTTAGTAATAACTGCACCTGTGCACCAGCTAGGTGGTCTGGGGAATGTGACCGTTAGCAGTGACTGCATCTATGCACCAGCTAGGTGGTCTGGGAAATGTGACCGTTAGCAATGACTGCACCTGTGCACCAGCTAGGTGGTCTAGGGAATGTGACCGTTAGCAATGACTGCACCTGTGCACCAGCTAGGTGGTCTGGGGAATGTGACCGTTAGCAATGACTGCACCTGTGCACCAGCTAGGTGGTCTTGGGAATGTTACCGCAAATAATGACTGCACCTGTGCACCAGCTAGGTGGTCTGGAAAATGTGACCATTAGTAATGACTGCACCTGTGCGCCAGCTAGATGGTCTGGGAAATGTCACCATTAGTAATGGCTGTACCTGTGCGCCAGCTAGGTGGTCTGGGAAATGTCACCATTAGTAATGGCTGCACCTGTGCTCCAGCTAGGTGGTCTGGGGAATATGATAGAAATGACTGCACCTGTGCACAAGCTAGGTTGTCTGGGGAATGTGACCATTAGCAATGACTGCACCTTTGAGTTAGTAATGACTGCACCTGTGCACCAGTTAGGTGGTCTGGGGAATGTGACCGTTAGCAAGGAGTGCACCTGTGCACCAGCTAGGTTGTCTGTGAAATATGATAGTAATGACTGCACCTGTGCACCAGCTAGGTTGTCTGGTGAATATGATAGTAATGCCTGCACCTGTGCACCAGCTAGGTTGTCTGTGAAATGTGACCATTAGTAATGTCTGCACCTGTGCACCAGTTAGGTTGTCTGGGGAATGTGACCACAAATAATGACTGCACCTGTGCACAAGCTAGGTGGTCTGGGAAACGTTACCATTGGCAATGACTGCACCTGTGCACCAGCTAGGTGGTCTGGAAAATGTGACCATTAGTAATGACTGCACCTGTGCGCCAGCTGGGTGGTCTGGATAATGTCACCGTAAGTAATGGCTTCACCTGTGCGCCAGCTAGGTGGTCTGGGAAATGTGATAGTAAGTAATATCTGTGCACCCGCTAGGTTGTCTGGAAATTGTGACCATTAGTAATGACTGCACCTGTGCACCAGCTAGGTTGTCTGGGTAATGTGACCATTAGCAATGACTGCACCTGTGAGTTAGTAATGACTGCACCTGTGCACCAGCTGGGTGGTCTGGGGAATGTGACCGTTAGCAATGACTGCAACTGTGCACCAGCTAGGTGGTCTGGGGAATGTGACCGCTAATAATGACTGCACCTTTTCACAAGCTAGGTGATCTGGGAAATGTGAGTTAGTAATGACTGCACCTGTGCACCAGCTAGGTGGTCTGGGGAATGTGACCGTTCGCAATGACTGCACCTGTGCACCAGTTAAGTGGTCTGGGGAATGTGACCGCTAATAATGACTGCACCTGTGCACAAGCTAGGTGATCTTGCAAATGTGAGTTAGTAATGACTGCACCTGTGCACTAGCTAGGTTGTCTGGGAAATGTGACCATTAGTAATGACTGCACCTGTGCACAAGCTAGGTTGTCTGGGGAATGTGACCGTTAGCAAGGACTGCACCTGTGCACCAGCTAGGTTGTCTGTGAAATATGATACTAATGACTGCAAATGTGCACCAGCTAGGTTGTCTGGGGAACATGCTAGTAATGACTGCACCTGTGCACCAGCTAGGTTGTCTGGGGAATGTGACCGCTAATAATGACTGCACCTGTGCACAAGCTAGGTGGTCTGGGAAATGTTACCATTAGCAATGACTGCACCTGTGCACCAGCTAGGTGGTCTGGAAAATGTGACCATTAGTAATAACTGCACCTGTGCACCAGGTAGCTCTGGAAAATTTGACCATTAGTAATGACTGCACTTGTGCACCAGGTAGGTGGTCTGGGAAATGTGACCATTAGTAATGACTGCACCTGTGCGCCAGCTAGGTGGTCTGGATAATCTCACCATTAGTAATGGCTTCACATGTGCGCCAGCTAGGTGGTCTGGTCAATTTGACCATTAGTAATGACTGCACCTGTGCACCAGCTAGGTTGTCTGGGGAATGTGACCGTTAGCAATGACTGCAACTGTGCACCAGCTAGGTGGTCTGGGGAATGTGACCGCCAATAATGACTGCACCTGTGCACAAGCTAGGTAATCTGGGAAATGTGAGTAAGTAATAACTGCACCTGTGCACCAGCTAGGTGGTCTGGGGGATGTGACCGTTAGCAAGGAGTGCAACTGTGCACCAGCTAGTTTGTCTGGGGAATGTGACCGATAGCAATGATTGCAACTGTGCACCAGCTAGGTGGTCTGGGGAATGTGACCGCAAATAATGACTGCAACTGTGCTCAAGCTAGGTAACCTGGGAAATGTGAGTTAGTAATAACTGCACCTGTGCACCAGCTAGGTGGTCTGGGGAATGTGACCGTTAGCAATGACTGCACCTATGCACCAGCTAGGTGGTCTGGGGAATGTGACCGTTAGCAATGACTGCACCTGTGCACCAGCTAGGTGGTCTGGGGAATGTGACCGTTAGCAATGACTGCATCTGTGCATCGGATGGGTGGTCTTGGGAATGTGACCGCAAATAATGACTGCACCTGTGCACAAGCTAGATGGTCTGGGATATGTGACCATTAGCAATGACTGCACCTGTGCACCAGCTAGGTGGTCTGGAAAATGTGACCATTAGTAATGACTGCACCTGTGCGCAAGCTAGGTGGTCTGGGAAATGTCACCATTAGTAATGGCTGCACCTGTGTGCCAGCTAGGTGGTCTGGGAAATGTCACCATTAGTAATGGCTGCACCTGTGCTCCAGCTAGGTGGTCTGGGGAATATGATAGTAATGACTGCACCTGTACACTAGCTAGGTTATCTGGGAAATGTGACCATTAGTAATGACTGCACCTGTGCACAAGCTAGGTTGTCTGGGGAATGTGACCATTAGCAATGACTGCACCTTTGAGTTAGTAATGGCTGCACCTGTGCACCAGCTAGGTGGTCTGGGGAATGTGACCGTTAGCAAGGAGTGCACCTGTGCACCAGCTAGGTTGTCTGTGAAATATGATAGTAATGACTGTACCTGTGCACCAGCTAGGTTGTCTGGGGAATATGATAGTAATGCCTGCACCTGTGCAGCAGCTAGGCTGTCTGTGAAATGTGACCATTAGTAATGCCTGCACCTGTGCACCAGTTAGGTTGTCTTGGGAATGTGAACACTAATAATGACTGCACCTGTGCACAACCTAGGTGGTCTGGGAAATGTTACCATTGGCAATGACTGCACCTGTGCACCAGCTAGGTGGTCTGGAAAATGTGACCATTAGTAATGACTGCACCTGTGCGCCAGCTGGGTGGTCTGGATAATGTCACCATTAGTAATGGCTTCACCTGTGCGCCAGCTAGGTGGTCTGGGAAATGTGATAGTAAGTAATATCTGTGCACCCGCTAGGTTGTCTGGAAATTTTGACCATTAGTAATGACTGCATCTGTGCACCAGCTAGGTTGTCTGGGTAATGTGACCGTTAGCAATGACTGCACCTGTGTACCAGCTGGGTGGTCTGGGGAATGTGACAGTTAGCAATGACTGCAACTGTGCACCAGCTAGTTGGTCTGGGGAATGTGACCGCTAATAATGACTGCACCTGTGCACAAGCTAGGTGATCTGGGAAATGTGAGTTAGTAATGACTGCACCTGTGCACCAGCTAGGTGGTCTGGGGAATGTGACCGTTCGCAATGACTGCACCTGTGCACCAGCTAAGTGGTCTGGGGAATATGACCGCTAATAATAACTGCACCTGTGCACAAGCTAGGTGATCTTGGAAATGTGAGTTAGTAATGACTGCACCTGTGCACCAGCTAGGTGGTCTGGGGAATGTGACCGTTCGCAATGACTGCACCTGTGCACCAGCTAAGTGGTCTGGGGAATGTGACCGTTAGCAATGACTGCACCTGTGCACCATCTAGGTAGTCTGGTTAATGTGACCGTTAGCAAGGACTGCACCTGTGCACCAGCTAGGTTGTCTGTGAAATATGATAGTAATGACTGCACCTGTGCAACAGCTAGGTTGTCTGGGGAACATGATAGTAATGACTGCCCCTGTGCACCAGCTAGGTTGTCTGGGAAATGTGACCATTAGTAATGCCTTCACCTGTGCACCAGCTAGGTTGTCTGGGGAATGTGACCGCTAATAATGACTGCACCTGTGCACAAGCTAGGTGGTCTGGGAAATGTTATCATTAGCAATGACTGCACCTGTGCACCAGCTAGGTGGTCTGGAAAATGTGACCATTAATAATGACTGCACCTGTGCACCAGGTAGCTCTGGAAAATTTGACCATTAGTAATGACTGCACCTGTGCACCAGGTAGGTGGTCTGGGAAATGTGACCATTAGTAATGACTGCACCTGTGCGCCAGCTAGGTGGTCTGGATAATCTCACCATTAGTAATGGCTTCACATGTGCGCCAGCTAGGTGGTCTGGTCAATTTGACCATTAGTAATGACTGCACCTGTGCACCAGCTAGGTTGTCTGGGGAATGTGACCGTTAGCAATGACTGCAACTGTGCACCAGCTAGGTGGTCTGGGGAATGTGACCGCCAATAATGACTGCACCTGTGCACAAGCTAGGTAATCTGGGAAATGTGAGTAAGTAATAACTGCACCTGTGCACCAGCTAGGTGGTCTGGGGGATGTGACCGTTAGCAAGGAGTGCAACTGTGCACCAGCTAGGTTGTCTGGGGAATGTGACCGATAGCAATGACTGCAACTGTGCACCAGCTAGGTGGTCTGGGGAATGTGACCGCAAATAATGACTGCAACTGTGCTCAAGCTAGGTAACCTGGGAAATGTGAGTTAGTAATAACTGCACCTGTGCACCAGCTAGGTGGTCTGGGGAATGTGACCGTTAGCAATGACTGCACCTATGCACTAGCTAGGTGGTCTGGGGAATGTGACCGTTAGCAATGACTGCATCTGTGCATCGGGTGGGTGGTCTTGGGAATGTGACCGCAAATAATGACTGCACCTGTGCACAAGCTAGATGGTCTGGGATATGTGACCATTAGCAATGACTGCACCTGTGCACCAGCTAGGTGGTCTGGAAAATGTGACCATTAGTAATGACTGCACCTGTGCGCAAGCTAGGTGGTCTGGGAAATGTCACCATTAGTAATGGCTGCACCTGTGCGCCAGCTAGGTGGTCTGGGAAATGTCACCATTAGTAATGGCTGCACCTGTGCTCCAGCTAGGTGGTCTGGGGAATATGATAGTAATGACTGCACCTGTACACTAGCTAGGTTATCTGGGAAATGTGACCATTAGTAATGACTGCACCCAGTGGCGGAAATACCGTAAGGCAGCCCCCGCCGCTGCTTGGGGGAGCGGGGGCTGCGTGGGCGCCTTGTGCCGGACAAGTGTGTCACGGCACTCTCAGAGCCGAAAGCAGACATCCTGCGAAAGCTCTCTCCTTTGCTGCTGCGGCTGCCTGCAGCAGCCAATACGTCCTGTACTACTCTGCCTCTGACTGTCTGTCTGTGAGGGTGCTTAGTGACCCGGTCACTGAGCGTCCCCACACAGACAGCCACAGAGGCAGCTCCCTGTTACACCGTGCCCACTATTCCTCCTGACTGCGGCTGCGCCAAAGAGCAGCGTCACTCAGTCAGCACTGGCTGAGCTCCCTGCTCCCCTTAGCCGGAGCCCGCTCACCTTGACCTTCCCCCCTCAAGCTGCAGCGCATCCCTGTGTCCATTCTCTCACCCTCCTGGCCGGCTTCCAGAAGTCCCGCGATTCGCGGGCATTTAGGGGGCGTGGCCTAATGCCGTGAAGTGCCCACCCCCATAAGAAGTCCCTGGCTGACCTGTGCTCCCACCGAGGCTGCTGTCTGGTATAATGAGGTATTATAGGTATAGGTATTATAGTATTTTAGGCCCCCACTCTCATTTTCTGGTGCTGCCCCCTCCCCCTCTCTCTGACGCTGTCTCCTCCCCCTCTCTCTGACGCTGTCCCCCCCCTCTCTCTGACGCTGTCTCCTCCCCCCTCTCTCTGACGCTGTCTCCTCCCCCCTCTCTCTGACGCTGTCTCCTCCCCCTCTCTCTGACGCTGTCTCCTTCCCCCTCTCTCTGACGCTGTCTCCTTCCCCCTTCTCTGACGCTGTCTCCTTCTCCCTTCTCTGACGCTGTCTCCTTCCCCCTCTCTCTGACGCTGTCTCCTCCCCCTCTCTCTGACGCTGTCCCCCCCCCTCTCTCTGACGCTGTCTCCTCCCCCCTCTCTCTGACGCTGTCTCCTCCCCCCTCTTTCTGACACTGTCTCCTCCCCCTCTCTCTGACGCTGTCTCCTTCCCCCTTCTCTGACGCTGTCTCCTTCTCCCTTCTCTGACGCTGTCTCCTTCCCCCTTCTCTGACGCTGTCTCCTTCCCCCTTATCTGACGCTGTCTCCTTCCCCCTCTCTCTGACGCTGTCTCCTTCCCCCTCTCTCTGACGCTGTCTCCTCCTCCTTCTCTGACGCTGTCTCCTTCCCCCTCTCCCTGACGCTATCTCCTCCCCCCTCTCTCTGACGCTGTCTCCTCCCCCCTCTCTCTGACGCTGTCTCCTCCCCCTCTCTCTGACGCTGTCTCCTTCCCCCTCTCTCTGACGCTGTCTCCTTCCCCCTTCTCTGACGCTGTCTCCTTCCCTCTTCTCTGACGCTGTCTCCTTCCCCCTTCTCTGACGCTGTCTCCTTCCCCCTCTCTCTGACGTCGTCTCCTTCCCCCTCTCTCTGACGCCGTCTCCTTCCCCCTCTCTCTGACGCCGTCTCCTTCCCCCCCTCTCTGACGCCGTCTCCTTCCCCCTTCTCTGACGCCGTCTCCTTCCCCCTTCTCTGACGCCGTCTCCTTCCCCCTCTGTCTGACGCCGTCTCCTTCCCCTTCTCTGACGCTGTCTCCTTCCCCCTCTCTCTGACGCTGTCTCCTTCCCCCTCTCCCTGACGCTGTCTCCTTCCCCCTCTCCCTGACGCTGTCTCCTCCCCCTCTCTCTGACGCTGTCTCCTCCCCCTCTCTCTGACGCTGTCTCCTCCCCCTCTCTCTGGAGCTGTCTCCTCCCCCTCTCTCTCTGATGCTGTCTCCTCCCCCTTTTTTGTTTAACATATAAAACCAGTCACTGAGAACATTTTATAAACAATTATTTTATAAAAAATTACTCAGACCTAAAGACTCGTTAAGACCTTGTGGCCGCAAGGTGCCAGTTTTAGACATAACATGGCTACGCTTAAATATAAAATCATAGACCATGTGCCCCCAGCATTAGAGGGGGAAACAGAGCAAAAAAGTTGCTACAGTTAAGAGTCCCATTGGATATATCATTTAGACACCTTGTGGCCGCGAGGTCTTAACAAGTCTTTAGGTCTGAGTAATTTTTTTGAAAATAATTGTTTATAAAATGTTCTCAGTGACTGGTTTTATATGTTAAGCAAATCATAACTCTGAACTGTTCTCCACATAGGATCATACTGTGTCCCTCAAGGTGCTTTCCATGATTATTAAGATATACAAGTAATGTCAGCGTTAAGTGTAATAAGTTTGTCTTTTTTCAAAACATTTTTTTACCTATATTATAATCACTGTAAATGGAGCATGTACGCTCCTCTTCTTTAAAGCACTGTACATACGTTTTTTGCAATTTTTAATTCACATGTGCACTCTTGTTAGATGCTGCCGAGGAGATGCCGGGAGAAGAGTCTCTGTATCCCTGACAACGCAGCCACCTCCTGCATGATACAGCCGCCGGGTTATGACGTCATCGGCGCTGGACGGAGATGGAGGCGGGCAGCGTGGATGGGCGGACGGATGGACGGTTTCCCCGGCATCGATTGGTGAGTATCCTTATATCTGTAATGTCTTCACTATTGTGTGCCATCTAATGAAGGGGACTAGCTCCCCGAAACGTTATTAAATGCACCCAGTTTCACCTTGATCCGCCGCCTGTATTAAGTCTCAGAGTGCTGCCCCCCACGCCATAATGTGCAATGGGTATTACGTTGTGGCGTAATGTGTATTGGCATAACTGTGTTATGGACATTACAGTATGTGGCATAATGTGTAAGGGTCATTATGGTGTGTGGTATAATGTATTTATTTATAGTTTCTTATATAGCGCAGCATATTCAGTTGCGTTTCACAATTGGAAACAACAGTGATTAAAAAAACTGGGTAGATACAAACCGATATGGAGGGAGGATGGCCCTGCTCGCAAGCATACAGTGTGTGGCATATTGTCTAATAAGAATTGGTTCTTCATAAATTCTTTTGTGTTTTTCTTTAATTTGGGGGGGGGGGGGGGGAGGGAGGGCATATTTTTACTGTTCGCACTGGTAACCTAATTGCCAAGAAACTGTTTTTCTTTTAACAAAAATGGGAGGGGGGGCGCCAGAATTTTTTTTGGCAGGGGGGAGCAAAATTTCTAGTTACGCCACTGACTGCACCTGTGCACAAGCTAGGTTGTCTGGGGAATGTGACCATTAGCAATGACTGCACCTTTGAGTTAGTAATGGCTGCACCTGTGCACCAGCTAGGTGGTCTGGGGAATGTGACCGTTAGCAAGGAGTGCACCTGTGCACCAGCTAGGTTGTCTGTGAAATATGATAGTAATGACTGTACCTGTGCACCAGCTAGGTTGTCTGGGGAATATGATAGTAATGCCTGCACCTGTGCACCAGCTAGGCTGTCTGTGAAATGTGACCATTAGTAATGCCTGCACCTGTGCACCAGTTAGGTTGTCTTGGGAATGTGACCACTAATAATTACTGCACCTGTGCACAAGCTAGGTGGTCTGGGAAATGTTACCATTGGCAATGACTGCACCTGTGCACCAGCTAGGTGGTCTGGAAAATGTGACCATTAGTAATGACTGCACCTGTGCGCCAGCTGGGTGGTCTGGATAATGTCACCATTAGTAATGGCTTCACCTGTGCGCCAGCTAGGTGGTCTGGGAAATGTGATAGTAAGTAATATCTGTGCACCCGCTAGGTTGTCTGGAAATTTTGACCATTAGTAATGACTGCATCTGTGCACCAGCTAGGTTGTCTGGGTAATGTGACCGTTAGCAATGACTGCACCTGTGCACCAGCTGGGTGGTCTGGGGAATGTGACAGTTAGCAATGACTGCAACTGTGCACCAGCTAGGTGGTCTGGGGAATGTGACCGCTAATAATGACTGCACCTGTGCACAAGCTAGGTGATCTGGGAAATGTGAGTTAGTAATGACTGCACCTGTGCACCAGCTAGGTGGTCTGGGGAATGTGACCGTTCGCAATGACTGCACCTGTGCACCAGCTAAGTGGTCTGGGGAATATGAACGCTAATAATAACTGCACCTGTGCACAAGCTAGGTGATCTTGGAAATGTGAGTTAGTAATGACTGCACCTGTGCACCAGCTAGGTGGTCTGGGGAATGTGACCGTTCGCAATGACTGCACCTGTGCACCAGCTAAGTGGTCTGGGGAATGTGACCGTTAGCAATGACTGCACCTGTGCACCATCTAGGTAGTCTGGTTAATGTGACCGTTAGCAAGGACTGCACCTGTGCACCAGCTAGGTTGTCTGTGAAATATGATAGTAATGACTGCACCTGTGCAACAGCTAGGTTGTCTGGGGAACATGATAGTAATGACTGCCCCTGTGCACCAGCTAGGTTGTCTGGGAAATGTGACCATTAGTAATGCCTTCACCTGTGCACCAGCTAGGTTGTCTGGGGAATGTGACCGCTAATAATGACTGCACCTGTGCACAAGCTAGGTGGTCTGGGAAATGTTATCATTAGCAATGACTGCACCTGTGCACCAGCTAGGTGGTCTGGAAAATGTGACCATTAATAATGACTGCACCTGTGCACCAGGTAGCTCTGGAAAATTTGACCATTAGTAATGACTGCACCTGTGCACCAGGTAGGTGGTCTGGGAAATGTGACCATTAGTAATGACTGCACCTGTGCGCCAGCTAGGTGGTCTGGATAATCTCACCATTAGTAATGGCTTCACATGTGCGCCAGCTAGGTGGTCTGGTCAATTTGACCATTAGTAATGACTGCACCTGTGCACCAGCTAGGTTGTCTGGGGAATGTGACCGTTAGCAATGACTGCACCCGTGCACCAGCTAGGTTGTCTGGGTAATGGGACCGTTAGCAATGACTGCACCTGTGAGTTAATAATGACTGCACCCGTGCAACAGCTAGGTAGTTTGGGGAATGTGACCGTTAGCAAGGACTGCACCTGTGCACCAGCTAGGTTGTCTGTGAAATATGATAGTAATGACTGCACCTGTGCACCAGCTAGGTTGTCTGGGGAACATGATAGTAATGACTGCACCTGTGCACCAGCTAGGTTCTCTGGGAAATGTGACCATTAGTAATGCCTGCACCTGTGCACCAGCTAGGTTGTCTGGGGAATGTGACCGCTAATAATGACTGCACCTGTGCACAAGCTAGGTGGTCTGGAAAATGTGACCATTAGTAATGATTGCACCTGTGCACCAGGTAGCTCTGGAAAATGTGACCATTAGTAAGGACTGCACCTGTGCACCAGGTAGGTGGTCTGGGAAATGTGACCATTAGTAAGGACTGCACCTGTGCGCCAGCTAGGTGGTCTGGATAATGTCACCATTAGTAATGGCTTCACATGTGCGCCAGCTAGGTGGTCTGGTCAATTTGACCATTAGTAATGACTGCACCTGTGCACCAGCTAGGTTGTCTGGGGAATGTGACCGTTAGCAATGACTGCAACTGTGCACTAGTTAGGTGGTCTGGGGAATGTGACCGCCAATAATGACTGCACCTGTGCACAAGCTAGGTGATCAAGGAAATGTGAGTTAGTAATGACTGCACCTGTGCACCAGCTAGGTGGTCTGGGGAATGTGACCGTTAGCAATGACTGCACTTCTGCACCAGCTAGGTGGTCTGGGGAATGTGACCGTTAGCAATGACTGCACCTGTGCACCAGCTAGGTGGTCTGGGGAATGTGACCATTAGCAATGACTGCACCTGTGCACCAGCTAGGTGGTCTTGTGAATGTGACCGCAAATAATGACTGCACCTGTGCACAAGCTAGGTGGTCTGGGATATGTGACCATTAGCAATGACTGCACCTGTGCACCAGCTAGGTGGTCTGGAAAATGTGACCATTAGTAATGACTGAACCTGTGCACCAGGTAGCTCTGGAAAATGTGACCATTAGTAATGACTGCACCTGTGCTCCAGCTAGGTGGTCTGGGAAATGTCACCATTAGTAATGGCTGCACCTGTGCGCCAGCTAGGTGGTCTGAGAAATGTCACCATTGGTAAAGGCTGCACCTGTGCGCCAGCTAGGTGGACTGGGAAATGTGACCATTAGTAATGACTGAACCTATGCACCAGGTAGCTCTGGAAAATGTGACCATTAGTAAGGACTGCACCTGTGCACCAGGTAGGTGGTCTTGGAAATGTGACCATTAGTAAGGACTGCACCTGTGCGCCAGCTAGGTGGTCTGGATAATGTCACCATTAGTAATGGCTTCACATGTGCGCCAGCTAGGTGGTCTGGTCAATTTGACCATTAGTAATGACTGCACCTGTGCACCAGCTAGGTTGTCTGGGGAATGTGACCGTTAGCAATGACTGCAACTGTGCACTAGTTAGGTGGTCTGGGGAATGTGACCGCCAATAATGACTGCACCTGTGCACAAGCTAGGTGATCAAGGAAATGTGAGTTAGTAATGACTGCACCTGTGCACCAGCTAGGTTGTCTGGGGAATGTGACCGTTAGCAATGACTGCAACTGTGCACCAGCTAGGTGGTCTGGGGAATGTGACCGCCAATAATGACTGCACCTGTGCACAAGCTAGGTAATCTGGGAAATGTGAGTAAGTAATAACTGCACCTGTGCACCAGCTAGGTGGTCTGGGGGATGTGACCGTTAGCAAGGAGTGCAACTGTGCACCAGCTAGGTTGTCTGGGGAATGTGACCGATAGCAATGACTGCAACTGTGCACCAGCTAGGTGGTCTGGGGAATGTGACCGCAAATAATGACTGCAACTGTGCTCAAGCTAGGTAACCTGGGAAATGTGAGTTAGTAATAACTGCACCTGTGCACCAGCTAGGTGGTCTGGGGAATGTGACCGTTAGCAATGACTGCACCTATGCACTAGCTAGGTGGTCTGGGGAATGTGACCGTTAGCAATGACTGCACCTGTGCACCAGCTAGGTGGTCTGGGGAATGTGACCGTTAGCAATGACTGCATCTGTGCATCGGGTGGGTGGTCTTGGGAATGTGACCGCAAATAATGACTGCACCTGTGCACAAGCTAGATGGTCTGGGATATGTGACCATTAGCAATGACTGCACCTGTGCACCAGCTAGGTGGTCTGGAAAATGTGACCATTAGTAATGACTGCACCTGTGCGCAAGCTAGGTGGTCTGGGAAATGTCACCATTAGTAATGGCTGCACCTGTGCGCCAGCTAGGTGGTCTGGGAAATGTCACCATTAGTAATGGCTGCACCTGTGCTCCAGCTAGGTGGTCTGGGGAATATGATAGTAATGACTGCACCTGTACACTAGCTAGGTTATCTGGGAAATGTGACCATTAGTAATGACTGCACCTGTGCACAAGCTAGGTTGTCTGGGGAATGTGACCATTAGCAATGACTGCACCTTTGAGTTAGTAATGGCTGCACCTGTGCACCAGCTAGGTGGTCTGGGGAATGTGACCGTTAGCAAGGAGTGCACCTGTGCACCAGCTAGGTTGTCTGTGAAATATGATAGTAATGACTGTACCTGTGCACCAGCTAGGTTGTCTGGGGAATATGATAGTAATGCCTGCACCTGTGCACCAGCTAGGCTGTCTGTGAAATGTGACCATTAGTAATGCCTGCACCTGTGCACCAGTTAGGTTGTCTTGGGAATGTGACCACTAATAATTACTGCACCTGTGCACAAGCTAGGTGGTCTGGGAAATGTTACCATTGGCAATGACTGCACCTGTGCACCAGCTAGGTGGTCTGGAAAATGTGACCATTAGTAATGACTGCACCTGTGCGCCAGCTGGGTGGTCTGGATAATGTCACCATTAGTAATGGCTTCACCTGTGCGCCAGCTAGGTGGTCTGGGAAATGTGATAGTAAGTAATATCTGTGCACCCGCTAGGTTGTCTGGAAATTTTGACCATTAGTAATGACTGCATCTGTGCACCAGCTAGGTTGTCTGGGTAATGTGACCGTTAGCAATGACTGCACCTGTGCACCAGCTGGGTGGTCTGGGGAATGTGACAGTTAGCAATGACTGCAACTGTGCACCAGCTAGGTGGTCTGGGGAATGTGACCGCTAATAATGACTGCACCTGTGCACAAGCTAGGTGATCTGGGAAATGTGAGTTAGTAATGACTGCACCTGTGCACCAGCTAGGTGGTCTGGGGAATGTGACCGTTCGCAATGACTGCACCTGTGCACCAGCTAAGTGGTCTGGGGAATATGAACGCTAATAATAACTGCACCTGTGCACAAGCTAGGTGATCTTGGAAATGTGAGTTAGTAATGACTGCACCTGTGCACCAGCTAGGTTGTCTGGGGAACATGATAGTAATGACTGCACCTGTGCACCAGCTAGGTTGTCTGGGAAATGTGACCATTAGTAAAGCCTGCACCTGTGGACCAGCTAGGTTGTCTGGGGAATGTGACCGCTAATAATGACTGCACCTGTGCACAAGCTAGGTGGTATGGGAAATGTTACCATTAGCAATGACTGCACCTGTGCACCAGCTAGGTGGTCTGGAAAATGTGACCATTAGTAATAACTGCACCTGTGCACCAGGTAGCTCTGGAAAATTTGACCATTAGTAATGACTGCACCTGTGCACCAGGTAGGTGGTCTGGGAAATGTGACCATTAGTAATGACTGCACTTGTGCGCCAGCTAGGTGGTCTGGATAATGTCACCATTAGTAATGGCTTCACATGTGTGCCAGCTAGGTGGTCTGGTCAATTTGACCATTAGTAATGACTGCACCTGTGCACCAGCTAGGTTGTCTGGGGAATGTGACCGTTAGCAATGACTGCAACTGTGCACCAGCTAGGTGGTCTGGGGAATGTGACCGCCAATAATGACTGCACCTGTGCACAAGCTAGGTAATCTTGGAAATGTGAGTTAGTAATAACTGCACCTGTTCACCAGCTAGGTGGTCTGGGGAATATGACCGTTAGCAAGGAGTGCACCTGTGCACCAGCTAGGTTGTCTGTGAAATATGATAGTAAAGACTGCACCTGTGCACCAGCTAGGTTGTCTGGGGAATATGATAGTAATGCCTGCACATGTGCACCAGCTAGGTTGTCTGGGAAATGTGACCATAAGTAATGCCTGCACCTGTGCACAAGCTAGTAGGTCTGGGAAATGTTACCATTGGCAATGACTGCACCTGTGCACCAGCTAGGTTGTCTGGGGAATGTGACCGTTAGCAATGACTGCAACTGTGCACCAGCTAGGTGGTCTGGGGAATGTGACCGCCAATAATCACTGCACCTGTGCACAAGCTAGGTAATCTGGGAAATGTGAGTTAGTAATAACTGCACCTGTGCACCAGCTAGGTGGTCTGGGGAATGTGACCGTTAGCAGTGACTGCATCTATGCACCAGCTAGGTGGTCTGGGAAATGTGACCGTTAGCAATGACTGCACCTGTGCACCAGCTAGGTGGTCTAGGGAATGTGACCGTTAGCAATGACTGCACCTGTGCACCAGCTAGGTGGTCTGGGGAATGTGACCGTTAGCAATGACTGCACCTGTGCACCAGCTAGGTGGTCTTGGGAATGTTACCGCAAATAATGACTGCACCTGTGCACCAGCTAGGTGGTCTGGAAAATGTGACCATTAGTAATGACTGCACCTGTGCGCCAGCTAGATGGTCTGGGAAATGTCACCATTAGTAATGGCTGTACCTGTGCGCCAGCTAGGTGGTCTGGGAAATGTCACCATTAGTAATGGCTGCACCTGTGCTCCAGCTAGGTGGTCTGGGGAATATGATAGAAATGACTGCACCTGTGCACAAGCTAGGTTGTCTGGGGAATGTGACCATTAGCAATGACTGCACCTTTGAGTTAGTAATGACTGCACCTGTGCACCAGTTAGGTGGTCTGGGGAATGTGACCGTTAGCAAGGAGTGCACCTGTGCACCAGCTAGGTTGTCTGTGAAATATGATAGTAATGACTGCACCTGTGCACCAGCTAGGTTGTCTGGTGAATATGATAGTAATGCCTGCACCTGTGCACCAGCTAGGTTGTCTGTGAAATGTGACCATTAGTAATGTCTGCACCTGTGCACCAGTTAGGTTGTCTGGGGAATGTGACCACAAATAATGACTGCACCTGTGCACAAGCTAGGTGGTCTGGGAAACGTTACCATTGGCAATGACTGCACCTGTGCACCAGCTAGGTGGTCTGGAAAATGTGACCATTAGTAATGACTGCACCTGTGCGCCAGCTGGGTGGTCTGGATAATGTCACCGTAAGTAATGGCTTCACCTGTGCGCCAGCTAGGTGGTCTGGGAAATGTGATAGTAAGTAATATCTGTGCACCCGCTAGGTTGTCTGGAAATTGTGACCATTAGTAATGACTGCACCTGTGCACCAGCTAGGTTGTCTGGGTAATGTGACCATTAGCAATGACTGCACCTGTGAGTTAGTAATGACTGCACCTGTGCACCAGCTGGGTGGTCTGGGGAATGTGACCGTTAGCAATGACTGCAACTGTGCACCAGCTAGGTGGTCTGGGGAATGTGACCGCTAATAATGACTGCACCTTTTCACAAGCTAGGTGATCTGGGAAATGTGAGTTAGTAATGACTGCACCTGTGCACCAGCTAGGTGGTCTGGGGAATGTGACCGTTCGCAATGACTGCACCTGTGCACCAGTTAAGTGGTCTGGGGAATGTGACCGCTAATAATGACTGCACCTGTGCACAAGCTAGGTGATCTTGCAAATGTGAGTTAGTAATGACTGCACCTGTGCACTAGCTAGGTTGTCTGGGAAATGTGACCATTAGTAATGACTGCACCTGTGCACAAGCTAGGTTGTCTGGGGAATGTGACCGTTAGCAAGGACTGCACCTGTGCACCAGCTAGGTTGTCTGTGAAATATGATACTAATGACTGCAAATGTGCACCAGCTAGGTTGTCTGGGGAACATGCTAGTAATGACTGCACCTGTGCACCAGCTAGGTTGTCTGGGGAATGTGACCGCTAATAATGACTGCACCTGTGCACAAGCTAGGTGGTCTGGGAAATGTTACCATTAGCAATGACTGCACCTGTGCACCAGCTAGGTGGTCTGGAAAATGTGACCATTAGTAATAACTGCACCTGTGCACCAGGTAGCTCTGGAAAATTTGACCATTAGTAATGACTGCACTTGTGCACCAGGTAGGTGGTCTGGGAAATGTGACCATTAGTAATGACTGCACCTGTGCGCCAGCTAGGTGGTCTGGATAATCTCACCATTAGTAATGGCTTCACATGTGCGCCAGCTAGGTGGTCTGGTCAATTTGACCATTAGTAATGACTGCACCTGTGCACCAGCTAGGTTGTCTGGGGAATGTGACCGTTAGCAATGACTGCAACTGTGCACCAGCTAGGTGGTCTGGGGAATGTGACCGCCAATAATGACTGCACCTGTGCACAAGCTAGGTAATCTGGGAAATGTGAGTAAGTAATAACTGCACCTGTGCACCAGCTAGGTGGTCTGGGGGATGTGACCGTTAGCAAGGAGTGCAACTGTGCACCAGCTAGTTTGTCTGGGGAATGTGACCGATAGCAATGATTGCAACTGTGCACCAGCTAGGTGGTCTGGGGAATGTGACCGCAAATAATGACTGCAACTGTGCTCAAGCTAGGTAACCTGGGAAATGTGAGTTAGTAATAACTGCACCTGTGCACCAGCTAGGTGGTCTGGGGAATGTGACCGTTAGCAATGACTGCACCTATGCACCAGCTAGGTGGTCTGGGGAATGTGACCGTTAGCAATGACTGCACCTGTGCACCAGCTAGGTGGTCTGGGGAATGTGACCGTTAGCAATGACTGCATCTGTGCATCGGATGGGTGGTCTTGGGAATGTGACCGCAAATAATGACTGCACCTGTGCACAAGCTAGATGGTCTGGGATATGTGACCATTAGCAATGACTGCACCTGTGCACCAGCTAGGTGGTCTGGAAAATGTGACCATTAGTAATGACTGCACCTGTGCGCAAGCTAGGTGGTCTGGGAAATGTCACCATTAGTAATGGCTGCACCTGTGTGCCAGCTAGGTGGTCTGGGAAATGTCACCATTAGTAATGGCTGCACCTGTGCTCCAGCTAGGTGGTCTGGGGAATATGATAGTAATGACTGCACCTGTACACTAGCTAGGTTATCTGGGAAATGTGACCATTAGTAATGACTGCACCTGTGCACAAGCTAGGTTGTCTGGGGAATGTGACCATTAGCAATGACTGCACCTTTGAGTTAGTAATGGCTGCACCTGTGCACCAGCTAGGTGGTCTGGGGAATGTGACCGTTAGCAAGGAGTGCACCTGTGCACCAGCTAGGTTGTCTGTGAAATATGATAGTAATGACTGTACCTGTGCACCAGCTAGGTTGTCTGGGGAATATGATAGTAATGCCTGCACCTGTGCAGCAGCTAGGCTGTCTGTGAAATGTGACCATTAGTAATGCCTGCACCTGTGCACCAGTTAGGTTGTCTTGGGAATGTGAACACTAATAATGACTGCACCTGTGCACAACCTAGGTGGTCTGGGAAATGTTACCATTGGCAATGACTGCACCTGTGCACCAGCTAGGTGGTCTGGAAAATGTGACCATTAGTAATGACTGCACCTGTGCGCCAGCTGGGTGGTCTGGATAATGTCACCATTAGTAATGGCTTCACCTGTGCGCCAGCTAGGTGGTCTGGGAAATGTGATAGTAAGTAATATCTGTGCACCCGCTAGGTTGTCTGGAAATTTTGACCATTAGTAATGACTGCATCTGTGCACCAGCTAGGTTGTCTGGGTAATGTGACCGTTAGCAATGACTGCACCTGTGTACCAGCTGGGTGGTCTGGGGAATGTGACAGTTAGCAATGACTGCAACTGTGCACCAGCTAGTTGGTCTGGGGAATGTGACCGCTAATAATGACTGCACCTGTGCACAAGCTAGGTGATCTGGGAAATGTGAGTTAGTAATGACTGCACCTGTGCACCAGCTAGGTGGTCTGGGGAATGTGACCGTTCGCAATGACTGCACCTGTGCACCAGCTAAGTGGTCTGGGGAATATGACCGCTAATAATAACTGCACCTGTGCACAAGCTAGGTGATCTTGGAAATGTGAGTTAGTAATGACTGCACCTGTGCACCAGCTAGGTGGTCTGGGGAATGTGACCGTTCGCAATGACTGCACCTGTGCACCAGCTAAGTGGTCTGGGGAATGTGACCGTTAGCAATGACTGCACCTGTGCACCATCTAGGTAGTCTGGTTAATGTGACCGTTAGCAAGGACTGCACCTGTGCACCAGCTAGGTTGTCTGTGAAATATGATAGTAATGACTGCACCTGTGCAACAGCTAGGTTGTCTGGGGAACATGATAGTAATGACTGCCCCTGTGCACCAGCTAGGTTGTCTGGGAAATGTGACCATTAGTAATGCCTTCACCTGTGCACCAGCTAGGTTGTCTGGGGAATGTGACCGCTAATAATGACTGCACCTGTGCACAAGCTAGGTGGTCTGGGAAATGTTATCATTAGCAATGACTGCACCTGTGCACCAGCTAGGTGGTCTGGAAAATGTGACCATTAATAATGACTGCACCTGTGCACCAGGTAGCTCTGGAAAATTTGACCATTAGTAATGACTGCACCTGTGCACCAGGTAGGTGGTCTGGGAAATGTGACCATTAGTAATGACTGCACCTGTGCGCCAGCTAGGTGGTCTGGATAATCTCACCATTAGTAATGGCTTCACATGTGCGCCAGCTAGGTGGTCTGGTCAATTTGACCATTAGTAATGACTGCACCTGTGCACCAGCTAGGTTGTCTGGGGAATGTGACCGTTAGCAATGACTGCAACTGTGCACCAGCTAGGTGGTCTGGGGAATGTGACCGCCAATAATGACTGCACCTGTGCACAAGCTAGGTAATCTGGGAAATGTGAGTAAGTAATAACTGCACCTGTGCACCAGCTAGGTGGTCTGGGGGATGTGACCGTTAGCAAGGAGTGCAACTGTGCACCAGCTAGGTTGTCTGGGGAATGTGACCGATAGCAATGACTGCAACTGTGCACCAGCTAGGTGGTCTGGGGAATGTGACCGCAAATAATGACTGCAACTGTGCTCAAGCTAGGTAACCTGGGAAATGTGAGTTAGTAATAACTGCACCTGTGCACCAGCTAGGTGGTCTGGGGAATGTGACCGTTAGCAATGACTGCACCTATGCACTAGCTAGGTGGTCTGGGGAATGTGACCGTTAGCAATGACTGCATCTGTGCATCGGGTGGGTGGTCTTGGGAATGTGACCGCAAATAATGACTGCACCTGTGCACAAGCTAGATGGTCTGGGATATGTGACCATTAGCAATGACTGCACCTGTGCACCAGCTAGGTGGTCTGGAAAATGTGACCATTAGTAATGACTGCACCTGTGCGCAAGCTAGGTGGTCTGGGAAATGTCACCATTAGTAATGGCTGCACCTGTGCGCCAGCTAGGTGGTCTGGGAAATGTCACCATTAGTAATGGCTGCACCTGTGCTCCAGCTAGGTGGTCTGGGGAATATGATAGTAATGACTGCACCTGTACACTAGCTAGGTTATCTGGGAAATGTGACCATTAGTAATGACTGCACCTGTGCACAAGCTAGGTTGTCTGGGGAATGTGACCATTAGCAATGACTGCACCTTTGAGTTAGTAATGGCTGCACCTGTGCACCAGCTAGGTGGTCTGGGGAATGTGACCGTTAGCAAGGAGTGCACCTGTGCACCAGCTAGGTTGTCTGTGAAATATGATAGTAATGACTGTACCTGTGCACCAGCTAGGTTGTCTGGGGAATATGATAGTAATGCCTGCACCTGTGCACCAGCTAGGCTGTCTGTGAAATGTGACCATTAGTAATGCCTGCACCTGTGCACCAGTTAGGTTGTCTTGGGAATGTGACCACTAATAATTACTGCACCTGTGCACAAGCTAGGTGGTCTGGGAAATGTTACCATTGGCAATGACTGCACCTGTGCACCAGCTAGGTGGTCTGGAAAATGTGACCATTAGTAATGACTGCACCTGTGCGCCAGCTGGGTGGTCTGGATAATGTCACCATTAGTAATGGCTTCACCTGTGCGCCAGCTAGGTGGTCTGGGAAATGTGATAGTAAGTAATATCTGTGCACCCGCTAGGTTGTCTGGAAATTTTGACCATTAGTAATGACTGCATCTGTGCACCAGCTAGGTTGTCTGGGTAATGTGACCGTTAGCAATGACTGCACCTGTGCACCAGCTGGGTGGTCTGGGGAATGTGACAGTTAGCAATGACTGCAACTGTGCACCAGCTAGGTGGTCTGGGGAATGTGACCGCTAATAATGACTGCACCTGTGCACAAGCTAGGTGATCTGGGAAATGTGAGTTAGTAATGACTGCACCTGTGCACCAGCTAGGTGGTCTGGGGAATGTGACCGTTCGCAATGACTGCACCTGTGCACCAGCTAAGTGGTCTGGGGAATATGAACGCTAATAATAACTGCACCTGTGCACAAGCTAGGTGATCTTGGAAATGTGAGTTAGTAATGACTGCACCTGTGCACCAGCTAGGTGGTCTGGGGAATGTGACCGTTCGCAATGACTGCACCTGTGCACCAGCTAAGTGGTCTGGGGAATGTGACCGTTAGCAATGACTGCACCTGTGCACCATCTAGGTAGTCTGGTTAATGTGACCGTTAGCAAGGACTGCACCTGTGCACCAGCTAGGTTGTCTGTGAAATATGATAGTAATGACTGCACCTGTGCAACAGCTAGGTTGTCTGGGGAACATGATAGTAATGACTGCCCCTGTGCACCAGCTAGGTTGTCTGGGAAATGTGACCATTAGTAATGCCTTCACCTGTGCACCAGCTAGGTTGTCTGGGGAATGTGACCGCTAATAATGACTGCACCTGTGCACAAGCTAGGTGGTCTGGGAAATGTTATCATTAGCAATGACTGCACCTGTGCACCAGCTAGGTGGTCTGGAAAATGTGACCATTAATAATGACTGCACCTGTGCACCAGGTAGCTCTGGAAAATTTGACCATTAGTAATGACTGCACCTGTGCACCAGGTAGGTGGTCTGGGAAATGTGACCATTAGTAATGACTGCACCTGTGCGCCAGCTAGGTGGTCTGGATAATCTCACCATTAGTAATGGCTTCACATGTGCGCCAGCTAGGTGGTCTGGTCAATTTGACCATTAGTAATGACTGCACCTGTGCACCAGCTAGGTTGTCTGGGGAATGTGACCGTTAGCAATGACTGCACCCGTGCACCAGCTAGGTTGTCTGGGTAATGGGACCGTTAGCAATGACTGCACCTGTGAGTTAATAATGACTGCACCCGTGCAACAGCTAGGTAGTTTGGGGAATGTGACCGTTAGCAAGGACTGCACCTGTGCACCAGCTAGGTTGTCTGTGAAATATGATAGTAATGACTGCACCTGTGCACCAGCTAGGTTGTCTGGGGAACATGATAGTAATGACTGCACCTGTGCACCAGCTAGGTTCTCTGGGAAATGTGACCATTAGTAATGCCTGCACCTGTGCACCAGCTAGGTTGTCTGGGGAATGTGACCGCTAATAATGACTGCACCTGTGCACAAGCTAGGTGGTCTGGAAAATGTGACCATTAGTAATGATTGCACCTGTGCACCAGGTAGCTCTGGAAAATGTGACCATTAGTAAGGACTGCACCTGTGCACCAGGTAGGTGGTCTGGGAAATGTGACCATTAGTAAGGACTGCACCTGTGCGCCAGCTAGGTGGTCTGGATAATGTCACCATTAGTAATGGCTTCACATGTGCGCCAGCTAGGTGGTCTGGTCAATTTGACCATTAGTAATGACTGCACCTGTGCACCAGCTAGGTTGTCTGGGGAATGTGACCGTTAGCAATGACTGCAACTGTGCACTAGTTAGGTGGTCTGGGGAATGTGACCGCCAATAATGACTGCACCTGTGCACAAGCTAGGTGATCAAGGAAATGTGAGTTAGTAATGACTGCACCTGTGCACCAGCTAGGTGGTCTGGGGAATGTGACCGTTAGCAATGACTGCACTTCTGCACCAGCTAGGTGGTCTGGGGAATGTGACCGTTAGCAATGACTGCACCTGTGCACCAGCTAGGTGGTCTGGGGAATGTGACCATTAGCAATGACTGCACCTGTGCACCAGCTAGGTGGTCTTGTGAATGTGACCGCAAATAATGACTGCACCTGTGCACAAGCTAGGTGGTCTGGGATATGTGACCATTAGCAATGACTGCACCTGTGCACCAGCTAGGTGGTCTGGAAAATGTGACCATTAGTAATGACTGAACCTGTGCACCAGGTAGCTCTGGAAAATGTGACCATTAGTAATGACTGCACCTGTGCTCCAGCTAGGTGGTCTGGGAAATGTCACCATTAGTAATGGCTGCACCTGTGCGCCAGCTAGGTGGTCTGAGAAATGTCACCATTGGTAAAGGCTGCACCTGTGCGCCAGCTAGGTGGACTGGGAAATGTGACCATTAGTAATGACTGAACCTATGCACCAGGTAGCTCTGGAAAATGTGACCATTAGTAAGGACTGCACCTGTGCACCAGGTAGGTGGTCTTGGAAATGTGACCATTAGTAAGGACTGCACCTGTGCGCCAGCTAGGTGGTCTGGATAATGTCACCATTAGTAATGGCTTCACATGTGCGCCAGCTAGGTGGTCTGGTCAATTTGACCATTAGTAATGACTGCACCTGTGCACCAGCTAGGTTGTCTGGGGAATGTGACCGTTAGCAATGACTGCAACTGTGCACTAGTTAGGTGGTCTGGGGAATGTGACCGCCAATAATGACTGCACCTGTGCACAAGCTAGGTGATCAAGGAAATGTGAGTTAGTAATGACTGCACCTGTGCACCAGCTAGGTTGTCTGGGGAATGTGACCGTTAGCAATGACTGCAACTGTGCACCAGCTAGGTGGTCTGGGGAATGTGACCGCCAATAATGACTGCACCTGTGCACAAGCTAGGTAATCTGGGAAATGTGAGTAAGTAATAACTGCACCTGTGCACCAGCTAGGTGGTCTGGGGGATGTGACCGTTAGCAAGGAGTGCAACTGTGCACCAGCTAGGTTGTCTGGGGAATGTGACCGATAGCAATGACTGCAACTGTGCACCAGCTAGGTGGTCTGGGGAATGTGACCGCAAATAATGACTGCAACTGTGCTCAAGCTAGGTAACCTGGGAAATGTGAGTTAGTAATAACTGCACCTGTGCACCAGCTAGGTGGTCTGGGGAATGTGACCGTTAGCAATGACTGCACCTATGCACTAGCTAGGTGGTCTGGGGAATGTGACCGTTAGCAATGACTGCACCTGTGCACCAGCTAGGTGGTCTGGGGAATGTGACCGTTAGCAATGACTGCATCTGTGCATCGGGTGGGTGGTCTTGGGAATGTGACCGCAAATAATGACTGCACCTGTGCACAAGCTAGATGGTCTGGGATATGTGACCATTAGCAATGACTGCACCTGTGCACCAGCTAGGTGGTCTGGAAAATGTGACCATTAGTAATGACTGCACCTGTGCGCAAGCTAGGTGGTCTGGGAAATGTCACCATTAGTAATGGCTGCACCTGTGCGCCAGCTAGGTGGTCTGGGAAATGTCACCATTAGTAATGGCTGCACCTGTGCTCCAGCTAGGTGGTCTGGGGAATATGATAGTAATGACTGCACCTGTACACTAGCTAGGTTATCTGGGAAATGTGACCATTAGTAATGACTGCACCTGTGCACAAGCTAGGTTGTCTGGGGAATGTGACCATTAGCAATGACTGCACCTTTGAGTTAGTAATAGCTGCACCTGTGCACCAGCTAGGTGGTCTGGGGAATGTGACCGTTAGCAAGGAGTGCACCTGTGCACCAGCTAGGTTGTCTGTGAAATATGATAGTAATGACTGTACCTGTGCACCAGCTAGGTTGTCTGGGGAATATGATAGTAATGCCTGCACCTGTGCACCAGCTAGGCTGTCTGTGAAATGTGACCATTAGTAATGCCTGCACCTGTGCACCAGTTAGGTTGTCTTGGGAATGTGACCACTAATAATTACTGCACCTGTGCACAAGCTAGGTGGTCTGGGAAATGTTACCATTGGCAATGACTGCACCTGTGCACCAGCTAGGTGGTCTGGAAAATGTGACCATTAGTAATGACTGCACCTGTGCGCCAGCTGGGTGGTCTGGATAATGTCACCATTAGTAATGGCTTCACCTGTGCGCCAGCTAGGTGGTCTGGGAAATGTGATAGTAAGTAATATCTGTGCACCCGCTAGGTTGTCTGGAAATTTTGACCATTAGTAATGACTGCATCTGTGCACCAGCTAGGTTGTCTGGGTAATGTGACCGTTAGCAATGACTGCACCTGTGCACCAGCTGGGTGGTCTGGGGAATGTGACAGTTAGCAATGACTGCAACTGTGCACCAGCTAGGTGGTCTGGGGAATGTGACCGCTAATAATGACTGCACCTGTGCACAAGCTAGGTGATCTGGGAAATGTGAGTTAGTAATGACTGCACCTGTGCACCAGCTAGGTGGTCTGGGGAATGTGACCGTTCGCAATGACTGCACCTGTGCACCAGCTAAGTGGTCTGGGGAATATGAACGCTAATAATAACTGCACCTGTGCACAAGCTAGGTGATCTTGGAAATGTGAGTTAGTAATGACTGCACCTGTGCACCAGCTAGGTGGTCTGGGGAATGTGACCGTTCGCAATGACTGCACCTGTGCACCAGCTAAGTGGTCTGGGGAATGTGACCGTTAGCAATGACTGCACCTGTGCACCATCTAGGTAGTCTGGTTAATGTGACCGTTAGCAAGGACTGCACCTGTGCACCAGCTAGGTTGTCTGTGAAATATGATAGTAATGACTGCACCTGTGCAACAGCTAGGTTGTCTGGGGAACATGATAGTAATGACTGCCCCTGTGCACCAGCTAGGTTGTCTGGGAAATGTGACCATTAGTAATGCCTTCACCTGTGCACCAGCTAGGTTGTCTGGGGAATGTGACCGCTAATAATGACTGCACCTGTGCACAAGCTAGGTGGTCTGGGAAATGTTATCATTAGCAATGACTGCACCTGTGCACCAGCTAGGTGGTCTGGAAAATGTGACCATTAATAATGACTGCACCTGTGCACCAGGTAGCTCTGGAAAATTTGACCATTAGTAATGACTGCACCTGTGCACCAGGTAGGTGGTCTGGGAAATGTGACCATTAGTAATGACTGCACCTGTGCGCCAGCTAGGTGGTCTGGATAATCTCACCATTAGTAATGGCTTCACATGTGCGCCAGCTAGGTGGTCTGGTCAATTTGACCATTAGTAATGACTGCACCTGTGCACCAGCTAGGTTGTCTGGGGAATGTGACCGTTAGCAATGACTGCACCCGTGCACCAGCTAGGTTGTCTGGGTAATGGGACCGTTAGCAATGACTGCACCTGTGAGTTAATAATGACTGCACCCGTGCAACAGCTAGGTAGTTTGGGGAATGTGACCGTTAGCAAGGACTGCACCTGTGCACCAGCTAGGTTGTCTGTGAAATATGATAGTAATGACTGCACCTGTGCACCAGCTAGGTTGTCTGGGGAACATGATAGTAATGACTGCACCTGTGCACCAGCTAGGTTCTCTGGGAAATGTGACCATTAGTAATGCCTGCACCTGTGCACCAGCTAGGTTGTCTGGGGAATGTGACCGCTAATAATGACTGCACCTGTGCACAAGCTAGGTGGTCTGGAAAATGTGACCATTAGTAATGATTGCACCTGTGCACCAGGTAGCTCTGGAAAATGTGACCATTAGTAAGGACTGCACCTGTGCACCAGGTAGGTGGTCTGGGAAATGTGACCATTAGTAAGGACTGCACCTGTGCGCCAGCTAGGTGGTCTGGATAATGTCACCATTAGTAATGGCTTCACATGTGCGCCAGCTAGGTGGTCTGGTCAATTTGACCATTAGTAATGACTGCACCTGTGCACCAGCTAGGTTGTCTGGGGAATGTGACCGTTAGCAATGACTGCAACTGTGCACTAGTTAGGTGGTCTGGGGAATGTGACCGCCAATAATGACTGCACCTGTGCACAAGCTAGGTGATCAAGGAAATGTGAGTTAGTAATGACTGCACCTGTGCACCAGCTAGGTGGTCTGGGGAATGTGACCGTTAGCAATGACTGCACTTCTGCACCAGCTAGGTGGTCTGGGGAATGTGACCGTTAGCAATGACTGCACCTGTGCACCAGCTAGGTGGTCTGGGGAATGTGACCATTAGCAATGACTGCACCTGTGCACCAGCTAGGTGGTCTTGTGAATGTGACCGCAAATAATGACTGCACCTGTGCACAAGCTAGGTGGTCTGGGATATGTGACCATTAGCAATGACTGCACCTGTGCACCAGCTAGGTGGTCTGGAAAATGTGACCATTAGTAATGACTGAACCTGTGCACCAGGTAGCTCTGGAAAATGTGACCATTAGTAATGACTGCACCTGTGCTCCAGCTAGGTGGTCTGGGAAATGTCACCATTAGTAATGGCTGCACCTGTGCGCCAGCTAGGTGGTCTGAGAAATGTCACCATTGGTAAAGGCTGCACCTGTGCGCCAGCTAGGTGGACTGGGAAATGTGACCATTAGTAATGACTGAACCTATGCACCAGGTAGCTCTGGAAAATGTGACCATTAGTAAGGACTGCACCTGTGCACCAGGTAGGTGGTCTTGGAAATGTGACCATTAGTAAGGACTGCACCTGTGCGCCAGCTAGGTGGTCTGGATAATGTCACCATTAGTAATGGCTTCACATGTGCGCCAGCTAGGTGGTCTGGTCAATTTGACCATTAGTAATGACTGCACCTGTGCACCAGCTAGGTTGTCTGGGGAATGTGACCGTTAGCAATGACTGCAACTGTGCACTAGTTAGGTGGTCTGGGGAATGTGACCGCCAATAATGACTGCACCTGTGCACAAGCTAGGTGATCAAGGAAATGTGAGTTAGTAATGACTGCACCTGTGCACCAGCTAGGTTGTCTGGGGAATGTGACCGTTAGCAATGACTGCACTTCTGCACCAGCTAGGTGGTCTGGGGAATGTGACCGTTAGCAATGACTGCACCTGTGCACCAGCTAGGTGGTCTGGGGAATGTGACCATTAGCAATGACTGCACCTGTGCACCAGCTAGGTGGTCTTGTGAATGTGACCGCAAATAATGACTGCACCTGTGCACAAGCTAGGTGGTCTGGGATATGTGACCATTAGCAATGACTGCACCTGTGCACCAGCTAGGTGGTCTGGAAAATGTGACCATTAGTAATGACTGAACCTGTGCACCAGGTAGCTCTGGAAAATGTGACCATTAGTAATGACTGCACCTGTGCTCCAGCTAGGTGGTCTGGGAAATATCACCATTAGTAATGGCTGCACCTGTGCGCCAGCTAGGTGGTCTGGGAAATGTCACCATTGCTAAAGGCTGCACCTGTGCGCCAGCTAGGTGGTCTGGGAAATGTGACCATTAGTAATGACTGAACCTATGCACCAGGTAGCTCTGGAAAATGTGACCATTAGTAATGACTGCACCTGTGCGCCAGCTAGGTGGTCTGGGAAATGTCACCATTAGTAATGGCTGCACCTGTGCGCCAGCTAGGTGGTCTGGGAAATGTCACCATTAGTAATGGCTGCACCTGTGCACCAGCTAGGTGGTCTGGGAAATGTGATACTTAGCACCAGACGGTAGATACGGCAGTATTAGGCAGTGGGCACCAGACCAGACAGGTAGATGATGCAGTACTAGGCCCCAGATGGTAGATACGGCAGTACTAGGCACAAGACAGGTAGATAAGGCAGTACTAGTCACCAGACGGTAGATACGGCAGTATTAGGCAGTGGGCACCAGACCAGACAGGTAGATGAGGCAGTAATAGGCACCAGACAGGTAGTTAAGGCAGTACTAGGCACCAGACGGTAGATACAGCAGTACTAGGCACAAGACAGGTAGATAAGGCAGTGCTAGGCACCAGACGGTAGATACTGCAGTACTAGGCACCAGACGGTAGCTATGGCAGTATTAGGCAGTGGGCACCAGACCAGACAGGTAGATGAGGCAGTACTAGGCACCAGACGGTAGATTCGGCAGTACTAGGCACAAGACAGCTAGATAAGGCAGTACTTGGCACCAGACAGTAGATTCGGCAGTACTAGGCACCAGACGGTAGATACGGCAGTATTAGGCAGTGGTCACCAGACAGGTAGATTTGGCAGTACTAGGCACAAGACAGGTAGATAAGGCATTACTAGGCACCAGACGGTACATACAACAGTACTAGGCACCAGACGGTAGATATGGCAGTATTAGGCAGTGGGCACTAGACAGGTAGATGAGGCAGTACTAGGCACCAGACAGGTAGATAAGGCAGTACTAGGCACCAGACGGTAGACACGGCAGTATTAGGCAGTGGGCACCAGACCAGACAGGTAGATGAGGCAGTACTAGGCACAAGACAGGTAGATACGGCAGTACTAGGCACAAGACAGGTAGGTACGGCAGTACTGCACCAGACAAGTAGATAAGGCAGTACTGGGCACAAGACAGGTAGATACGTCAGCAATACTAGTATATGTGCACCAGCAGAATTTATAATAATTAATTTTATTAGGTACTGGTTGGCAGTGGCACACGTCAGTGCACCAGAAGCATGGAATTATTTTTTAAAGTTCCACGCAGCACTGCAGGACAGGTATTATTTTTAAATTAAATTATATATAGCAGCCTAGTATGTATGTACTAGGTAGGTACACTTAGGCAGTAGCACTGCCAGTGGCAACAGTGGACTGAGTGAATAATAATGGCAGCCTCTATTCAGTGCAGGCAGCACCAGTGGAATAATTATTAATATAATATATAATATTAGGTACAGCACAGCAGGTAGTTCCAAGCACAGAGGAGACAGTAGTACTACAAGTACACAGTTAGACTGCACTGCCAGTGGCCTGAGTAAATAATACTGGCAGCCTCTATTCAGTGCAGGCAGCAACAGTGGACTATATAATTATTAATATAATATATATAATATATTAAGTACAGCACAGCAGCACCAGAGGTAGGCCCCAGCACAGAGGAGACAGTAGTACTACAAGTACACAGTTAGACTGTCCTCCTTGCTAGGGAGAGCCCACCCTAAGCAGAGAGGAGAACATAGTACACAGCAGCACTGAGGGAGACAGCCCCAGCGAATAAAATAATTACAGCACAGCACACCAGAGGTAGACCGCACAGAGGAGACAGTAGTACTACAAGTACACAGTTAGACTGTCCTCCTTGCTAGGGTGATCTCACAGCAGCACTGAGAGACAGCCCCAGCGAATAAAATATTGCGGTCAAGCTCAAGTTTAAAACCCCAGCAGCAGCACCAACACACCCTCTCCCAACCCGCTCCTAGACTCGAGTGAAGATGGCGGCCGTGGGAGCCGCTATTTAAAGCCTTGCGAAATCCGCCGCCGGGCGATGACGTTTTGCGTGTGCGGCCGGACCAGAGTCAGACGGGAATCTCCGAGCGCTGCTCGGAACTGTGCTCGGATTGATGACGTCCGTAGGGGCTCGGATCTCCGGAATCCGAGTACGCACATCCCTAGACAAAAGTCAACAGGGTCGAAGGTCGACACAATCAAGGGATGGAACATATAATAGTGTGCATGGCGAGTGCAGCAGTACACAACTACGGTGTCCATGTCTACTTACGGCGAAATTTGGGGAAAAACGTGAAGAACTCATGTCGACCTTTTGACTGTCAACCTTCCTATTGTTGCACCTTATGCTTGCCGACCTTAGCCATGTCGACCTATTTCATGTGTTGACCTAATGTATGTCGACCTTCATAGCGTCGACTCTAACACACATACCCCTCCAGATTAGTATCAGATTAGTACGAGTACCAGGGGCTATATGGTGTGATTTGAATGTGGCGTGTGCTGACATCTGTATTTTCCATGTAACCTGTTGTCCCAATCCCATCAGAAGTGTCTATATGGGAACAGAGTTGGAGTAAGTCAGAAGATGTCCTTTATTTTCCTTCCATTAGTGTTTTTTTATTTAATTGTTATTTGCTTGTAATGCTCCTTTTTTGCTGACAGAGAACCCAGAAGAAGCACAGTTCTCCACTGAACTTATTGTAGAGGCAGCGGTGAGATATCTGCGTGTGATAAAACCTTCCGCAGGCTCCAGCCTGAGTCATGTCCTGCCCCCAAGGATCTGTACTTCTAGCCTGAGTCATGTCCTGCCCCCAAGGATCTGTACTTCTAGCCTGAGTCATGTCCTGCCCCCAAGAATCTGTACTTCTAGCCTGAGTCATGTCCTGCCCCCAAGAATCTGTACTTCTATCCTGAGTCATGTCCTGCCCCCAAGGATCTGTACTTCTAGCCTGAGTCATGTCCTGCACCCAAGGATGTCTGCTCGTTTCTGTACAGTTACCAACCTGGCACTGGCCTGTCAGACAAGCCAGGTGGTAGAGGGTTGGCACAATAAACGCTGCTGGAATCGTCTGTGTTTAAGGCTCTGCTGGGTACTTGTTTAATAGCACGGCGTCCGGTACGCAAATTGCGTACTGGGCTATTCTCCGTAGTGAAATCGCATCGCGTAGCATGTATAGTGCTGTGCGATGCGATGCAAATTCCATGTTGAATGCACAGGAGTGCTTATACAATGAAATATCGCATAGGATCCCATGGCACCAAATGTGATGCGATGCGATATTTCATTGATCAAGCACCCATGCCATGAGATGTGTTTGGCATTGTTTTGTGTCACCCCCAGTATCCACGCCACCCCGAAGCGTGGCGAGGGGTGGGCGGAATGCGTCCGCCAACCTTTTTATACCCCCACTATCAACGTCGGCGTGGAGTTGAATTTTATATAGTGTGGCGAGCACACCGAGCTACTGAGCCCGAAACGTGGCGAGCGGATGCGGAATACATGTAAAGTAATCATTAAGAATAATTATCAGCTTAGCAGCTCTTCCAACACACCCGTGGGGTGGCTGTCCAGTGTCGTTTTTTTTGGGGGGTATCGCCAGTAGCCCTAATCCCCACTTTTCTTTCCTATTCAGTTACTTTTTTTTTTTTTTTTTTTTTTTATTAGGTCAAAGCATCAAATCAGTAACTATTCTTAATGATGACAGTGACATCCAACTCATTGGTAACTTATTAACTTGTAGATTTAAACCTGGGCAATGCCGGGTACTTCGGCTGGTCAACAAATTAGCCTAAACTAATACACAATGGGATTCTGTTTTGGGGCACTCGTGTATATGTGCACGAGTGCCTGGACTAGTGACCTGGTTACTGCATCCTCATCTGTATTGGCTGAGCACACAAGATGGCTGCCTCAGCTCTCTGTAGGTGTTATATTCACTGTCATTTACTGGAGGGGGCGGAGAAGAATAAACCTGATATGGCTAATATTGAACAGATCAAATAACAGGTAATTGCAGGTTCTAACAGGGGAATCTCCTACTACAGGTAGTGACAGTCACTTTTATACTTATAACAATATAACAATATTTTTTGTTGCATAAACATGTATGTATATATATATATATATATATATATATATATATATTTTTAACTTGCTCTTTTTTTTAATTATTATTTAACTTTTTTTATTTTTTTTATCATTTTTGTTGTATAAACATGTATATATATATTTATTTTTAACTTGCACTTTTTTAAAAAAATGTTTACTTTTTTTTAAACTTTTTTATATTTTTTATAATTTTTGGTGGAGTGCAGACAGCAGTCACTGTACCGTTAACAGTACACTCAAATCGGGGTACATTGGCAGCGTCCGAGCTCTCTATTGGGGTATGCGACATCACCGTGCATTTCCTGCTGTGGAAATTCTCTGACTTCATCTGCATCGCCAGGCACCTCAGTTGTACTTTCGTCTATTAAAAAGTTGCTCACCCACTGGATGTTGTGGCAAAATTTGGGCCGAAAAGAACCAATGGCTGTCCAAATAAGAATTTTGCCAATATCTATAATAAGAACTGTTTGAAAAAATGATGTCGCGCAGGACAGAAGCCACATCATTGACAACGTGTACCCATAAGATAACCCATATAGGATGATAACAACTGCGGAACCACTTGAGAATATGAAAACAAAGAAAAAATTGACATAAATGCACCACCAAGGTAGAACACAAGTGCAATGAAATAATTTTCTGTCAATGCTTTCTGAATTTTGGCTTTGTATTTCAGCAGCCTTTTCGGCAGAATCTTCAGAGCCAATTTGGCTAGAAGTGCTATACTCCTCCAAGGTGATCATCTGAGAATGTTCTTTATCTTTTGTATGCTTCATGCAAAAATCCACTATAAAATTTAAGGGTGCTGTAATTATAGTGCTTTGAGTTCCGATGATAACTGATCTCAGTAAATTGGACAATGTTTCATCATCTTTGGGTGTTTCCGCATTAAAAAACATTATGTTCACCATGAAACCGGTCAAAAGGGTCACCAAACAACATGAAAGTCTCCGAAATCTATTGAAGACTCCCGGGACAGCGGTTAAGAAAACAGAAAACCATAAGTGATCCTCACAGAGTTTGGAAGCCAGTTGTATATTAAAATAGTGCATTTTCTTTAACGGTGCATCTGATTTTAAAGGAAAAAAGTTTTGATGTTGTAAGTCGCTGTCTTTGCCAAGATCGAGCCACTCTTGACACACAAAATACCACACTTGCTTGGTCCGCTTGTTCTCAATCTTAACTCGGCTCAAGAACCAGCCCGGAGAGTCGGCCACATTATTTTGCCATATCCTGATGAAACATATGTCTCCTAATGAGTCTCTTGTAGTCATTAAAAATGTATCTATCCCTCTTTGTCCGAATACTTGGTGCCCAGGGCCTGTAAGAAGACGTCGGCAACTCATACTCTCTGTGCCCACCATCTTTAAAAAAACGCCTGCTGTCGTTCTAGACCCAAAACGACTTCCGGTATAAAGAGTGACAAAGTAAATTTCTGTTTCCCAAGGCTTATTATCTGGCAACGGAATGACAGTATGCTTGCTGGTCAACTCACATTTGTCTTTCTTCCTTGCCCACAAAGCCAAGACAAAATAAATAATAAATATGACAATAACAGTTACAAGCGTCACAAAGTTTGACTGCAAGGATTGTAAATTAATTTTGGTCAAATCTATTGGATTAGGCATGACAATTACCGAGGCTGCTATGAATGTGTGTCTTTTCTTTAGGAAATGAATGCTTCTTCTTTGAGCCTGTGGTAAATCCTCACAGATACAATGAATTACGTTATTGTTCGATAATGGGCCTGCTCTGCAGTTCCCTTTGTTCCACTCAGTCCCTTCCACTTCGTAATCTAAGCAAGCAATGTTATAAATAGAGGCACCCAACAGTTTTGTTTTCTCCGGGACGAGATAATTAGTGGTCAGCTCAATTGTAAGATTTTGTACAGGTGTGGACATAGGTAAAGATTCCACGGGAAGGCGAATCATTTTTGAATTCCAATCATTCGCGTCTGGTACATTGCGCAATTTCGTCTGTACTACTTCTCCTATAGGGATCTGGAAAACTGCAATGGGATTACCTGTAATGTTATCCCCAACGTGAAGGGAAATGTTAAACGTTATCTGCTTTGTGTAAAAAAACTGCACAAACCACTCCGTTTTCTGTGCTAGGTCAACTTCAAAGCAAAAAAGGCCACTTGTAATTTTTTCAGCATCTTGCGAAACCCAAACGTCAAAAATAGGGATAACGTTTTTCCTTTCCATAATTATATCAAAACTTCTGGGACTTAAATTTTCCCACCTCCCATTACCAGTGGCGGCCACGCTATAGAATCCGGTTACCACTGTGTCAATATGGTTGCCATTTTGCAGCCATGGCAATGGATCCTCTTTGAAGACGTAAAAAGCTGCAGTCACAACAGCATCCACAGGTAAACCAGAATGATCCTTCTGATATGTTGGATAGAAGCAGGTGAGGCAGTCAGTTTTCTTTCGGAAAGAGGCATCAAGATCCCATTTTTCTTCTTTTGTTAAGCTGATACTAAAACTGTCTGTAACCATAAAAGTCTCTGCTTCTCCAGGAACTTTCCCTTGGGATACAATGTCTGTCACAGTCTCCATTACGGAGAGGGTGTCCTTCAGAACTTTAACTGTATTAAACGGGACTTCAGAAGTAATGTTAGCAAGGGATGCCGTCATAATATTGGACAAAGATGATAAAATGCCACTGCTTAAGGTTTCGCTCTCCACAGATCCAACTCTGTCTTTCCTATATTTGGACAAGACGTCGCTTACTTCTTTTAACTTTGCCACCGCAAGTTGCTGAGATCTTGTGTTCAACTCCTTGGTTTTTTGCGTGAGTTCATGGACGCTAGTGATTATTTGATTCACAGCCATAATGTTAGTGACCAAAACACCAGATGTCATGTTCAGCAGACTTTCTCGTAGTTCGGACCTCCCCACCTCCAAAGCATAAGTAAAGTCGCTGGATGTAAAACTGTTTAGAACGGATGCGATCATGCACGTAAAATGCCCAAAACGAATAAAATCTCCTATTTCAAGAAACAAATACAATAAAGGGCTGTGGGCCTGTGAGGCAAGCTCCTTAAAGAATGTATCTGGTGGCTGACCTTCATGGAAATTCTTGAGAGTTACGTTAAGGGTTATTTGCGTATACGATGAAAGAGAGTCATATACTTTAATATATATTTTTAAAACAGAAGATTTTCCTGAAGCTCCAATTGAAAGCATCAATGGTGGAGTTGTAGCATCATAACCCTCGAAAATAATTGAACCCAAGGAGTTTTCCTGCAGAGAACTTATGTTGCAAAGATTATTTGAGGCGGCTCTAAACGTATACCGTAGCGGTAGATTTTGGTCTGTGAATCCACTACAGCTTATAATGAATTTAGTCGTCAAAGTAATGCCTACAGATGGTTGGATGTGACAATTTCCACTTTTTGGAGGAGCATTAACATAAAATCTGTATTTATACAGTGACGTTGCACCTGTCCACGTTGTTAGTTGTAGTTGCAGAGTATACCACGTATCTGCAAGATCTACAAACGTTGACGCAATAAAGGATATGTAGGCGATGGACCTCCCAGTAGTGGTCTGAGATGCCCAGTCGAGAACAACTTCCTCTGAATGGTTAAAGAGCGACCATTGGTACTGTGGCCGGCTTGTTATAACACAGTCAGTGCATTTTGCTGATAAGGAAAACTGGTCTGTTGGAATTAAGACTTTAAGGCAATTTTCTATACAGGTAACACTAATACTAGGTGGAGAACCAGGAGCAACAAACACAGTCTGATCTACATAGCTTGTCCTATTTCCTTTGTGAACAACCAAGCGAAAATAGTAATATCTGTTACCCTGCAAGGTCTCTGGTTCCACAGACTGAGTTACATTATCGGGGTCTACCCAAAACAAGCTTTGTTGATTTGGATGGCAATTTGCTTTTGCACTTAACATCATACTTTCCAAATCCGGTTCAATTTTTGAACAGTACCACAGAAAAGACAGACCAGTGAATGGATCTGATGAATCGGGGTCATAAGAAAAACGTCCGTCAAGAGTCCACGTTTCACTGAATCCAACAGTCCTAAAAGATCCTCCTGAAATGACCGCTATCAAATCGCTCTCTAGTACCTGCACAACAACAGAATCTGTATTGGCACGGAAGGAATCATCATGGTCACCTGTAGAAATGTTAACGGACACCTTAAAGACATAAAAGCCGTAATGCAAAGTCCATCTTGGGATTTCAATATTGCTCTGATTCATTGCTGATACTTTCGGCAAAGTCAAATAGTTATCCCACATGGGTGTGTCAGATGCCGAGGACACTCTATAAATTCTCCACAACACGCTTGCCCCCTGCGCAGACGAGCAATTTATCTGTACACTGACAGAGATGGATAAATGCGCTCCCTTTTTGGTCAGTATGGCAGAAGGGTGCTCAGGTTTCTTGATCCTGAATACAATTATCTTGCACAAGACTGCAGTATCTAACACTGTGCTGTTCATGTACACATGTGTAGTTAGAATGTAATTTTGCATTTCCACAAATGTAAAATGGAATTGGAAAGTTAACATATCCTGTTGCAAGCGGACGCTATAACTGGGCTCCACTTTATCCTCAACTGAGACTTTGCAGGGGCCACTGATCTCACTACAATGGTAGCTTTCACTAGTTGAACCTATGGGATTTAAGGTTACGACACCTAGACTTTTGGTGATGTTTATGCCAACGCTGCCATTGGCGTAGTACATTACACCACAGAGTGGTCCTAATTTGATGGCTTTGGTTAACAACGTTATATTTGCAATTGCATATCCAGTGGTATTGTATGGGGGAGACCATGTATCTATTTTAATGGCATATTTGTTTAAGGTCACCTCCCAAGGTCCCACGTTACTTAGATCTGTGAGCTGGAATACAGACACATTATTAGATTGAAAAAAGTTCCATGACAACCTAAGGCCAGTAGTGTGTGGGAGCTGGATCAATGTGGCATTTAGGACATTGACTTGAGAGACACTGGGCATTATCACCTGGGCCCTTATCACACCCAGCACCACAAAACACTGCCAGCCTAATACAGCCATGTACAATTTCAACAGCATCATAACATAAGGCAACCTCCCTCCTGTCACCACACTTATGCTTCTGTCACCAGGCATATGAGCAAAACATAAACTGTCACTGGCCACACCCACTTTACCTCAGAGACTTGGTCACATGGTGGCCTGGGGGTGGGGAAGCATGTCATGTGATCCTCCTCCTGTGCCATGCATAGAAGGAGTGTGTGTGTGTGTGTGTGTGTTAATGGGAGCAGATTTAATATTTATGTATATTTCATAAAGTGTTACACCAATGCACTGCATCTTCAGCATACATCTTACTAAGACAATTTTTTTGTGATGCGAAGCGTTTTTTCCATAAGGTTCTATGTTAGAGACTTTGCTATATAATATGCGATGCGATGCGATTTTTGCATAGGGTTCTATGTTAGAGACTTTGCTATACAATATTGAGTGCCATGGCATCCGATAATCGCATCGCATCCGATGTTTTGCAATGCGATGTTTTTTATCCAATGTTTTGCATCTGATGTGTTACATGTAAAACATCGGATGTGCGATTTTTACATAGGGTTCTATGTTAGTGACTTTATTATACAATATCTGGTGTCATGGCATCCGATAATCGCATCCGATGGTTTGCATCTGATGTTTTGCATGCAAAACATCGGATGCAATTCGATTTTTCCATAGGGTTGTATGTTAGTGAATTTACTGTACATTATCGGGTGCCACGGCATCTGATAATCGCATTGCATCCAATGTTTTGCATCCGATGTTTTGCATGCGAAACAACGGATGCGATGCGATTTTTCCATAGGGTTGTATGGTAGTGAATTTACTGTACAATATCGGGAGCCATGGCATCTGATAATCGCGTCGCATCCTATGTTTTGCATCCAATGTTTTGCGTGCGAAACATCGGATGCGATGCAATGTTTCCATAGGGTTGTATGTTAGAGAATTTACTGTACAATATCAGGTGGCATGGCATCCGATAATCGCATTGCATCCGATGTTTCGCATCCAATGTTTTGCATGCGAAACATTGGATGCGATGCGATTTTTCCATAGGGTTGTATGTTATTGAATTTAATGTAAAATATCGGGTGCCATGGCATACCCGATAAAATATTAGATCCGATATTGGATCCGATATCAGGTCCAATTGTATAGGGTTTTATGCCATATAATCTACTATCCATGTATTAAATGACATATAATGTGATGGTCGCACCCCCCACTATCCACGTGAACCCGAAGCGTGTCCGCCCGACCTTTTCATACCCCACTATCCACATCGTCGTGAAGTAGATTTTATCTAGTGTGGCGAGTGCAGCGAGCCACCGAGCCTGAAGCGTGGCGAGTGGACGCGTATTACGTTACATGTATTTCGCGTCCCATTCGATAATAGCATCGCATCCGATGTTTTGCATCCAATGTTTTGCATGCAAAACATCGGATGTGCGATTTTTCCATAGGGTTCTAGGTTAGTGACTTTACTAGTTGCACTGCGGCACTAGTTTCACGACGGCAGCATGGCCGGCCGATACTTCTGGGTTCGGCGCCCGGAAAACTATCTAAAATAAAGTCCATGCCAACATGAATTGGTTCATACCCCCACTATCCACGTTGGCATGGAGTTGATTTTAGATAGCGTGGCGAGCCACCGAGCCCGTAGCGTGGGCGAGCGAAGCAAGGGGACACAGACGCTGCTGCGACTGAGACGCTGCCGCCGTGAAACTAAACAAGTACCCAATATCGGGTGCCATGGCATCCGATAATAGCATCACATCCGATGTTTTGCATCCGTTGTTTTGCATGTGAAACATCGTATGCGATGCGATGCGATTTTTCCATATGGTTGTATGTTAGTGAATTTACTGTACAATATCGGGTGCCATGGCATCGGATAATCGCATCGCATCCGATGTTTTGCATCCGATGTTTTGCCACCAATGTTTTGCATGCGAAACATTGGATGCGATGCGATTTTTCCATAGGGTTGTATGTTAGTGAATTTACTGTACAATTTCGGGTGATATGTCATCCGATAATCGCATCACATACGATGTTTTGCATCCAATGTTTTCCATTCCATAGCAACCAGCCATCATTCCGCATTACGCAACACGGTTATAAGACTAGGGGTGTAGGCCGCCGTACACGGAAAGGGATGAGCTCGTGCGCTAAAGGGATCATAGTAACATCGGGGTCTTAAGATCGCATAATGGAGCTGTTTTAATTAGAGATGACCGGGTCCGGATCTCCGGGTTCCGACTGATCCGAATATGGTGATCCGAGTCCGGATCCGAGCCGGCTCGGGAGTTCCCGCCTGAATTCTGGACTGAAAACGAGGCAAAACGTCATCATCGGATTCTCACGGGATTTGGATTCTATATAGGACGCATGCGCGCCCCGCCATCTTCACTCCATTATAGGAGAGGGAAGAGGGTGGTTGGGATCTGTGCTCCGTGCTCCATGCTCCGTGCTCCGTGCTCTGTGCTGTGATTTATTTAGTGACTGATTTTTTTATTTTATTGTAAACTAGGTGCTGCAGTGCTCACACGCAGGGGCTGCAGTGCTGCTGACCAGGGCTGAATTATAATGGGAGCACAAGGGGTCAGTACCCTGGGCCCCCTGTGGTTGGCATGTACTTTTCAAAAAAAATATATATATTTTTAGCTAAAGGTTTTGTGCATTGGAGTGGGGTAGTGCTCCAGCTTCACCTATCTGCCAATGTGACAATGATTAATGGTGCTGAGCACCGGGAGCCAAGGCACACTGATTGCACAAGTGTGCAGTGCATTAATGGGAGTTGACTAAGTCCCATGACACTTTGCACCAGAGGGCAGAGGCTGAGATGTTTGTGCTGAGCTCTGATTGGTGGAGCTCATTACATGCTTCTCAGGCCCATGGAGAACCGCAGCAGCGAAGTCATGGGTGGGTTTTTAATCAGAGGCAGCACTGGAACTGTGAGGTCTCCTACAGAGTAAGGTGCAGAGGGACAAACACAGGCTTTTCATGTGGTATGCGTGTATGTGTATGTGTGTGTGTGTGTGTGTGTGTGTGTACCCAAGTTTATACTGCCTTAACTCTGTGTTTTGACAGTGTAATATTCTCCCATGCAGTTTGCGGCCAGTAATAACAAGTGCAAGGGGGCCCCCCTGTCTAAAGTGCCCCGGGCCCCCCGAAGGCTTAATCTGGCACTGCTGCTGACTGTACACTCAGTGTACAGGGGCTGCAGTGTCCATAATACAAGGGGCTGTGTCCAGTGTGTCAGGGACTTTGTCTAGTGTGTCAGGGGCTGTGTCCAGTGTCCAGGGGCTGTGTCCATTGTCCAGGGGCTGTGTCCATTGTCCAGGGGCTGTGTCCATTGTCCAGAGGCTGTGTCCAGGGTGACAGGCTGTATCCAGTGTCCAGTGTAACGGGCTGTGTCCAGTGTGATGGCATATATATCTAGTGTTCAGTGTGACGGCCTATATCCAGTGTCCAGTGTGACGGCATATATCCATTGTCCAGAGTGACAGCATATATCCACTGTCCAGTGTGACGGCATATATCTAGTGTCCAGTGTGATGGCATATATATCTAATGTCCAGTGTGACGGACTATATCCATTGTCTAGTGTGACGGCATATATCTAGTGTCCAGTGTGAGGGCATATATATCCAGTGTCCAGTGTGACGGACTATATCCAGTGTCCAGTGTGACGGCCTGTGCCCAGTGTCCAGTGTGACGGCATATATCTAGTGTCCAGTGTGACGGCATATATCCATTGTCCAGTGTGACGGCATATATCCATTGTCCAGTGTGATGGCATATACCTAGTGTCCAGTGTGACGGCATATATATCTAGTGTCCAGTGTGACGGACTATATCCAGAGTCCAGTGTGACGGCATATATCCAGTGTCCAGTGTAACGGGCTGTGTCCAGGGGCAGTGTCCAGTGACCAGGGGCAGTGTCCAGTATACAAGGGGCTGTGTCCAGTGTGTCAGGGACTTTGTCCAGTGTGTCAGGGGCTGTGTCCAGTGTCCAGGGGCTGTGTCCATTGTCCAGGGGCTGTGTCCATTGTCCAGGGGCTGTGTCCATTGTCCAGAGGCTGTGTCCAGGGTGACAGGCTGTATCCAGTGTCCAGTGTAACGGGCTGTGTCCAGTGTGATGGCATATATATCTAGTGTTCAGTGTGACGGCCTATATCCAGTGTCCAGTGTGACGGCATATATCCATTGTCCAGAGTGACGGCATATATCCACTGTCCAGTGTGACGGCATATATCTAGTGTCCAGTGTGATGGCATATATATCTAATGTCCAGTATGACGGACTATATCCATTGTCCAGTGTGACGGCATATATCTAGTGTCCAGTGTGAGGGCATATATATCCAGTGTCCAGTGTGACGGACTATATCCAGTGTCCAGTGTGACGGCCTGTGCCCAGTGTCCAGTGTGACGGCATATATCTAGTGTCCAGTGTGACGGCATATATCCATTGTTCAGTGTGACGGCATATATCCATTGTCCAGTGTGATGGCATATACCTAGTGTCCAGTGTGACGGCATATATATCTAGTGTCCAGTGTGACGGACTATATCCAGAGTCCAGTGTGACGGCATATATCCAGTGTCCAGTGTAACGGGCTGTGTCCAGGGGCAGTGTCCAGTGACCAGGGGCAGTGTCCAGTGTCACAGGCTGTGTCCAGTGTAAAAATATAAGAAAAATAAATAAAAGTATTAAAATAAAAACACATTTTTGGAGGATGATGGAGGAGGAAATAGTGGGAGATGAGCAACCTGATAGAAGTACTGAAGCTGCTACCACCAGTCAGATTCATGATGGCAAGGCCGATGGTCAAAGGCCTAGAGGCCATGCAAAAGCAAAGCAGAAATGTCATTTTACAATGGTCCATAAAAAAAAATTAAAGTCACCTGCGGAGAAAAATAAAATTGACAATATGCCGTTCACCACACGCAGTGGGAAGGAAAGGCTACGGCCTTGGCCTTTGTTTCTGACTGATGGTAAAGCGTCTCAGAAGAATGATGGTAGCCCTTCTGCTACTACAAAAAAAAGAAGGAAACTTTTTAAGACAAAGGCGAGTTCACAAATGTCACAAATCCCAGAGGAGAGTCGAAGTGTGTCCGCGGATGCCATATGTGAGCCGGACCTTTCAAATACTGTTTATGAATAGGAGGTTTATTTCACCATTTGCGTGCCCTCTGCAAGTGTGTGGAAGAGCATCCCCAGTCAAGATGCTGACCTGGTTATTGAGGATGCTTCTGAGGAATTGGATGAGGATGTGGGTTCTGTTGGCACACAGAAGGATGTGGATAATGACGATGTTGAGGACAATGTTGTTTGTTTCAAGGCACAGACGGAGACAGTTGTTGTCCGGGATATGAAAAGGCCCATTCTCATGCCAGGCAAAAGACAAAAAAATCCACCTCGTATGTATGGAATTATTTCTACCCAAATCCGTAATTTTTGCTCTTTGGAGCATTTCTTTTTTTGGGGTAGTTTATTAAACTGCCACCCTGTCTGTCCCTGCAGTGCCGCTCTGCTTCCAAGATGTGCCAGGTTGGAAGTGTAAGGTCCACATGTATGTGATGCCCACTGCTGTCGCTTAGCTTAGTCATCCAGCTACCTCGGTATAACCTTTTGGCCCAACTACAGTAAATTAAAACAATTTTGTGAGCTGTGAAGTGATCAAAATTGACTAGAAATGAGTGGAAACTAATGTTATTGAGGTCAATACTACTTTAGGGGCAAAAACAGGCCCAAATTCTGTTATTTTAGTCATTTTTAGCATTTTTTCATAAAAATCCAGATCCAAAACCAAAACCCGCAAGGGTGGTTTTGCCAAAACCAATCCAGACCCAAAACACGAAGGGAGATCCAGATCCAAAACCAAAACCCAAAAAAGTGGCCGCTGCACATCTCTGATTTTGGCCTATTCCATGTGGTAAAATGTGAATTTTTGGTTCATTCTCTGTGGTAAAATGTGAATTTGTGGCTCATACTGTGTGGTAAAATGTGAAATTTTGGCTCACTTTGTGTGGTAAAATGTGAATTTGTGATTCATACTGTGTGGCATATTGTGTACTTTGGCCCATTCCATGTGGAAAATATGAATTTTGGCTCATTCTGTGTGGTAAAATGGGAATTTTTGGCTCATTCCGTTTGGTAAAATGTGAATTTATGGCTCATTCTATGTGGCAAAATATGAATTTTCGGCACATACTGTGTGGCATAATGCAAATTTTGGCTTATACTGTGTGGCATAATGTGAATTTTGTTTTATTCCTTGTGCCATAAGGTGTAAGGGGTATATTGCACCGGGAGGGGAATATTTTGCACCGGGGGAGATGCCGGTAGATCACCGGTAAGTAAGTGTACAAAAGTAGATCCCGGGTTACAAAAGTCCGGCCAACCCTGCTGTATAAGATGTATAGGGCCCATGCTGTACAGGATGTATAGGGCCCATGCTGTATAGGATGTTTAGGGCCCATGTTGAATAGGATGTATAAGGCACACAAACTGTATAGGATGTATAGGGCATATGCTGTATAGGATATAAAGGGCACATGCTGTGTAGGATTTATAGGGCACATGCTGTATAGGAGTTGAAGAGAATCGATCATACGCCGATGTATCGATTGTCTAATCTATTAATTACCTTATCTGACCTCAGTGTGAAGACCCCTTAGAGCTCCGTGAGAGTGCAACCTCATATGATATGACCAGTAACGAGGACCACAGATACAAGGTTGAACTCTGATTTAATGATGACGAAAACAACATATTTATACACAACAAACGACGCTGGTTCAATTACATGATTGGTTAATATTTGGTGCAGAGGTAGGGCAATAGCAGTGTCTTTGTGGGGTGGCTTATACATCGCCTTGTGTAGTATTCGTTAGTTATGAGAAAGCACAGAATGTACAGTGTCTAAGGAAAGTAACAAAGTTTATGATAGCAGCGAGTACTGGAAAAGAGCCAGGATATAACCACCTTGAAATCAGCAGGGACAGACATAGAGAAACAAGATGGCTGATTAACCCTTCAATGAAAACAAGATGGCTGATTAACCCTTCAATCCCCTCTTAGAATCAATGTCCTTTTTAGACAATTTGATTCTTGTAGATGGCATCTTGTTTGGTACGATGGATTTTAACATATTCACTATAATCTTCTGGTGAGGGAAGGCTTTTGGCGAGATCAGTGTACATAGCAGGTGTTACATTATCCAGGTACTTGGAACCAATCTTCTTACATATGGGAAAGACACAATATCCTACTATCATAAGTACAATAATTATAATGAGAATAAACATGCCTATTTGTGTTAGTGCGTGTTTCCAATCGTTTAGCCATCCAAACCAGCTACTCCAGGGGTCTGTGACACCTGAGTTCTTCTTGAGTTCGATGGATAAATCTTCTAGATGTTTAATAGCTAGGGTAGTTTTCCCATTAGGACCTGTGTTGTCTGGGATATAAGTACAGCATCCATCAATCTTACCTATGTACACACAGGTTCCTCCTTTCTCGGCAAGCATCATATCTAAAGCCATACGATTCTGAAAAGTCATTTGAGAAGTGGCTTCTAACTGTTCAGCTATACCTTTTAAAGCATCTCTAGTATCATTCACAAAACGTTGCTGGTTATAATATATGTAATTTATCCAGTTCACATTTTTATTGATGGTTACCTGGGGAAGCAGGGACTCGAAGCCGGCAGCGACCTCATCACGAGCCTTAAATTCTTTAGGAACTCCCCGGGGAACACCAATAGTGTCTATGTATATGTGTGGATCGAAGCTTTCCTTTGGAGCTTCTCTTTTGTTTCTGGAGTTTGTGGTAGGTTTATTTGTGGGAGGAGGCTCAGACAAATCGGCTGGGAGAATGTGTATGGGCATAATGATCTTTGCCAGGGCACACTCTCCTTTCCAAGGATTGTCCAGCTTTGTCCTGAGTCTCATGTCTCCACAAATAAAATAAATGTCTCCTAATGATTTTTTCATGGTGGGTATACTGATATGTCTTCGTTCAGCACAATACCCATCAGGAAACAATTTCAGATCTACAGTGTTTTGTGCAGTGCTGTTTGAGTAATAACATGTATAATTACCAGGATAAATGATTATGGTACTACCAGGATTGGTATTCTTTACCATTATGGGATATTCTTTCTTCCATTGTTCACATTTGGTTTCTTCTACAATAGTATCAGTATACAGGCTAAAGAAACATTTATCTTGGTCTGAAGGTATGTGTATGGGCACCGTACCCAAGTGGGGTCTGGATTTTCCACACACATAACAATCAGTTTGATTAACTTTACGTGCATTATATTTCATCCATTCTAGCCAATAATTTACGTCAGATAACCCAGTCTCTATGGCTATAGTGTCTTCGTAAGTGGGGTTGTTCTCTATGGCTATAGTGTCTTCGTAAGTGGGGTTGTTAATGGCTAACATTTCATTAAAAGTAGTGACATGTGGTTTAAAGAATGATGGTGGTGTTTTAGGTTTTACAGTGGTTTTGAGGGCGGTGTATTCTGGGTTATCATACATGTCTTTTAAATGAAATCTTCCCCTTGGGCCCCCGCTTTCTCCTGATTGATATTTACCCATGACATATAGTCCGGCATCGCCGGGGGCCGGGTTTTCTAGGTTAATGATAAATTGGCTATTGCAAGTGCCCTTTTTTCGTAGGGACATACGGGTTAGTAAGGATCGACCATGGGACCATTTCTGGAGGCCAACATCGGGGTGATATCCCCAGTTTTGGCTGATATCAAAGGCAGTGGTATCTGCTCTAGTGTTCCACCCAACAGCCCCCCATGAGTTGCAAGAATCTCCCCAGTAAGTACTAGTGACACAGATATATACGTGACTTACAGCGTGTGGTGTGTGGTGGATGTTACACAGCCAGGGCAGCGGTGGTTCTCCTCGATTCCCGCCTTGATTGTTTGAACAAGATACAATATCACAATAAGAAAATATAAAAGTAGCGACAGTCGTGCTAGAAGAATTATACCAGAAGGTAAAGCGTCCATCATTTTGGGTTATATCAACTTCAGCAAAACAATTATAAAGAACAAGCCCGAGTAAAATCACTAGGGCTAAGGTGGGGGGGGTCATATCCTGTAGCGTCGTCCTCGGCTTCAGAATGTTGTACCCCTGATTCCTCGTCACCTCCAGCCGGCAGGTCTTCTCCAGGTTGGAGGTCAGAGCCACTGGCCCCCGTTATTACCTCTCTCGTCCCGTCTGTGTCAGTCTCGGGATCGGTGTCGACCTCTGTGTTGACGTGTGGTGGAGGTGGAATTTTCTTCACTCTGGATGCATGGATCCACGTTGGTCCTTCGTCGGTGAGGACAGCCGTCCTGGTAACCGCGACCACTTCTGTTTCTGGACCGTAGGTGAAATCTCCTGGATGTTTATTTCTGGGTAGGATCTTTACAACGACCTTGTCTCCAACCCTAAATGGGTGAGTGGGTATCTGTGGATGAGAAGGATTCTTAAAGATAACATTTTGTTCAACTTCATTAAGTTTCTGTATTAGGGATCTGACATACTCTTCTCTTATTATTTCTAAGTCTCCTTCTGTGGTAACTAAAGGGTTCTTTGCCCAGGGAGTGGGGAAAGGTCTGCCCATCAGTACTTCAAAGGGGGAGTAACCTAGAGTCTTTTGTGGAGTCATTCTCTGTGGGTGATATGGAATGTGAAACTTCCATTCTATTTGCAGTGCTTTGACTAGTTCTGCTGTGACTTTGGCTGTGAAGGCTGAACCTTTATCGCTATTGATTTGGAGCGGGCATCCTCAGCGCGGAATGATCTCTCGCGTGAGTATGCGGGCTACTGTTTTTGCATCTTCTGATTTAGTGGCATATGCTTCTGGCCACCGAGAAAACATGTCGACAATGACCAGGGCATATTCCTGTCTTCCTGCATTATTGATATGTGTAAAATCGATTTGCAGGTGAGTGAATGGAGTGGTTGGGTATTCTAGATGTTGGTGTCTTGCTTTATTTGGGTTGTTTGGGTTGTTTCTAAGACACGCTATACATCTACTGATGTACTGTTTTACAAGTTCTTTGGCATTAGTAATGTAGAAATCATTGGAGAGGAGTAAAGTAGTTGTTACTATACTATGGTGTCCTACTCCGTGGTAATGTACTATGAACAATGATGCACTGGTTTGGGGTATACATGGTTTCCCCTCTTTGCAGATTAATCCAGTCCGTGGATTCTTCTGCAGTATTGAATATGTCCAATCTGATAGATCTGAATTAGAGGCAGCAGCCTGTAATTCTGTCAGTAGGTATGTATCATCTAACGAAGGAGGCGAGATGACAGCAAGAGTGAGGTTATATGTTGCTATAGTGGCAGCACGTTTAGCAGCGGTATCAGCAAGAGCGTTGCCTTTGCTGATATCATCCTTTCCTCCAGTGTGTGCTTTACAATGAAGGATGGCAATTTGAGATGGTAATGTAATTGCGTGTAAGAGATCTGTGATGAGTTGCGCATGTGATATGCCTTTCCCATCAGCACCAGTGAAGCCTCGGCGTTACCAGATCATCCCATGATCATGAACAACTCCGTAAGCGTATTTGGAGTCTGTGTAAATTGTGACAGGTTTGTCTTTGTAAATGTGACAAGCTCGAGTGAGTGCAATGAGTTCTGCAGCGTGTGCTGACTGTAAGGGGACTGTCTTTGCTTCAAGGGTGGTGTTTGGAAGTTTAACCACTGCATATCCTGCCTGGTACGTGTTGTCATTGGGACGGCTGCAGGAGCCGTCAACAAATATTATGTCGGCATCAGGGATAGGCACAGTCGACATGTCTTGTCTGGGTGAAGTTTCTGAGTCAATTGTCAGAGTACAGTCATGTTGAGGCGGCGCCTCGTCGTCAGGTCCTTTAAGACCTAAAAGTGCGTTTAGTACAGGGACAGGTCCTTCTGAGTTTGTTGCGTATTTTACAGTGAGAGAAGGGTTCCCTAGTAGGAGTACTTCATAGCCGCTGAGTCTTTGGGCAGACATGTGTTGTGTGTGTAGACCTTTGAGGATGGAGAGGACATTATGTGTGGTATGTAACACAGTGGGATGTCCTAATGTAAGTGATGTGGACATCTCAACAACCATTGCACATGCAGCCAGTGCTCGAAGACAAGCTGGCATTCCTTGCACAGTGACAGGCATTACTTTTGAAAAAAAAATGCGACAGGGCGCATTTTGCCTCCGTGAAGTTGGGTCAGTACACCCGCCATAGTTGTACATGTGTCCCTTGCAAACAAGTGAAATGATAACATATAGTCCGGGAGACCAAGCGCGGGACTCTGTACTAACATTTCTTTCAATTTTTTTAAATGCAGAATACATTTCATCTGACCATTGTATAACCTTGGGTTTGTCTTTGAGTGTGCATTGTCTCAAGATATTATCATAGTAGGAACAATCAGAAATCCACTGTCTGCAGTAACTTACCATACCCAAGAAAGACAACATATCCTTCTGGGTAGTTGGGGTGACCAGGCCCAATACAGACTGTATGCGTTGTGGACTGATTTTCCTTTCTCCCTCAGAGAGTACAAAACCCAGGTAATTGACATGCGTTTTATACCATTGCAATTTTGCTTTTGACACTTTATGTCCACATTCTGCTAACCAGTTTAACAATGAGATTCCATCTAACCGGCTGGTCTCCTCGGTGACACTACAGAGAAGCAGATCATCTGCATACTGTAGCAGGACAGAACTATGGGGGGGGTGCCATGGAGCCAATGTGGCTTGGAGGATTATGCTATAGACCACTGGAGAGTCAATATAGCCTTGGGGTAAACGACACCAGGTTAATTGTTTACCTTCAAATGAAAAAGCAAAGAGTAATTGGGTCTCTGTGTCTATAGGAATGCTAAAAATGCGTTTTTCAAATCTATGACATTAAAGTGGGTTGCGTTTGCAGGGATTGCTGAGATGAGTGAATTGATGTCAGGTACTATGGGTGCAATAGGAACAATGAGATCATTTATTTTTCTCAAGTCTTGTACGAATCTAACAGAGCCATCGGCCTTAGCAACAGGGTTGATAGGTGTCGAGTAAGGTGAGACAATGTACCTGAGTATGCCTTGTTCGAGGAAGTCATGTATCATAGGTCTAAGACCTTCAATCTTTTCTGGTGAGAGTGGATATTGTCTGCAAAACACGGGTTGTGTATCTGGTTTGAGCTTGGCTTTGTATGGTGTACAGGGTATGAAGCCAGTGTCATAAGGGCCAATGGCCCAAATTCTATCATCAATTTGATCAAGTGAGTTGTCCAGAGTATTTTGTAGTGACACAAAGTGTGGGGAGGTGACTTGGAGCTCACTCCCTTGTGGAGAGGGTGAGATGGAGATGTGGAATTTACTAAACAAGTCACGGCCCAGTAAGTTAACAGGACATTCTGGGATGATCCTGAATTGGTGTATCCCTAAGTGTTTTCCCTTGTCAGAGCGTATGATAACTGGGTCAGTCAGGTATGTGTCAGTGGGTATCCCGTTGATTCCCATTGAAGGAGTAGTCTTTTGCAGTTCACCATCATAGTTAAGAGAACACAAAACACTGGTTGTTGCCCCACTGTCTACTAGAAAGGACAGTTTTTTATCATCAACATATAATGTGATGAGGGGTGAATCTTCCCAATGAGTAGTGAACTGTGCAAAAGATGGGATACCCTCCTCCGGGCCCCGTCAATGTGCAGGGTCAGACCAGTCCACTCTGAAACGTACATGGTCTTGAACTGATGTTGAGTGTGGTCTGTATGGTCCCTGTTGGGGTCTGTGAGTGTAAGGTTGTTGTGGTTTCTGGGGAGGGAGTGGACAGTCCCTAGCCCAGTGTGTATTCCGGCCACAGTTGAAACAAGTTGTTTGTCTTGGTACTGCACCAGTATTGTTGTAATCTCTGTTGTATGGAGGCGCACGGGGTGTTGGACCCTGAGGGGGTCTATATGGTCTTTTCTGGTTATTTTGTGGGATCCCCCTATTTGGTCTATTTGGTGGGCCTCTGTTATTATTTTGGAAGTTGTGAGTAGAAGTGACGACAGTCTTCTTCATATCAAAACATCCAGCAGATTCTTTTTCATATAAGTGCTCACTAAATTCAGTGAGTTTGTCAGATGTCCAGGTAGAGACATTCTGTTTGACTGGCGTGGAAATGGAGGGGTGTAGGTTATTGGTAAAGGTGGAAATGAGTAAAGGGAATATTTCAAGAAATAGTCCCGTTTCCTCAGTCCAGCATCTTTTAAATCTCTTCCAAAATTCAGTGACTGTAGGTTTCTATTTACATGAAACTGCAATAGGCAGCGATGTTCAGTGTTAGGGAGAGAGAGAGACCAATACTGCAGCTTCCCCCTCAAACCCCCCTCTTCCAGCAAAGACACAGAAGCCCAGCAGGAATCCGCCGTACACCCTGAGAGCTCAACAGAAAATAGATCTTTCAAAGCTGAACTGGTGTACGGTGATTTCATTCCACATGTCAGTTATCTCCTGTGCTTTGTTAAGGGGATAGTCTGCAGCTGTTTACTATATTGCAGGGATCGGGGTATTAATACTGGGGACTTGATTCCAGTCCCATCTATTATATTGTCCACCTCATGGATTAACAAGGTAATAATTTGTGGGCAACATACTCCTTACATATTTCACTAGGTAATGGGGGTGGATAGACTGTTTTATTCTTACTATTATTTCCACCCATGTCGGGGTATGATTGTGTATCAATATTTCTGACTATGAATGGGAGCGTGGAAAGTTCTTAATACTCAGACCAGGGGCACCGTCTTCAGTCAGGCAGGTCGGGACCTGTGGCAGCAGACTGTGAGGGTTGGTCTTTATCTGAATATTATATGAACTATATTTCCTCTAGATACATCCCATTAAATATAAAAGTACAAAATGTTAGTGAAACAACAGACCGTCTACGTGACGGTGGACAGAGTCTTGTTGTTATGTTGCTGAGAACTGTATGTGAAGCCTCACGTTGCGTTACTCCGAGAAGGAGAGCATAAAGTCCGCAAGTCTGTTGGCATACAGTAGTCAGATTAGACAAATGGTGAAGTTATTGTGCGTGAACTTACCAGCCGCACGGTTTACAAGGAAATACAGATATCACGAGTGTGTATACTCACCAATCACACAGGGATATTGAATGAAAGAAAAACTTATACTTTAAGACAATACAATAAAGACAATTGGCCAATAAAGAATGGGCGTTCAAAGTGAGGTACTATTTAGACTAAAGACCCCAGGTCTCCTTCGTACTCCAAGTACGGCATCTGATCCCAGATCAGGTTATGTGCACAAAAATAGAAGACTTTAACTTCTATGATAGAAGACTCTAACTTCTATATAAGACATTCAACATACCCCAGGCATGGTGTCACAGGTTCGAAGACTTTAACTTCTATGATAGAAGACTCTAACTTCTATATAAGACATTCAACATACCCCAGGCATGGTGTCACAGGTTCAGGATCGAGTATGTCCGTAACCTCACAACAGATTCAGGCAGACTGTAAAATCTTTATGACATCTGTGTAGGAATGGACCTCGCATCCCGGACGAGCCCCCACTTGAAGAGAATCGATCATACGCCGATGTATCGATTGTCTAATCTATTAATTACCTTATCTGACCTCAGTGTGAAGACCCCTTAGAGCTCCGTGAGAGTGCAACCTCATATGATATGACCAGTAACGAGGACCACAGATACAAGGTTGAACTCTGATTTAATGATGACGAAAACAACATATTTATACACAACAAACGACGCTGGTTCAATTACATGATTGGTTAATATTTGGTGCAGAGGTAGGGCAATAGCAGTGTCTTTGTGGGGTGGCTTATACATCGCCTTGTGTAGTATTCGTTAGTTATGAGAAAGCACAGAATGTACAGTGTCTAAGGAAAGTAACAAAGTTTATGATAGCAGCGAGTACTGGAAAAGAGCCAGGATATAACCACCTTGAAATCAGCAGGGACAGACATAGAGAAACAAGATGGCTGATTAACCCTTCAATGAAAACAAGATGGCTGATTAACCCTTCAGGAGTATAGGGCACATGCTTTATAGGAGGTATAGGGCCAATGCTCAGGGCCGCCGAGAGGCAGGGGGGGGCGGATACATTTTACCTGGGCCCGGGCCTGCCAGGGGGGCCCGGGTCCGGCGGACACACACTTTAAAAAAAAATATTTATTGGGCTGCGGGTGCGCCGGGATGACAAGGACCCGCACGCCCATGTGTCCGGCCACCCGCCCGTCCATGTGTCCGGCCACCCGCCCGTCAGCTGCGGCTGCCCCTGCCTTTCCCTGTCTGTCCTTCCCCTGCACACAGAGAGACAGACGCTAGAAGTCATAGTTCACCTCTAGCGTCTGACAGCAAGCACAGCTCTGCACTTCCTGGTTAACGCTGCAGAGCTGTGCTCCCTGTCAGAGACGCTGGAAGTGAAAAATGACTTCTAGCGTCTGTCTCTCTGTGCGCAGGGGAAGGCAGGATAAAGCAGGGGCAGCTGCAGCTGATGGGTGGGTGGCCGGACACACGGGCACATATTAACCCCTTGGCAACGAGCTAGAACCCCTGGCAACGGAAATCCCCCTTGGCAACGAGCATTAACCCCTGGCAAAAAATATTAACCCCCTGGCAACATCCAATAACCCCTGGCAACGCATATTAACCCCTTGGCAATGAGCAAGAACCCCTGGCAATGGACAATAAACCCCCCTTGGCAACAAGCAAGAACCCCTGGAAATGGACATTAACCCCCCTTGGCAATGAGCATTAACCCCTGGGAACAAATATAAACCCTTGGCAACAAGCAATAACCCCTGGCAATGCATATTAATCCCTTGGCAACGAGCAAGAACCCCTGGCAACGCACATTAACCCCCCCTTGGCAACGAGCAAGAACCCCTGGCAACGCACATTAACCCCCCCTTGGCAACGAGCAAGAACCCCTGGCAACGCACATTAACAACCCCCCCCCCCCCCCTCCCTTGGCAACGAGCAAGAACCCCTTGGTAACGGACATTAACCCCCCTTGGTAACGGACATTAACCACCTTGGCAACGGACATTAACCCCCTTGGCAACGGACATTAACCCCCTTGGCAACAAGCAGGTAATTTATAATTTATTAGAAGCCTTACTGTGGGGGGCAATGGGGTGTGGCATAGTCAGTGTGTATCGACTTTTGTGTGACATCCCATTTTTTTGGGACGGTCCTGCAGGAATTAGACACTGCATGCGTCTAATGAGGCAGGCAGGCAGGGAGGCTGAGGGCATGGCCAGCAGTTCACACAGCACTGGCCATACCCTCACAGCGACAAAACGGCGCCCCAAAAATTTTGCCTCTGGCACGCAAATATATTCCTTTCTCCACTGCCAAAGTTGGGAGGTATGCATTAGGTGTGAGGGGCATTGCAATGTGTGGCATAATGTGTTAGGGGCATTACAGTGTGCAGCATAGTATCATAGGCATTGTGGTGAGCTGCATCATGTTTCAGAGAAATGGCGGTGTGTGGCATAATGTATCGCTCGCTCAGACACTGCCCGGCTGTTCCCGACCCGGCGTGTGGCCTGCGCTGCGTGTCTCGATCATAGGTCACACTGCGCAGGCCGCAGCGCTGACCACCAGCGCCAGAACCTGCTTGCCGCCGGGCCTCCCACATCCTCCCACATCATACCCGACGCCGGAACCTGCTCGCCGCCGGGCCTCCCACATCCTCCCACATCATACCCTACGCCGGAACCTGCTCGCCGCCGGGCCTCCCACGTCGCACATGTCTACCTGATGCCTGCCTCTGCACTGCGGCCGCCTGCCCCCCTCCGCAGCTCAGAAAAAGTAAGTCAGTGTGGGGGCACAGGGGGCAATTTTCTTTTAGGGATGACAATCCCGGGATTGAGCATTTTTCAATCCCAGTGATATTGGTGTACCGGCCCCGAGATTTCTGTTGCCATCCCTTACATAGAAATGACCTTCTAGACCTAATTTGTCTCTGTCCCTGCGTCCCCACCATCTCTGTCCCCACCCTCTGGCCCTTCGTCACCACCATCTCTGTCCCTGCATCCCGCCATCCCGCTCTATGCACCTTTGTCCCCGCCATCTCTCTCCCTGCATCCCCACCATTCCTCTCACTGTCCCTGAATTTTGCCACAATCTGTGTGGCATAATTTTGGCTCATTCTGTGTAGCATAATGTGTAAGGGGCAAGTATAAGGGGTCTACTATTGTGTTGCATAAAGGGTATATGGTGTGGTACACACCCCTATATCCTTTTCATAGCCACACCTCTTTTCTGTAGCTCGCCAATCCAGGGGGGCCCCGTGACACTGTTGTACCGGGGCCCAGGATTTCTCTTGGCAGCCCTGCCCATGCTGAATAGGATGTATAGGGCACATGCTGTATAGGATGTATAGGGCACATGCTGTATAGGATGTATAGGGTGCATGCTGTATAGGATGTATAGGGCACATACTGTATAGGATGTACAGGGCACATGCTGTATAGGATGTATAGGGCCCTTGCTGAATAGGATGTACAAGGCACATACTGTATAGGTTGTACAGGGCACATGCTGTATAGGATGTATATGGCACATACTGTATAGGATGTATAGGGCACATACTGTATAGGTTGTATAGGGCACAAGCTGTATAGGATGTAAACGGCAGGACAGGAAACCCAGCTGATGCACCAGTGTGGGACTGCTCTAAGCTTGTATGGAACTGTTGCATTTCAGTTCCTTAAAATCCGGTAATTCTTAGCGTCTGTCTCATTCAGGACTTTCTTTATGCACTTTAAACGTGTTTTGTATTTTGCATTGTGGATACCTTTTTAATGTCAATTTTATGAGATGTTTTATTTAATGAAAATATTGTGAAAAAAAATTTACTTCACTATTATATGCTCTAATTTTTTTCACTTTTATGTGAACGCCACAGAGACATCCGGGTTGATTCAAGACTCCGAGCGCCTGATAAGTTGTATTCCTCTTTTTGTTCACATGCTGTATAGATTGTACATGGCACATACTGTATAGGATGTATAGGGCACATGCTGTATAGGATGTATAGGGCACATGCTGTATAGGATGTATAGGGCACATACTGTATAGGATGTATAGGGCCCATGCTGTATAGGATGTATAGGGCACATACTGTATAGGATGTATAGGGCACATACTGTATAGGATGTACAGGGCACATACTTTATAATATGTATGGGGCACATTCTGTATAGGTTGTATAGGGCTCATACTTTATAGGATTTATAGGGTGCATGCAGTATAGGATGTATAGGGCACATGCTGTATAGGGCACATATAGGATGTATAGGGCACATATAGGATGTATAGGGCACATGCTCTATAGGTTGCACAGGGCACATGCTGTATAGGATGTACAGGGCACATACTTTAAAGATTGTATGGGGTGTATGCTGTATAGAATGTATAGGGCACATGCTCTATATGTTGTACAGGGCACAAAAAGGATGTACAGGGCACATGCTCTATAGGTTGTACAGGGCCTATGCTGTATAGGATGTATAGGGCACATACTGTAGAGGTTGTATAGGGCCCATGCTGTATAGGAGGTAAAAGGTTGGTGACAATTAATAATTGACACCTAGAAAGCGCAGCTGTACTCCAACTATAATAATTCTGCAACACTTCTTAGTGCGCTATATTTGCATATTTTATTTTAAAAATGAGCAATTTCATAATCATAACAATGCATAAAATTAGACAAACAAAACATACAACATATAACATAAAATAAAATTTGAGGCAATCATATGAAGCAATGTTATAGTGTCTCTAATGAGGCTTATATGGCTTAGATTCTGATTCTGAATGTCTCTTTGAAAATGAGGCAATATAGGTATAATTACCAGACCCAGTTTAAAAGTATATGGGTCTCCTCTGGATCTTCGTAACAACACAGTTCCTTTTTCTGAGCACGCTACCTCCCTCTGCTGAGGGGGACTGCTCCATGTGCTGAGTGTCCACATGTGGCAAAATATGATTTTTTTTCTCATTCCGTGTGGTAAAATGTGAATTTTGGGCTTATTTTGCGTGTCTTACTGTGTATTTTGGCTCATTCTATGTGGCAAATATGACTTTTGGCTCATTCTGTGTGGTAAAATGTGAATTTGTGGCTCATACTGTGTGGCATATTGTGTATTTTGGCCTATTCCATGTGGTAAAATGTGAATGTTTGGCTCATTCAGTGTGGTAAAATGTGAATTTGTGGATCATATTGTGTGGCATATTGTGTATTTTGGCTCATTCTATGTGGCAAAGTCTGAATTTTGGCTCATTCGGTGTGGTAAAATGTGAATTTTTGGCTCATACTGTGTTGCATATTGTGTATTTTGGCTCATTCCATGTGCCAAATATGAATTTTGGCTCATTCTGTGTGGTAAAATGTGAATTTGTGGCTCATACTGTGTGGCATATTGTTTATTTTGGCCCATTTCCTGTAGCAAAATATTAATTTGTGGCTCATTCCGTGTAGTAAAATGTGAATTTTTGGCTCATTCTGTGTGGAAAAATGTGAATTTGTGGCTCTGTGTGGCATATTGCGTATTTTGGCCCATTCCATGTGGTAAAATATGAATTTTTGGCTCATTCTGTGTGGTAAAATGTGAATTTTTGGCTCACTTCGTGTGGTAAAATGTGAATTTGTGATTCATACTGTGTGGCATATTGTGTATTTTGGCCTATTCCATGTGGAAAATATGAATTTTGGCTCATTCTGTGTGGTAAAATGTGAATTTGTGGCTCTAACTGTGTGGCATATTGTGTATTTTGGCCCATTCCATGTGGTAAAATATGAATTTTTGGCTCATTCTGTGTGGTAAAATGTGAATTTTTGGCTCACTTGTGTGGTAAAATGTGAATTTGTGATTCATACTGTCTGGCATATTGTGTATTTTGGCCCATTCCATCTGAAAAATATGAATTTTGGCTCATTCTGTGTTGTAAAATGTGAATTTTTGGCTCATTCCGTTTGGTAAAATGTGAATTTATGGCTCATTCTGTGTGGTAAAATATGAATTTTCTGCACATTCCGTGTGGCATAATGCATATTTTGGCTTATACTGTGTGGCATAATGTGAATTTTGTCTTATTCCGTGTGCCATAATGTGTAAGGGGCATATTGCACTGGGAGGGGAATATTTTGCACTGGGGGAGATGCCGGTAGATCACCGGTAAGTAAGTGTACAAAAAGTAGATCCCGGGTTACAAAAGTCCGGGCAACCCTGCTGTATAGGATGTATAGGGCCCATGCTGTAGAGGTTGTATAGGGCCCATGCTGCATAGGAGGTAAGAGGTTGGTGACAATTAATAATTGACACCTAGAAAGCGCAGCTGTACTCCAACTATAATAATTCTGCAACACTTCTTAGTGCGCTAGATTTGCATATTTTATTTTAAAAATGAGCAATTTCATAATCATAACAATGCATAAAAATAGACAAACAAAACATACAACATATAACATAAAATAAAATTTGAGGCAATCATATGAGGAAATGTTATAGTGTCTCTAATGAGGCTTATATGGCTTAGATTCTGATTCTAAATGTCTCTATGAAAATGAGGCAATATAGGTATAATTACCAGACCCAGTTTAAAAGTATATGGGTCTCCTCTGGATCTTTGTAACAACACAGTTCCTTTTTCTGAGCCCGCTACCTCCCTCTGCTGAGGGGGAGCGCTCCAGGTGCTGAGTGTCCAAATGCTTTTGAATGCTTGTTAGCACAGATTCAGGGACATCTCCTTGGTGTAATAACTGGTGACCGGATTATATGGGGCTCCACATGTGGCAAAATATGATTTTTTTTCTCATTCCGTGTGGTAAAATGTGAATTTTTGGCTTATTCTGCGTGGCATATTGTGTATTTTGGCCCATTCCATGTGGAAAATATGAATTTTGGCTCATTCTGTGTAGTAAAAATGTGAATTTGTGGCTCTAACTTTGTGGCATATTGTGTATTTTGGCTCATTCCATGTGGCCAAATATGAATTTTGGCTCATTCTGTTTGGTAAAATGTGAATTTGTGGCTCATATTGTGTGGCATATTGTGTATTTTGGCCCATTTCATGTAGCAAAATATGAATTTTGGCTCATTCCGTGTGGTAAAATGTGAATTTTTGGCTCATTCTGTGTGGTAAAATGTGAATTTGTGGCTCTAACTGTGTGGTGTATTGTGTATTTTTTCTCATTCCATTTGGTAAAATATGAATTTTTGGCTCATTCTGTGTGGTAAAATGTGAATTTTTGGCTCACTTCGTGTGGTAAAATGTGAATTTGTGATTCATACTGTGTGTCATATTGTGTATTTTGGCCCATTCCATGTGGTAAAATATGAATTTTTGGCTCATTCTGTGTGGTAAAATGGGAATTTTTGGCTCACTTCGTGTGGTAAAATGTGAATTTGTTATTCATACTGTGTGGCATATTGTGTATTTTGGACCATTCCATCTGGAAAATATGAATATTGGCTCATTCTGTGTGGTAAAATGTGAATTTTTGGCTCATTCCGTTTGGTAAAATGTGAATTTATTGCTCATTCTATGTGGCAAAATATTAATTTTCGGCACATTCCATGTGGCATAATGCAAATTTTGGCTTATACTGTGTGGCATAATGTGAATTTTGTCTTATTCCGTGTGCCATAATGTGTAAGGGGCATATTGCACTGGTAGGGGAATATTTTGCACCGGGGGAGATGCCGGTAGACCACCGGTAAGTAAGTGTACAAAAAGTAGATCCCGAGTTACAAAAGTCCGGCCAACCCTGCTGTATTGGATGTATAGGGCCCATGCTGTATAGGATGTATAGGGCCCATGCTGTATAGGATGTATAGGGCCCATGCTGAAGAGGATGTATAGGGCACACAAACTGTATAGTATGTATAGGGCATATGCTGTATAGGATTTATAGGGCACATGCTGTATATGAGTATAAGGCACATGCTTTATAGGAGGTATAAGGCCCATGCTGAATGGGATGTATAGGGCACATATAGGCTGTATACAATGTATAGGGCACATGCTGTATAGGATGTATAGGGCCCATGCTGATTACGATGTACAGTATATGGCACATACTGTATAGGATGTATAGGGCACATACTGTATAGGTTGTATAGGGCACAAGCTGTAAGGGATGTAAACGGCAGGACAGGAAACCCAGCTGATGCACCAGTGTGGGACTGCTCTAAGATTGTATTTTTGCATTTTTCAATCCCAGTGATATTGGTGTACCGGCCCCAAGATTTTTGTTGCCATCCCTTACATAGAAATGACCTTCTAGACCTAATTTGTCTCTGTCCCTGCGTCCCCACCATCTCTGTCCCCACCCTCTGGCCCTTCGTCACCACCATCTCTGTCCCTGCATCCCGCCATCCCGCTCAATGCACCTCTGTCCCCGCCATCTCCCTCCCTGCATCCCCACCATTCCTCTCACTGTCCATGAATTTTGCCACAATCTGTGTGGCATAATGTGAATTTTAAGACATTCCAGGTGAATTTTGGCTCATTCTGTGTAGCATAATGTGTAAGGGGCAAGTATAAGGGGTCTACTATTGTGTTCCATAAAGGGTATATGGTGTGGTACACACCCCTATATCCTTTTCATGGCCACACCTCTTTTCTGTAGCTCGCCAATCCAGAGGGGCCCCATGACACTGTTGTACCGGGGCCCAGGATTTCTCTTGGCAGCCCTGCCCATGCTGAATAGGATGTATAGGGCACATGCTGTATAGGATGGATAGGGCACATGCTGTATAGGATGTATAGGGCCCTTGCTGAATAGGATGTACAAGGCACATACTGTATAGGTTGTACAGGGCACATGCTGTATAGGATGTATAGGGCACATGCTGTATAAGATGTATAGGGCACATACTGTATAGGATGTATAGGACCCATGCTGTATAGGATGTATAGGGCACATACTGTATAGGATGTACAGGGCACATACTTTATAGTATGTATGGGGCACATTCTGTATAGGTTGTATAGGGCTCATACTTTATAGGATTTATAGGGTGCATGCAGTATAGGCTGTATAGGGCACATGCTGTATAGGGCACAAATAGGATGTATAGGGCACATATAGGATGTATAGGGCACATGCTCTATAGGTTGTACAGGGCACATGCTGTATAGGATGTACAGGGCACATACTTTAAAGATTGTATAGGGTGTATGCTGTATAGAATGTATAGGGCACATGCTCTATATGTTGTACAGGGCACATAAAGGATGTACAGGGCACATGCTCTATAGGTTGTACAGATCACATGCTGTATAGGATGTATAGGGCACATACTGTAGAGGTTGTATAGGGCCCATGCTGTATAGGAGGTAAAAGGTTGGTGACAATTAATAATTGACACCTAGAAAGTGCAGCTGTACTCCAACTATAATAATTCTGCAACACTTCTTAGTGCGCTATATTTGCATATTTTATTTTAAAAATGAGCAATTTCATAATCATTACAATGCATAAAATTAGACAAACAAAACATACAACATATAACATAAAATAAAATTTGAGGCAATCATATGAGGCAATGTTATAATGTCTCTAATGAGGCTTATATGGCTTAGATTCTGATTCTGAATGTCTCTTTGAAAATGAGGCAATATAGGTATAATTACCAGACCCAGTTTAAAAGTATATGGGTCTCCTCTGGATCTTTGTAACAACACAGTTCCTTTTTCTGAGCCCGCTACCTCCCTCTGATGAGGGGAAGCGCTCCAGGTGCTGAGTGTCCAAATGCATTTGAATGCTTTTTAGCACAGGTTCAGGGACATCTCCTTGGTGTAATAACTGGTGACCGCCACCGGATTATATGGGGCTCCACATGTGGCAAAATGCGATTTTTTTTTCTCATTCCGTGTGGTAAAATGTGAATTTTTGGCTTATTCTGCATAGCTTATTGTGTATTTTTGGCTCATTCCATGTGGTAAAGTCTGAATTTTGGCTCATTCAGTGTGGTAAAATGTGAATTTTTGGCTCATACTGTGTGGCATATTGTGTATGTTGGCTCATTCCATGTGCCAAATATGAATTTTGGCTCATTCTGTGTGTTAAAATGTGAATTTGTGGCTCATACTGTGTGGCATATTGTGTATTTTGACCTATTCCATGTGGTAAAATGTGAATTTTTGGCTCATTCCGAGTGTTAAAGTGTGAATTTGTGGTTTATATTGTGTGGCATATTGTGTCTTTTGGCCCATTTCATGTGGCAAAATATGAATTTTGGCTCATTCAGCATACCTCCCAACTTCTGTCCGGAGGAAATAGGGACACTTCGCGCGAGCGGCCGAAAAGGGGGCGGGGCGTATGCAAATGAGGGCACGGCTTATGCTAATTAGCCGGGACCTCATTTTCATACGAGAATAGACGCTGTGCGCGTGCGCACAGCGTCTATTCTACTAGATTGGGGGGTCTCCCAACTGCCACCCCCCGCAGCGGGACAATGCCTGCCGCGGGTGGGACAGCGGGACAGGACCCGAAAATCGGGACTGTCCCTCTAAAATCGTGACAGTTGGGAGGTATGCATTCAGTGTGGTAAAATGTGAATTTTTGGCTCATTCTGTGTGGTAAAATGTGAATTTGTGGCTCATATTGTGTGGCATATTGTGTATTTTGGCCCATTCCATGTGGTAAAATATGAATTTTTGGCTTATTCTGTGTGGTAAAATGTGAATTTTTGGCTCACTTCGTGTGGTAAAATGTGAATTTTTGATTCATACTGTGTGGCATATTGTGTATTTTGGGCCATTCCATGTGGAAAATAGGAATTCTGGCTCATTCTGTGTGGTAAAATGTGCATTTATGGCTCATTCTATGTGGCAAAATATGAATTTTCGGCACATTTTGTGTGGCATAATACTAATTTTTGGCTCATACTGTGTTGCATATTGGCCCTTATTCAGATCTGATTGCAGTAGAAATTTGTTCTCAAAATGGGCAAAACCATGTGCACTGCAGGTGGGGCAGATGTAACCTGTTCAGAGAGAGTTAGATTTGTGTGAGTTATTTTGTTTCTGTGCAGGGTAAATACTGACTGCATTATTTTTACACTGCAATTTAGATTTCAGTTTCAACACACCCCACCCAAATGTAACTCTCTCTGCACATGTTACATCTGCCCCACCTGCAGTGCACATGGTTTTGCCCATTTTGAGAACAAATTTGTACTGCGATCAGATCTGAATAAGGGCCATTGTGTATTTTGGCTCATTCCATGTGCCAAATATGAATTTTGGCTCATTCTGTGTGGTAAAATGTGAATTTGTGGCTCATACTGTGTGGCATATTGTTTATTTTGGCTCATTTCATGTAGCAAAATATGAATATGTGGCTCATTCCGTGTGGTAAAATGTGAATTTTTGGCTCATTCTGTGTGGAAAAATGTCAATTTGTGGCTCTGTGTGGCATATAGCGTATTTTGGCCCATTCCATGTGGTAAAATATGAATTTTTGGCTCATTCTGTGTGGTAAAATGTCAATTTTTGGCTCACTTCGTGTGGTAAAATGTGAATTTGTGATTCATACTGTGTGGCATATTGTGTATTTTTGGCTCATTCCATGTGGTAAAGTCTGAATTTTGGCTCATTCAGTGTGGTAAAATGTGAATTTTTGGCTCATACTGTGTGGCATATTGTGTATTTTGGCTCATTCCATGTGCCAAATATGAATTTTTGCTCATTCTGTGTGTTAAAATGTGAATTTGTGGCTCATACTGTGTGGCATATGGTGTATTTTGACATATTCCATGTGGTAAAATGTGAATTTTTGGCTCATTCCGAGTGTTAAAGTGTGAATTTGTGGTTTATATTGTGTGGCATATAGTGTCTTTTGGCCCATTTCATGTGGCAAAATATGAATTTTGGCTCATTCAGTGTGGTAAAATGTGAATTTTTGGCTCATTCTGTGTGGTAAAATGTGAATTTGTGGCTCATATTGTGTGGCATATTGTGTATTTTGGCCCATTCCATGTGGTAAAATATGAATTTTTGGCTTATTCTGTGTGGTAAAATGTGAATTTTTGGCTCACTTCGTGTGGTAAAATGTGAATTTGTGATTCATACTGTGTGGCATATTGTGTATTTTGGGCCATTCCATGTGGAAAATATGAATTTTGGCTCATTCTGTGTGGTAAAATGTGCATTTATGGCTCATTCTATGTGGCAAAATATGAATTTTCTGCACATTTTGTGTGGCATAATACTAATTTTTGGCTCATACTGTGTTGCATATTATGTATTTTGGCTCATTCCATGTGCCAAATATGAATTTTGGCTCATTCTGTGTGGTAAAATGTGAATTTGTGGCTCATACTGTGTGGCATATTGTTTATTTTGGCTCATTTCATGTAGCAAAATATGAAGTTGTGGCTCATTCCGTGTGGTAAAATGAGAATTTTTGGCTCATTCTGTGTGGAAAAATGTGAATTTGTGGCTCTGTGTGGCATATAGCGTATTTTGGCCCATTCCATGTGGTAAAATATGAATTTTTGGCTCATTCTGTGTGGTAAAATGTGAATTTATGGCTCATTCTGTGTGGTAAAATGTGAATTTGTGGCTCATATTGTGTGGCATATTGTGTATTTTGGCCCATTCCATGTGGTAAAATATGAATTTTTGGCTTATTCTGTGTGGTAAAATGTGAATTTTTGGCTCACTTCGTGTGGTAAAATGTGAATTTTTGATTCATACTGTGTGGCATATTGTGTATTTTGGGCCATTCCATGTGGAAAATAGGAATTCTGGCTCATTCTGTGTGGTAAAATGTGCATTTATGGCTCATTCTATGTGGCAAAATATGAATTTTCGGCACATTTTGTGTGGCATAATACTAATTTTTGGCTCATACTGTGTTGCATATTGGCCCTTATTCAGATCTGATTGCAGTAGAAATTTGTTCTCAAAATGGGCAAAACCATGTGCACTGCAGGTGGGGCAGATGTAACCTGTTCAGAGAGAGTTAGATTTGTGTGAGTTATTTTGTTTCTGTGCAGGGTAAATACTGACTGCATTATTTTTACACTGCAATTTAGATTTCAGTTTCAACACACCCCACCCAAATGTAACTCTCTCTGCACATGTTACATCTGCCCCACCTGCAGTGCACATGGTTTTGCCCATTTTGAGAACAAATTTGTACTGCGATCAGATCTGAATAAGGGCCATTGTGTATTTTGGCTCATTCCATGTGCCAAATATGAATTTTGGCTCATTCTGTGTGGTAAAATGTGAATTTGTGGCTCATACTGTGTGGCATATTGTTTATTTTGGCTCATTTCATGTAGCAAAATATGAATATGTGGCTCATTCCGTGTGGTAAAATGTGAATTTTTGGCTCATTCTGTGTGGAAAAATGTCAATTTGTGGCTCTGTGTGGCATATAGCGTATTTTGGCCCATTCCATGTGGTAAAATATGAATTTTTGGCTCATTCTGTGTGGTAAAATGTCAATTTTTGGCTCACTTCGTGTGGTAAAATGTGAATTTGTGATTCATACTGTGTGGCATATTGTGTATTTTTGGCTCATTCCATGTGGTAAAGTCTGAATTTTGGCTCATTCAGTGTGGTAAAATGTGAATTTTTGGCTCATACTGTGTGGCATATTGTGTATTTTGGCTCATTCCATGTGCCAAATATGAATTTTTGCTCATTCTGTGTGTTAAAATGTGAATTTGTGGCTCATACTGTGTGGCATATGGTGTATTTTGACATATTCCATGTGGTAAAATGTGAATTTTTGGCTCATTCCGAGTGTTAAAGTGTGAATTTGTGGTTTATATTGTGTGGCATATAGTGTCTTTTGGCCCATTTCATGTGGCAAAATATGAATTTTGGCTCATTCAGTGTGGTAAAATGTGAATTTTTGGCTCATTCTGTGTGGTAAAATGTGAATTTGTGGCTCATATTGTGTGGCATATTGTGTATTTTGGCCCATTCCATGTGGTAAAATATGAATTTTTGGCTTATTCTGTGTGGTAAAATGTGAATTTTTGGCTCACTTCGTGTGGTAAAATGTGAATTTGTGATTCATACTGTGTGGCATATTGTGTATTTTGGGCCATTCCATGTGGAAAATATGAATTTTGGCTCATTCTGTGTGGTAAAATGTGCATTTATGGCTCATTCTATGTGGCAAAATATGAATTTTCTGCACATTTTGTGTGGCATAATACTAATTTTTGGCTCATACTGTGTTGCATATTATGTATTTTGGCTCATTCCATGTGCCAAATATGAATTTTGGCTCATTCTGTTTGGTAAAATGTGAATTTGTGGCTCATACTGTGTGGCATATTGTTTATTTTGGCTCATTTCATGTAGCAAAATATGAATTTGTGGCTCATTCCGTGTGGTAAAATGAGAATTTTTGGCTCATTCTGTGTGGAAAAATGTGAATTTGTGGCTCTGTGTGGCATATAGCGTATTTTGGCCCATTCCATGTGGTAAAATATGAATTTTTGGCTCATTCTGTGTGGTAAAATGTCAATTTTTGGCTCACTTCGTGTGGTAAAATGTGAATTTGTGATTCATACTGTGTGGCATATTGTGTATTTTGGCCTATTCCATGTGGAAAATATGAAGTTTGGCTCATTCTGAGTGGTAAAATGTGAATTTGTGGCTCTAACTGTGTGGCATATTGTGTATTTTGGCCCATTCCATGTGGTAAAATATGAATTTTTGGCTCATTCTGTGTGGTAAAATGTGAATTTTTGGCTCACTTGTGTGGTAAAATGTGAATTTGTGATTCATACTGTCTGGCATATTGTGAATTTTGGCCCATTCCATCTGAAAAATAGGAATTTTGGCTCATTCTGTGTGGTAAAATGTGAATTTTTGGCTCATTCCGTTTGGTAAAATGTGAATTTATGGCTCATTCTGTGTGGTAAAATATGAATTTTCGGCACATTCCGTGTGTCATAATGCAAATTTTGGCTTATACTGTGTGGCATAATGTGAATTTTGTCTTATTCCGTGTGCCATAATGTGTAAGGGGCATATTGCACTGGGAGGGGAATATTTTGCACCGGGGGAGATGCCGGTAGATCACCTGTAAGTAAGTGTACAAAAAGTAGATCCCGGGTTACAAAAGTCCGGGCAACCCTGCTGTATAGGATGTATAGGGCCCATGCTGTATAGGATGTATAGGGCCCATGCTGAATAGGATGTATAGGGCACACAATCTGTATAGGATGTATATGGCACATGCTGTATAGGATGTAAAGGGCACATGCTGTATAGGATTTATAGGGCACATGCTTTATAGGAGGTATACGGCCATGCTGAATATGATGTATAGGGCACATGCTGTATAGGATGTATAGGGCCCTTGCTGAATAGGTTGTACAGGGCACATGCTGTATAGGATGTATATGGCACACATTATTCAGTCGGGATACAAGATAGACTTCAGAAGACGTCCAGGGAATCTGGTAATAGAGTCTCCTATTCCCAGGGACAAAGAGGAAAGGAAGGCTTTACTGTTAAGTTTAGAATCTCTAAGACCCACCTGTCCGTGGTGGATCCTTGCCAGACTTGATAAAATTGCAGCAGCCTGGCCCCTACCCTTCGTGGGTCGGCGTCATTGCTGTTCTTTTTTTAAGGGAAATTAACCTTCTCTGCCCCTTTGGGCACGAAAATTTGCCCTTGACATCCAGGTTCCCCTTTTATAGGCCCTACCCGGCCTGTAGGTCCTGGCTTCTCTGTATTCTTGCGGTTGATATCTGTTAAACTTGGTCGGTACATTTTTTTTTTGTAGTTTTGTACAGGGCCCATGCTCTATAGGATGTATAGGGCACATACTGTATAGGATGTACAGGGCACATACTTTATAGATTGTATAGGGTTACATGCTGTATAGTATGTATAGGGCACATTCTGTATAGGTTGCATAGGGATCATACTTTATAGGATTTATAGGGTGCATGCCGTATAGGATGTATAGGGCACATGCTGTATAGGGCACATATAGGATGTATAGGGCACATGCTCTATAGGTTGTACAGGGCACATGCTGTATAGGATGTATAGGGCACATACTGTAGAGGTTGTATAGGGCCCATGCTGTATAGGAGGTAAAAGGTTGGTGACATTTAATAATTGACACCTAGAAAGCGCAGCTGTACTCCAACTATAATAATTCTGCAACACTTCTTAGGGGGGTATTCAATGTCTGTCGAGTTCTGTGAAATCGCGAGTTTCTATGTTTTCTCGCCACGCAACGTTAGGTTTCTCGTCCTCGATAATTCAATCTGGTTTTTATCTCGTTTTTTTTACTGTCCCGTTTTTTTTTTTTTTTCGATCTGTTCGACTGTCGAGGGCACAAAAGCTCGCATTATCGAGCATTTTGTCCACACATTTTCCTCGACTTTTCTCGTAACCTATGCAATCTTTGCTGTGTTTGGTTTTGTCGACGAAATTTTCAACACTTCTCGTCTTGGAAGTCTCGCCAGGCTTGTGTGGCGTGATTGTAATATTATGCATTAATTTTGCTCCCTATAACACATTAGTGATATATAGCTATATGTAATAGACTACTATTGTTATCTATTTTGTTAACTACTTGTTAAGAGTGTGTGAAATCATTGTAGGAAGGGGTCCTACCTTTATTCTTGCTGCCTGATTACTGACAATCTTGTTTGGAATGTTTGCAATGTAGTGAAAGCTGACCTTCCATTTCTATGAAGAAGGACTGTTTGATGCAAATAATGCAGAGTGCATTGGAATTACTGAAATGTCATTGTAATGTCTATATGCCCTAACTGAAACTGCACAGTATATTACAATCTAGTGATAACTGTTATATGTCTTTTCCTGTGTTTTGATGCTTTATGATGTTATTCTCCTGTGAATGATCCTTATGAATGCTATGTGGATCCATCTACATGGTGTTGATTAAGTTCCCAGCATGCTTGGATACTTTGCACCTGCACCTGCTTATTTAACCCACAATCCATCATGCTTACCTCACAGCTCTCACTCCTCTGTTCTGAGACTGTAGGGAGCACACAGCATAAGCAGTCTGCTGTTTTGGAATCGTTTTCCTGTAGGTCAATTTGCGGTTTTGTCACATACCTTATTTTTTCAACATAGACTACAAGAATGGAGCCCTTCTCTGATGTAATACTCACTTTGCTGGTGAGGCTTTTGCAGCCAAGGGTTAGGGGACATGGAAACCAGGATTCCTCTGCAACATCTAATACTCAGAGATTGGCTGCATTGGGTGAGTCTGTGCGGGTGTCAATTCCACGTCCACGCCAATATAGAATTAGGCGTGAACTGGACTCTCTCTCAGAGGCTGAAGTGATAGCAAACTATCGCTTATCCTCTCGGGCAATCTATTCACTGTATCAGCAGATGGAAGCAGACCTGGAGCCTCGGGTACGGTCAAACCATGCAATTTCTGGCCTACAGAAATTGCTGGGTACATTGCATTTTTTGGCTTCGGGTACATTCCAGCCCACTTTGTCTCAGACCTGCGGTTTTTCACAGGCCACTCTGTCAAGGAGTATAACACAGGTCCTTAAATGCTTCCGTAAATTAACGACCCAGTACATCCATTTTCCTGCTACAGACAGTGAATGGCGAGAGATCAAATTTGGCTTTTTCCAAAAATGGCAGTTCCCCAATGTTCTGGGAGCGATTGACTGCACACATATACACATCACGCCACCCAGGGAATCGGAAGAATGTTTTCGTAACCGAAAACACTTCCATTCCTTGAATGTGCAGGTGGTTTGTGATAGTGACATGAAAATAATGGATTTTGTAGTGGGTTTTCCTGGGTCGACCCACGACTCCTTCATCCTGAGTCAGTCATCTATATTCCAGGATTTTGAAAGTGGCAATTTTACAGATGGCTGGCTGTTAGGTAAGTGTGTTTCCATATCCATATTGCTAGGATAAAGTCCAAAAAGCAATTAAACATTTTGAGACTTGTAATTTGTCCCTTTAAAGGTGATGCGGGATACCCAAATAAGTCCTGGTTGCTGACCCCCTTGCCTAATCCCATAAGTGTTGCAGAGAAGAAATACCAGGCGGCCCATATAGCATCAAGGCGTGTAATTGAGCGAACCTTTGGTGCACTTAAAAGCCGCTTTAGATGTTTAGATATCTCCGGCGGGGCGCTTTTATATTCACCGGAAAAGGTTTGCAGCATATTTAATGCTTGCTGTATATTGCATAATATTTGTGTGGCAAACCATTTTCCGGTCAATATAGATGCAGATATTAATCTGCATGGGGACATTTTCTCTACATTACCTGTGGGCATGGATGAACGAGTTGAAAGTAGAAGTCATGTCATCCGGACCTTTTTCTCTTGTAAGTAACTTTTGCACCACAAACATATCTTGGTATTGCTACAAATACGTAATATTGATAGTTATATTTTGCATGTATTTACAGAGTCTATTTGGATTCCCTTCTCTTTTGCATGAAATTAATGCAAAAGGAGTTGTATATGAGTTATGAAGTTCTGACGTTTACCATAATATTTTATTAAGTTGATCCTGTAATTGATTACATGGCAAGTTCATGCCAAAACCAATATCCGGCCTAAGCACAGGGTAAGTGTTTCTCTGTCAGTGTGGAGAACATATTTATGTGTGAATATGGCTATTTTTACATAATAACGTGTATTGTTGTTGTTTGTTGTGTTTTTCAGGTTGGTCTTCTCTATGTGTGTATTTATGATGTGTCCAATCCTGTTAATTTTGTGATTAAGGACACTTCCCCTACTCCAATGTTGTGTGGTAAGTATGGTAGGCTATCCAATTTGTGGCCCCTGGTGTAGTTTTTACCAACATTATGTTGTCACCACAAATATATATGGAACTGTAATGGCTATTTTTTGGTAAGGGTGTAATCAGTGTAATGTAAAGGTTTTGTTTTGTTTTTTGCACACACTCTGGACTCCTTCTTTGGGACACAAAGTGAACTATAACACAACATCAACTGGCAAGAACTTTGTTTCATAGGACCTGCGGTACTGAAAATACAGGTAAGTTGAACTAGTATGAAGTACTAATATAATAGACACAATGTTGCCAATTTTAGTATCATTTGAACACATGTCTTTTTATTTTTTGGACAAAATGAAAAATGTTAAAGTAATATTGTTTATTAGTGCAATGACATTGTTTAGAAAGATATGCCAAGATATTGTTAGCAAGACAATTGTCAAAGTATATCAGCATAAACATATTACTCCGTATTTGCTCATACAATCTCAGTTATAACTAAAAAATTTGCCCTGAACCAGCATTGGCAAATCTCCTGTACACCCAATTGCATGTAATGTGATTGAGGCTGACATTCTATAGTGAACATTGGTATTGTTGACAGGAACTCTTGAAAATAGCATTTACTTCTGTTACAAAGGTAGTTCTCTAGGGCAAAAACTACAATGACATTTGCAGATCAATGTAAAGCAGTGCGGAGCGTATGGCCCGTCAGAGGTCACAACATGTCAAGGCCACGAAGCTGTGGCCTCCCACAGTTTCTCAGCAATGAAGTTGTTAACTAATCAGCCTTGGTGTTTTGTTACGCTCTGCACTACTTTCTAGTAATCAACATTTGTATTGCTATAGTAGTCCCATGTCATGGTGTTTGTTAGCATAATACATTTTACCATTGTTGGCTGTTGTCAAAATGAGTCCAATGCCTCAATTGCATTGGATGCAATTGTGTTGACAGTGGATGTTTAAATCACATCTATTAAGAATAAAGTAATCTGAATCTTCAAAGCCATACAGGCTTATTCATAATGCATGCACATAACGTGCAAATTGCTATACTAACTTATTTGTAAGTGTCATTTGCAAACCTCATGACACAACATTGATTCCTTACAACTTTGACAATGTGTTTGAGTTTGCTAAACATGTTTCTTAATGATGAACTAAACCGCTTTCTCTTTTCCATCGACTAGAAGTGGGAACTTTCAGAAACGTCAAAAATGAAAAAAATGTCGAAGGAAGTATTACATCTCCATTGTTGCCAGATGATTTCTGCCTGGTTGAAATTGCAAAGAATGAAATGTCATGAATTAAATAGTACATAATTCAATGGACCATACAAGCTGAAGTTATGCCACAACAATATTACTGCAATAAGGGCAAACAACCCCTAGATAACATAACCAATTACAATGTGGAACAAAAGTGACCTTCTATTGTCAGTTCCTGTTTTGAATGGGTTTGCAAATTGAAATTGGATTTTTATCTTTTGGCTTATGTGAATTAATTTGAAATCCTGTATCTATATATATATATATATATATAGAGATATATATATCTATTTGAACATACTCCTAAGTTTGTCTATACATGTATTTTGGTAAGTAACACTTTATTTTTTTACTTTTGGACTTGTAGAGTTGTGGTTTAAGGCGACAATGTAGTTGCTGTTAGCACATGTGGCCATCTTTCCAAAATTGTTAGATTTTTCACAATTTCATATGTAATGGTTAGATAAGGTGTATTATATGGGATGTTTCCTGCTGTTTCTAATGCTATTGCCCTTTCATTGCTGGGCAGTTAAATAAGACATGATATAATGAGTAATGGAATGCATAGATGTGTTTGAAACACATTTTTTACGTACATACATTTTCTGGGGGGGAAATGTTTGAGCTTCATACAGTATGTCCATTATCACTATGCTGAACTCTGTTAAGCCCAAGACATATATTGTAGGTAATTTATCCACCTTTGCCAATGTAGAATGTAGAGCAATCATGGAAATTAAATATGTGTCAAGATAACTTACTAATCAAGAACTTGATCTTCATCTCGATCCTGGGCTGCATTCTCCAATTTCACTTCCATTGTTTGAAGACCTGTATGTGATTGATTTGCTGCATAAGTTGGGACGCTTCTTTTCGGCCCTTCATGTCTTTCTGCAACTGTATACCTTCTCATTGGTGGAGTGAATGGTCTGCGTAGTGTAGCAGGAAATAACAGATTTTCAGACGTTCGGATGGGTGACACATTTGCATCGGTATCAGTGGTGTTTGGATTATAGATGTGTTTTAAGGATTCTGCAAGTTGCTTTTGTGCGTTGGCTGCCTCTTGTTGAATGGGTAATAGCATTTCAAGTGCTGCATGTATGGCGCCACAATTGTGACTTAAATTGGTTATTTCCACATAAATATTATTGTGGATTTGTGTTGTTAGCATGTGTTCCTTACTAATTGTTTTGAAATGTGTTTCCAAATCTGTTAGCTGGACAAAGTTTCCCAGTGTTTGCCCTAATACTTTCAAAGTGTCATCCATTGACATTAATCTTTCGCTGAGCATTTCTCTAAATTCGTCTTGACCACTTTGAACTTTTGCCACAACTTTGCTCAAATCCTCTAAATCGCATGAGCTCTTCACAGTAGAATCCGTTATAGTTAGATCAACTTGATCTTCTTGACCTAGTGCAGTTAATGAAAATAATAGGAGGAATTAGGGCAATAATCATTATTATGCATTGTCAATATGACAGTTGGAAAGTAAGTATAAGTAAAAGGTTAGAGATTACCAATAAAGAACAACTTATAGTTGAAAGGGCACCAAGGTTGTGAACGAAAACACCTACCCAACATGTGCATTTAATTAGACTACGATATTTGTGACAATATTTTGTGCTTACTTATTAACGTCATCAAGTATTACCTAAAGGACTACTTGTTAACAGATTAGAGTTATTTTTCTTAGCTCTACAATTATGTTTGCGACCATGTTCCAGATTGTATATGACAGTATTAGATTTGTTCTTGTTTGAAATTCCTATAAAACAAAAACTTGTTACTATAGACATTACTTACTACACAATATAAATATTAGTACAAACTAGGAACAAATGTCACCTTGCACGGAAGATTGTTTGGTTTCACATGTGTTTGTTGTTTTTGACACAGAAGTGGAGGATACTTTTGATTTGGCCAATGTGGAGTCACAGATGCTGCTTTCAAATCCGTAAAAAGTATGTTCCGTCATTGTACTTTCGTTAAATACACTTGGAATTCCAGAAAAACCTTCAGCAGGACTGGCAGGTGGTATGTCTTCTTCGATTTCAACAGTTTCCTTTGGTTGCAGTTTGTTGCTAGAACTTTTTTTCAAAGCCAGCTCTATAAAGTGGAACAAATAACAAGGATATGTCATACTTTCATACAAGAATGGTTATACATATAGGACCCCAAAACATTACACTGAAAATGTCCCAGGTTACATGGAACTGGCTAACAATACATTATTGTGTTGTGGAGTTGGCACATTTAAGAAATGGTGGAAAATGCACATGATACGTGCAACAATATATCATGTTATAAATTATTATAAGTTACCCTTTGCGGCCCTTTTTTTAGTATGATGTTTAAGTTCTGCTACTAGGTCAGATTCGGAAATTCGGCCCTTACAAAGACTTCTGGAATCCAAAACACCCTTGACTCCCTCCACCATAATTGGATTTATTCTCCTTTTTACGATCTCTTCCCAAAGTTTCCATTTGAATTTGATCTCTGGCCCTCCGCCGGTTTTCATAGCCAACATTTTGTAGTGGGCCATTTTTTTTTTTGTCTGACGCCGACAATCACTGTAACGCTTCATGCACGTTCGGGGTGTTCGGCGATTCCCAGCTATTGCTGTCACTCTAAAGGCAATATCTTCCCAGATTTTTCGTTTAGCCCGTGCAGCTGTCATTGTGGATCTCGGCCCATAAAGAACGTCATAGTGTCTCTCAACTTCTTCTACTAATGCCATGTTTTCAGACTCACTATAACGCACTCCCTTTTCTTTTTTGCATGTATCGTCTGAATCATGATCCTCTTCATTCGATTTTTCACTATTTGCATCATCTACACATATTTGCCTCTGTTGAGAATGACTGGTAGCAGAAGATTTGGCTTTCTGTCTCCGAATCTAAAAAACGGACACATTACAATAAATACCTTGACAATGCCGTCCCATATGTGTTTGATTAGGATAGGTTCATGAATGTGCTTGCCACAAATATACCTTTTCTTTTTTCTTTTTTTCATATAAATGCTTTTTCCATTGCAGATATTCTGCGCTTTGAAGCCAATCATCATCGGAATCTAGGGATTCATCACTGGATGGTGTAGCGGGTTTCTTACATCTTTTTAGAGTCTACAATGAATTTGAAAAGATATCGTTGCCATGTTGCATTGTGAATTGTATTTTGTCCAAAATGCTAAATAAATATGTCACAAATCACCTTTTTAGCATTGTCTCGATTTGTACCATGGCTTGTCCCCACAAATACATCAGACTCTGAGGGCTCATCATCATCAGATTGGGTCACAATATTGATTGATTCCTTCAAAAATGGCACATAGCACCAAAAATAAACAAAAAAAAAGGTCACTTAATTTAATAAGTTACAGAAAAGCCTGGTGTACAATGTTCAAATGCAAGGTTTGTACTAGACTTGAAATAAGTTACTCCCTGACCCAGAAATACCACTTAAAAAAAAATATGCTTACCATTTGCCCACAATCCTCCAATATTTCTTGCCGCATTCCCATATCAATGTCTGGCAAACCATCACTCATGGAGGAATTAGAATCTTCCTGATGTTTTCTCAGAGTGGACTTTGACATATCTGTATGTAAAACAAACAATTCAAGCACAAATTAGCACTGGTCCACTAACTACCCGTAAATGGGCAATAGACATCATAAACACTATACGGGATGTACAAAAAGGATCATCAGAGAAAGGGGTGTTGGGGATGGTTGGCTGCAGGTCCTATTCACACCTTTAGATGTGTGTACTTATTAGTAAACATTTGTTAAAAAGGGCTGGCCTACAAAGAATTTAACTATTTATAACTCCACAAAATACACTGTGGTACCATGAGCAATGGGTTATAACACAAAGGACATATCATTAATGAAAGAATGCATGGGTTAATGAGGGTTTCATTGGTGATATGTGTTGCTGCCCCTGTTTTATATGTTTTTCTAGAGTGGTGCTGGCGATGGTCCGGGTAGACATAACAGCAATAAAAAGCTGATCACCCTACTAGAAAAGCATAGAAAACAAGAGGCAGCTACACATATCATGAATACAACCCGGATCATGCCACTTAATTACTTAGACCCCTATAAAGCCATAGATAACAGGGCCAGCTAGACATAACAGTGCAAAACACATGATCATCCCACCAAAACAAAACCACAATCACAATCCTCACACTGGAAACATATATGAAAAAGGAAAGGCTAGACATATGTGGCCACAAAAACCAATAATCCCATGATAAACCAAAAAACACCATAATCCCAGTGTAAACAATTGAGCAATGTAAGCACATATGGATATTACAAGATAGAATAACTATGGGATAAATCACCCTTTACACAAATGTGAGAATTCTGTTTGGTTGTGTGACTGACAAATTTTGCTTACATCGATTTACATTTTACAGGGATTAATATATAAAGCTGTGACAATTGAGACATTGTGTGCTGGAGGGGATCTGCAGATAATGAGCCTGATCAGCCCTTTTGGACATAATACTTGTAATACATCCCTGACTATACAAATGCATATAAATATAGTGCATGGCCAAGGAGCAATACTCTGCAGAGCATGGACTGGCCCCTGCAGCGCAATACACCCACAGCTGAGAAGGAAACCTTTGAAAAAACCCTGCATTGAGAGTGCACAGCCAGCAAGCCCCAACACAACCCCTCACCATCCATCAAAGCTGCCATGAACAGTTGCAATGCTCTGCACGCGCACAGTGTGCCCCATGGCTGCAGACCATGACCAGCACCATAGTTTATCAGTGCAAATATTCCGCACACCCTACACACCATAACATAGGCAACAACAATTAGACTAGTCAAGCACAACAATAAGTTATATAGTTATGAAGAATGGCAATGTGGTGTTGTTAACAAACACATTACAAACACAATGACACAATACACATTCAAACATCTGCACCACCCACATACATGCTACAGATTAATTTACACTTACCTAACGCTTCTTCCGCAGCCAAAGGAAAGCAATATTTGGCCTGCACCCACGGACAGCATACACTTCCTCCTCAAACTCGCTCGCTCACACGTGGCGAGCAGCACAGGGACTTATATAGAAGATGTCGAGGCGGGAAACGGGAAAAAGTGACGCCCACACCTCGCAACATTGTAACAACCTCGACGGGAGTGGTCTCGCTTGATTGGCACATTGAATACCCGAGATCTCGCTTCGGCGACATAATATAATCTGGCGAGCAAAACGAAAAAGTCAAATACTCGCCGAGGAAAATAAAATCGACACAGATTGAATATCCCCCTTAGTGCGCTATATTTGCATATTTTATTTTAAAAATGAGCAATTTTATAATCATAACAATGCATAAAATAGACAAACAAAACATACAGCATATCACATAAAATAAAATTTGAGGCAATCATTATGGGGAAAATTTACCAAAATGGATTCGTAGAAAAAAGGTGTATTCGTAGGCAGAAATACACCTTTTTTTTACGAATTTGTATTTTCGGGACTTACAATCCCAAAAATACAACAATTCGTAGTCCTAAAGATGGAACATTCGTATTTGTATTTACAAATACGAATGTCCTACACCATCGATAGGATACGACAGAAATCACCATTCAAAAGAATGGTGATTCCTGATTTACTAAGCAGCCGTACTGACAATACGGCTGCTAAGTGGTGTGAAACACCCACGCAAATGCGACAGGAAAATAGAACACCATTTTCCTGTTCTATTTGCGTTTTAGCCTGCACGGATCAGTCAGATCCGTGCAGGCTTCAGTGAAAAAAAAATAGAAAAAAAAAAAAAAATAAAAAAAACGGCGTGGGTTCCCCCCCACAGCTGTAACCAGCACCAGGCTGAAGGAGCCGGGCCGGTAATTAAAAATCAGGGAACCCGACAAATAGGGGCTCCCCGGTTTTTAACAACCAGCCTCAGGCTCCAGGTCTGGGGCTGGTTCCCAAAATACGGGGGACAAAATGACTAGGGGTCCCCCGTATTTCAAGAACCAGTCCCAGGCACAACCAGCCAGCAGGGTAATGCCACAGCCGGGGGGAGACTTTTTATGCAAGTCCCCCCGGCCAAAGCATTCATCCCTGTGACCGGTCAGCCTGGCCAGGGGCCCTGGGGGAGTGAGGACCCCCCCAATGAAGGGGTCCCCCCCCCTCCAGGACTTACCTGACCAGGCTGAAGCCTGGTACTGTCCCCGATGCCCCTGGGCGGTGGGCATCGGGCTGATAAATGGTGTAAAAATAAGGATAAACTATTGTTTTTTACTGTGGCACTACAAGTGCCAGCAAGCCTCCCCAGCAAGCTGGAACTTGGAGAACCACAAGTCCCAGCCTGCTGGGCATTAAAGGGCCCGCTGGCATTTGTAGTTCCACAGTTAAAAAAATAGTGCACAAAACACACTGACACACTTTTAAAATAAACCTTTATTACATACAAAGCCCACACATACTAATACTTACCTATCTTCTTTCCGTAGGTATCCCTGGTCCTGTGTCGGCGTCTTCTGGTCCTGTGTCGTCTTCTTCCTCCATGTCGACCGTCGCTGTCGCCGTCCGGATCCGACGAAATCCATTTGGGAAGCTGTGGAAGGAAACCATACTCACCTGTCCCAGCGCGACGTAGTCCAGGTAAGTGTCTTGGCAAAAAAACAAAACGAACACCCGAATCCAGACCGGACACGGAGACGCACGGTGTTTGTTTACATCGTGCGGCTCCGCCTCCCGAATGCCGCTATTGGCCGCCTTGCGGCCTAGCGGCCAATCAGGAGCCGCTAGGCCGCAAGGCGGCCAATAGCGGCATTCGGGAGGCGGAGCCGCACGATGTACACACAGTACCGTGCGTCTCCGTGTCCGGCTGGTTTCGGGGTGTTCGTTTTTGTTTTTTTGCCAAGACACTTACCTGGACTACGTCGCCCTGGGACAGGTGAGTATGGTTTCCTTCCACAGCTTCCCAAATGGATTTCGTCGGATCCGGACGGCGACAGCGACGGTCGACATGGAGGAAGAAGACGACACAGGACCAGAAGACGCCGACACAGGACCAGGGATACCTACGGAAAGAAGATAGGTAAGTATTAGTATGTGTGGGCTTTGTATGTAATAAAGTTTTATTTTAAAAGTGTGTCAGTGTGTTTTGTGCACTATTTTTTTAACTGTGGAACTACAAGTGCCAGCGGGCCCATTAATGCCCAGCAGGCTGGTACTTGTGGTTCTCCAAGTCCCAGCTTGCTGGGGAGGCTTGCTGGCACTTGTAGTGCCACAGTAAAAAAACAATAGTTTATCCTTATTTTTACACCATTTATCAGCCCGATGCCCACCGCCCAGGGGCATCGGGGACAGTACCAGGCTTCAGCCTGGTCAGGTAAGTCCTGGAGGGGGGGGACCCCTTCATTGGGGGGGGTCCCCACTCCCCCAGGGCCCCTGGCCAGGCTGACCGGTCACAGGGATGAATGCTTTGGCCGGGGGGACTTGCATAAAAAGTCTCCCCCCGGCTGTGGCATTACCCTGCTGGCTGGTTGTGCCTGGGACTGGTTCTTGAAATACGGGGGACCCCTAGTCATTTTGTCCCCCGTATTTTGGGAACCAGCCCCGGACCTGGAGCCTGGGGCTGGTTGTTAAAAATCGGGGAGCCCCTATTTGTCGGGTTCCATGATTTTTAATTACCGGCCCCGGCTCCTTCAGCCTGGTGCTGGTTACAGCTGTGGGGGGGACCCCACGCCGTTTTGTTTATTTATTTATTTATTTTTCCATTTTTTTTTTACACCTTGCAGCCTGCACGGATCTGACTGATCCGTGCAGACTGCTCGAAATAATTCGTATTAGCAGTCGTATATACGGCCGCTAAATGAATTGTTACACCATCGGAGGGTTACAAAGCAGTCGTATCTGATTGCTTTGTAACTGATCCTCCGGAACACGAGTTTGCATATGACTTAAACAGTCATATGCAACCATAGGGAAAATACTAGGTTTTTCATATTGGTAAATTTCCCCCAATGTCTCTAATGAGGCTTATATGGCTTAGATTCTGATTCTGAATGTCTCTTTGAAAATGAGGCAATATAGGTATAATTACCAGACCCAGTTTAAAAGTATATGGGTCTCCTCTGGATCTTTGTAACAACACAGTTCCTTTTTCTGAGCCCGCTACCTCCCTCTGATGAGGGGAAGCGCTCCAGGTGCTGAGTGTCCAAATGCATTTGAATGCTTGTTGGCACAGGTTCAGGGACATCTCCTTGGTGTAATAACTGGTGACCGCCACCGGATTATATGGGGCTCCACATGTGGCAAAATGCGATTTTTTTTCTCATTCCGTGTGGTAAAATGTGAATTTTTGGCTTATTCTGCATAGCTTATTGTGTATTTTTGGCTCATTCCATGTGGTAAAGTCTGAATTTTGGCTCATTCAGTGTGGTAAAATGTGAATTTTTGGCTCATACTGTGTGGCATATTGTGTATTTTGGCTCATTCCATGTGCCAAATATGAATTTTGGCTCATTCTGTGTGTTAAAATGTGAATTTGTGGCTCATACTGTGTGGCATATTGTGTATTTTGACCTATTCCATGTGGTAAAATGTGAATTTTTGGCTCATTCCGAGTGTTAAAGTGTGAATTTGTGGTTTATATTGTGTGGCATATTGTGTCTTTTGGCCCATTTCATGTGGCAAAATATGAATTTTGGCTCATTCAGTGTGGTAAAATGTGAATTTTTGGCTCATTCAGTGTGGTAAAATGGGAATTTTTGGCTCATTCAGTGTGGTAAAATGTGTATTTTTGGCTCATTCTGTGTGGTAAAATGTGAATTTGTGGCTCATATTGTGTGGCATATTGTGTATTTTGGCCCATTCCATGTGGTAAAATATGAATTTTTGGCTTATTCTGTGTGGTAAAATGTCAATTTTTGGCTCACTTCGTGTGGTAAAATGTGAATTTGTGATTCATACTGTGTGGCATATTGTGTATTTTGGCCTATTCCATGTGGAAAATATGAAGTTTGGCTCATTCTGTGTGGTAAAATGTGAATTTGTGGCTCTAACTGTGTGGCATATTGTGTATTTTGGCCCATTCCATGTGGTAAAATATGAATTTTTGGCTCATTCTGTGTGGTAAAATGTGCATTTATGGCTCATTCTATGTGGCAAAACATGAATTTTCGGCACATTTCGTGTGGCATAATACTAATTTTTGGCTCATACTGTGTTGCATATTGTGTATTTTGGCTCATTCAGTGTGGTAAAATATGAATTTTGGCTCATTCTGTGTGGTAAAATGTGAATTTGTGGCTCATACTGTGTGGCATATTGTTTATTTTGGCTCATTTCATGTAGCAAAATATGAATTTGTGGCTCATTCCGTGTGGTAAAATGTGAATTTTTGGCTCATTCTGTGTGGAAAATTTTTAATTTGTGGCTCTGTGTGGCATATAGCATATTTTGGCCCATTCCATGTGGTAAAATATGAATTTTTGGCTCATTCTGTGTGGTAAAATGTGAATTTTTGGCTCACTTTGTGTGGTAAAATGTGAATTTGTGATTCATACTGTGTGGCATATTGTGTATTTTGGCCTATTCCATGTGGAAAATATGAAGTTTGGCTCATTCTGAGTGGTAAAATGTGAATTTGTGGCTCTAACTGTGTGGCATATTGTGTATTTTGGCCCATTCCATGTGGTAAAATATGAATTTTTGGCTCATTCTGTGTGGTAAAATGTGAATTTTTGGCTCACTTGTGTGGTAAAATGTGAATTTGTGATTCATACTGTCTGGCATATTGTGAATTTTGGCCCATTCCATCTGAAAAATATGAATTTAGCTCATTCTGTGTGGTAAAATGTGAATTTTTGGCTCATTCCGTTTGGTAAAATGTGAATTTATGGCTCATTCTGTGTGGTAAAATATGAATTTTCGGCACATTCCGTGTGGCATAATGCACATTTTGGCTTATACTGTGTGGCATAATGTGAATTTTGTCTTATTATGTGTGCCATAATGTGTAAGGGGCATATTGCACTGGGAGGGGAATATTTTGCACCGGGGGAGATGCCGGTAGATCACCGGTAAGTAAGTGTACAAAAAGTAGATCCCGGGTTACAAAAGTCCGGGCAACCCTGCTGTATAGGATGTATAGGGCCCATGCTGTATAGAATGTATAGGGCCCATGCTGAATAGGATATATAGGGCACACAATCTGTATAGGATGTATAGGGCACATGCTGTATAGGATGTAAAGGGCACATGCTGTATAGGATTTATAGGGCACATGCTTTATAGGAGGTATACGGCCATGCTGAATATGATGTATAGGGCACATGCTGTATAGGATGTATAGGGCACATGCTGTATAGGATGTATAGGGCCCTTGCTGAATAGGTTGTACAGGGCACATGCTGTATAGGATGTATATGGCACATATTATTCAGTCGGGATACAAGATAGACTTCAGAAGACGTCCAGGGAATCTGGTAATAGAGTCTCCTATTCCCAGGGACAAAGAGGAAAGGAAGGCTTTACTGTTAAGTTTAAAATCTCTAAGACCCACCTGTCCGTGGTGGATCCTTGCCAGACTTGATAAAATTGCAGCAGCCTGGCCCCTACCCTTCGCGGGTCGGCGTCATTGCTGTTCTTTTTTTAAGGGAAATTAACCTTCTCTGCCCCTTTGGGCACGAAAATTTGCCCTTGACATCCAGGTTCCCCTTTTATAGGCCCTACCCGGCCTGTAGGTCCTGGCTTCTCTGTATTCTTGCGGTTGATATCTGTTAAACTTGGTCGGTACATTTTTTTTTTGTAGTTTTGTACAGGGCCCATGCTCTATAGGATGTATAGGGCACATACTGTATAGGATGTACAGGGCACATACTTTATAGATTGTATAGGATTACATGCTGTATAGTATGTATAGGGCACATTCTGTATAGGTTGCATAGGGCTCATACTTTATAGGATTTATAGGGTGCATGCAGTATAGGATGTATAGGGCACATGCTGTATAGGGCACATATAGGATGTATAGGGCACATATAGGATGTATAGGGCACATGCTCTATAGGTTGTACAGGGCACATGCTGTATAGGATGTATAGGGCACATACTGTAGAGGTTGTATAGGGCCCATGCTGTATAGGAGGTAAAAGGTTGGTGACATTTAATAATTGACACCTAGAAAGCGCAGCTGTACTCCAATTATAATAATTCTGCAACACTTCTTAGTGCGCTATATTTGCATATTTTATTTTAAAAATGAGCAATTTCATAATCATAACAATGCATAAAATAGACAAACAAAACATACAACATATCACATAAAATAAAATTTGAGGCAATCATATGAGGCAATGTTATAATGTCTCTAATGAGGCTTATATGGCTTAGATTCTGATTCTGAATGTCTCTTTGAAAATGAGGCAATATAGGTATAATTACCAGACCCAGTTTAAAAGTATATGGGTCTCCTCTGGATCTTTGTAACAACACAGTTCCTTTTTCTGAGCCCGCTACCTCCCTCTGATGAGGGGAAGCGCTCCAGGTGCTGAGTGTCCAAATGCATTTGAATGCTTGTTAGCACAGGTTCAGGGACATCTCCTTGGTGTAATAACTGATGACCGCCACCGGATTATATGGGGCTCCACATGTGGCAAAATGCGATTTTTTTTCTCATTCCGTGTGGTAAAATGTGAATTTTTGGCTTATTCTGCATAGCTTATTGTGTATTTTTGGCTCATTCCATGTGGTAAAGTCTGAATTTTCGCTCATTCAGTGTGGTAAAATGTGAATTTTTGGCTCATACTGTGTGGCATATTGTGTATTTTGGCTCATTCCATGTGCCAAATATGAATTTTGGCTCATTATGTGTGTTAAAATGTGAATTTGTGGCTCATACTGTGTGGCATATGGTGTATTTTGACCTATTCCATGTGGTAAAATGTGAATTTTTGGCTCATTCCGAGTGTTAAAGTGTGAATTTGTGGTTTATATTGTGTGGCATATTGTGTCTTTTGGCCCATTTCATATGGCAAAATATGAATTTTGGCTCATTCAGTGTGGTAAAATGTGAATTTTTGGCTCACTTCGTGTGGTAAAATGTGAATTTGTGATTCATACTGTGTGGCATATTGTGTATTTTGGCCTATTCCATGTGGAAAATATGAAGTTTGGCTCATTCTGAGTGGTAAAATGTGAATTTATGGCTCTAACTGTGTGGCATATTGTGTATTTTGGCCCATTCCATGTGGTAAAATATGAATTTTTGGCTCATTCTGTGTGGTAAAATGTGAATTTTTGGCTCACTTGTGTGGTAAAATGTGAATTTGTGATTCATACTGTCTGGCATATTGTGAATTTTGGCCCATTCCATCTGAAAAATATGAATTTAGCTCATTCTGTGTGGTAAAATGTGAATTTTTGGCTCATTCCGTTTGGTAAAATGTGAATTTATGGCTCATTCTGTGTGGTAAAATATGAATTTTCGGCACATTCCGTGTGGCATAATGCAAATTTTGTCTTATACTGTGTGGCATAATGTGAATTTTGTCTTATTATGTGTGCCATAATGTGTAAGGGGCATATTGCACTGGGAGGGGAATATTTTGCACCGGGGGAGATGCCGGTAGATCACCGGTAAGTAAGTGTACAAAAAGTAGATCCCGGGTTACAAAAGTCCGGGCAACCCTGCTGTATAGGATGTATAGGGCCCATGCTGTATAGAATGTATAGGGCCCATGCTGAATAGGATATATACTGTAGGGCACACAATCTGTATAGGATGTATCGGGCACATGCTGTATAGGATGTAAAGGGCACATGCTGTATAGGATTTATAGGGCACATGCTTTATAGGAGGTATACGGCCATGCTGAATATGATGTATAGGGCACATGCTGTATAGGATGTATGGGGCACATGCTGTATAGGATGTATAGGGCCCTTGCTGAATAGGTTGTACAGGGCACATGCTGTATAGGATGTATATGGCACATATTATTCAGTCGGGATACAAGATAGACTTCAGAAGACGTCCAGGGAATCTGGTAATAGAGTCTCCTATTCCCAGGGACAAAGAGGAAAGGAAGGCTTTACTGTTAAGTTTAAAATCTCTAAGACCCACCTGTCCGTGGTGGATCCTTGCCAGACTTGATAAAATTGCAGCAGCCTGGCCCCTACCCTTCGCGGGTCGGCGTCATTGCTGTTCTTTTTTTAAGGGAAATTAACCTTCTCTGCCCCTTTGGGCACGAAAATTTGCCCTTGACATCCAGGTTCCCCTTTTATAGGCCCTACCCGGCCTGTAGGTCCTGGCTTCTCTGTATTCTTGCGGTTGATATCTGTTAAACTTGGTCGGTACATTTTTTTTTGTAGTTTTGTACAGGGCCCATGCTCTATAGGATGTATAGGGCACATACTGTATAGGATGTACAGGGCACATACTTTATAGATTGTATAGGGTTACATGCTGTATAGTATGTATAGGGCACATTCTGTATAGGTTGCATAGGGCTCATACTTTATAGGATTTATAGGGTGCATGCAGTATAGGATGTATAGGGCACATGCTGTATAGGGCACATATAGGATGTATAGGGCACATATAGGATGTATAGGGCACATGCTCTATAGGTTGTACAGGGCACATGCTGTATAGGATGTATAGGGCACATACTGTAGAGGTTGTATAGGGCCCATGCTGTATAGGAGGTAAAAGGTTGGTGACATTTAATAATTGACACCTAGAAAGCGCAGCTGTACTCCAACTATAATAATTCTGCAACACTTCTTAGTGCGCTATATTTGCATATTTTATTTTAAAAATGAGCAATTTCATAATCATAACAATGCATAAAATAGACAAACAAAACATACAACATATCACATAAAATAAAATTTGAGGCAATCATATGAGGCAATGTTATAATGTCTCTAATGAGGCTTTTATGGCTTAGATTCTGATTCTAAATGTCTCTTTGAAAATGAGGCAATATAGGTATAATTACCAGACCCAGTTTAAAAGTATATGGGTCTCGGACTTCCGGTGGGCGGGGCGCCAAGAGCGGCCGCTTTTTACTATGGCTCCTACCCAGCTCTAAAAGAATCTGCCAGCATCGCATCCTGAGAACGCCATCCAAGGCTAAAAACATCTTGCCTAGGTGTATCGGAATGCAAGGATTGCAGGGGTACCTTTATTGAGCCGATTTCAAGAAACAGCACCGGAGTCCGGCCTTCATTGAGGATGGCGCACATGACCGCCTGAAGCTAGGCGCGAATACAAGGGCCTCACCCCAACGGAGCTCCCCGCTAGGAACCCACACAGGGTTTTACAGGAGGGAAGGCATCGTAGCACAGCGCGGGGGAACCTGCCCCCAGTGACCCACTGCTCCCGCTCAGAGAGACCCGCTACAGACCTCGATAACAAGGCGCAACTTACAGTGACGGGAGACGGGTCGGGGACGCTTCCGGCGGCTGGAAGGCGAAGAAGCTCCTTCACAGTCAGCAGAGACGCCGGAGACTGCGCCCGTCAAGGCTGCGTGGGTGACGCGAACTGCCGTCTCGTACCGCCCGCCTCGGCCGGTGACCCGGCTCCCCCGCGACGCACCGCGGTAACGTGGCCGGAGGCGGGCGCGGTGCTCCCGTGACGCCATCGACCCCAGACTAAGCCGGCGGCGGGTCCAGCATCCCCCGCGGTGTCGGAGGAACGGGAGAGCGCCGGTGAGTGTGAGAGGGCTCCCCTACCCCCCCCCCGGGTCCTCCTGATAGCCTGGGAGTGGGGACCGGAACGCCTCCTAAGTGTCTCAGACCGGCTTGACTGGCTGGGCCTCCAACCCCCCTTCCTTAACTGAGTTCTGGACTTCCAAAAGAGACTGCCCGGGCCTGGAGGACAGTGTGGAGAGGCCCTTATTGGTGCTTATAACCCTCACCCCCCTGTTGTTTGGGCTCCCTTCTGTGGCCTATAGGTTGCCCTCTGGCACCACTGATTAACTGGATTGGGCCTGCTTGAACTGCCAGAAATCCCTACCTCCCCGGGGATTGGGCACATCCTACCCCCCTGGGAGAGGATCCCTCCCCCCAGACTGCTCCCAAAAACTCTCTGCTTTAAGGCTACTCTCCCCTGAATAAAGCAGCCTCCACTATACAAAGGGAAGCTGAGCCACCAGTGCACAGGTGCTGTTTAAAAGCGCTCAGCAGCAACCCTGGTGTTCCTCCCCTGGGGGATCCTGCTTTTCCCCACATTCCACCCCCTCCCTCCTGGAAAGGACTGACTTTGATTTGTGAACTCACCCCCGGATTGGATCACAGCACCTGTACTGCATAAGTGTTGCAGGACGCTTATGTGAATAGCCACGTGAACTCTGATTGTTTCGCCTCCCAGACGGCTTACACGTAACCTTGTTTACCCACTTGGGGAATTAGTAATTTGGGTATTGGTAAACCATTTGGGGGGATAAATCGCTCTTAACTGTGATCATAGGAGGTCTCTACAAATAATATCCCTGCTATAAAACGGTAGTATAATCAGGGATACAGAAACAAAACGCCACCTAGTGGCGACCCCCCTCCTTGCTTAATTCTGCTTATCTATCTGACATAAACCCACAAGATTCATAGAGCTCCGGTTTAACATTCCTCCTTGGGGGGTCGAGGATCAGTGTGGGCCCCCCCGAAAATAGGATTACTTCCTAGAGTATCATTGTGGATAAGACACCCTTTCGCGGGGTGATACTGATACAGTGTTAGGATAATAGGTCAGTGGTTTGTTTAGATAATACCTTGCAACACTCTAGACTAAATCTTTGTTGGCTGCGGCTTGGCTCGCCGTGCGGTTCGTTAACTGGGGAAGGCGCTTCGGTGCCGGGCTTTGGGCGTGGGCGCAGCCACTAAACAGTAGCAGTTGGATAAGACACCCTTTAGCGGGGTGATACCGGCACAGTACTAAAATAATAGGTCAGTTGTTTGTATAGGTAATATCTTGCAAAACTCTAGACGAAACCTTTGGAGGCTGCGACTCGGCACGCCGTTTGGTTCGGTAACTAGGGAGGACGCCCCTGCATTGTGCTTTAGGCGTGGGTGCAACCACCAAACCAGTAACGCCACAGAAACTATTTCATTTGCCTAAAATAAGTTTTATTCTGGTGACGGGTCCCACCCCCTGTGGCGGGATGAGTGGGTGAAGCTCTTAGTGGGGCTCCGTGACCGCCGCTAGCCGCCTTAGGCCATTCTCTTGCCCTATAGGGACCCCCATATCGGAGGTTTCCGTACCCTTGTGACCCTTGGGTTGCCTCGCGTGGCATGGACAGATTTCTTGGGAAGAACTCTCAATCCTCTCAGAGCTCGACCATGGGGAAAAACCGCGCAAAGTCCTCACAAGCCACCTCCCCCCCCTCGCCTCCCCTATTCTCTACAGAGACACCTGGGGGGGAGCCCTCGGGTCCCCCAACCCAACCACAAGCTGTCCCCTCCCCGGAGGAGAACGCAAGGGTCACAATTCAAATGCTGATGCCCTTACTCGATAAGAAGTTTGAGGATCTGCACACCAGATTGGAAACGTCACTGGCAAAGATAGACGCGAACACCTCTAGAATTGCTGGTGCAGAACAACGCATTAGTGACGTAGAGGATGCCGTCCAGAGTGTGCAGGCCCTCCTAGACAGGAGAGAACAAACAATTCTATCCCTCTCCGCTAAGTTAGACGACATGGAGAATAGAGATAGGAGATGTAATTTGCGTTTCATAGGGATACCAGAGTCAGTGAATGGCCCACAACTCGAACAATTCATTGTAGTCAAGGTGGCTCAGGCCCTAGGCATCTATGACCACTCGAATATGCTTCAGATAGAAAGGGTACATAGAATAGGCCCAGAGAGACAAAATCCACAGGATAGGCCAAGGCCTACTATAGCCAGATTTCTAGACTACAGAGCCAAGGAGAAAGTGCTGGCGGCCTATCGTTCTGCCCCATCCTTGTCAATTGATGGCCAAAGAATCCTGATATTTCAGGACTTCTCTGCTATAGTGTCCCAAAAAAGGAAGGAGTTCTCTCCCATATGTAGACTCCTGGTAGAAAGGAATCAGCGCTTCTCACTTTTGTACCCAGCAAAATTGAGAGTAATGGAGAATGGCCGCCCTCACTTCTTCACGGATCCTGTTCAGGCCAAAGAGTTCATTGATCGGGTTCATCCCCGTTCACCTGACAGACAACCCGAGTGATTGTGAGGAAGGATGGGCATTTATATAATTAACATTTGTGACTAACAGTTCAGTGTGGTCAGGGGGCCCTCCCCCCAAGATCGAAGTTACAGTTACTACTATTGCTTTTTCATATTTGATGGTCTTTTCCAGAGCACCCCATATGGAAACCTATGGGGTCCTCAAAAAGATCAATGAGTGGAATACACTCTTCAAGGTTATGTTACGTATAAAAATGGGGAAAAAGGAAAATGAAACACCTTATACTTTTTGATTTAGGCTTTTGCTTGACTAAAATCCTTTTGTTTAGAAGTTCTCTGTATAATGATCTCAGTGCTCAGGCCATGTGCTCAGGGTGGCCGCCCTATAGTACCCCTACTTGCTGTCTTTACTTCATGCCTTTCCGAGTATACTTCCAGGCATATGAACAGCTCTCCCACACAGTTGATCCATGTCTGCAGGAATAGATGACCAACCCCCGCGTCGTTCCCCTGGACATATGAGGCTGATATCCTGGAACGTTAACGGGCTTAACACACCAGTGAAGCGTAAGAAGGTAATAACCCACCTTAAAAAATTAGGCCCTGACATTGCAATGCTTCAGGAGACACATTGGCGAAATGACGGGGAGTCCACCCTTAGGGCCCGCTGGATCGGGGACTGCTATGCTTCCTCATATAACTCTAAGAGCAGAGGGGTGGCGATTTTACTACATAGGAATCTTAGATATCAGATTCTGGATGTGGTGGAGGACCCGGGAGGTCGTTTTCTGTTATTAGACTTGGAAATTGAAGGGACCTATTTTACCTTGCTTAATATCTATGCCCCGAATGTTTCCCCGGAGAAGTTCCTGTCCAGGATCTCACAGTTGCTCATAGGCCGCAAGGTCTTCAAATTGGTGATAGGGGGGGATTTTAACTTAATAGATGACCCCACAATAGATAAATCCCCACCACTAAGGGGGGTCTTACCACCGTCCTGGCACCACATTCAGGGATTTAGGAATACCCTTCAGTTAAGTGACCCATGGCGACTACTACATGCGACAGAGAAGTCTTATACGCACCTATCCAGGGCACACCACACGTTATCTAGGATTGATTTCTTCCTCATCCCCGATTCATTGGTGCCATCGGTGCTAGAAGCGGATATACACGACATTGTAGTCTCAGACCATGCCCCAGTATCACTGACAATAGGCCTGGACCGGGGGGACGAGGCAGATAGATTATGGCGATTCCCTGACTATCTAACCTCCTCAGAAGATTTTAAGACCTTTCTCTTACAATCCTGGAATAATTATCAGGATGATAATTTGGAGCACTGGGATGATATAGTATTATTTTGGAGGACATCCAAGGCAGTACTTAGGGGTCACATAATACAATATGTCTCTAAACGCAAAAAGGAGGCAGCACGTCAGTATAAGGATCTACAGAGGGAGGTAGCGGAGTCGTTTGGGAGATACCAAGCCTCTAACACACCCCAGAATCTAGAGAGCTACCTACAAAACAGGAAACTGTTAGAATCTTTCCTGACGGCCCAAGCCCGCCTTAAGCTTGACTATACTAAACAATTATACTATAAGTGGGGGAATAGGTCGGGCAGGCTCCTAGCGCTTCTATCTAAACCCTACAAAAAACGTTCACATATTACAGCCATTAAAGACACCATTAATCATAGAATGGCCCTCACAACTAAAGATATAATGGCCCTGTTCGAGGAACACTTTAGAAACCTGTACAAGGAAATCCCCATTGACCCTGAGAAACAGGCCTCCCTCCTGGACCTGGCAAATTTACCTCCACTGTCCCAGGAACAAAGGGAAATCCTAGGAGCGGTAATCACCCCTGAAGAACTGCACAATGTCATCAAAGGCCTTCAGTCACATAAAGCCCCGGGTCCAGATGGCTTCTCGGGGTGCTATTACAAACTCTTAGAAAAAGAATTGACCCCAACTCTTCTGGAGTTGTATAATAGTATCCTCCAACACAAGCCCCTCTTTCCTTCCTTCTCAGAGGCATATACCACCCTCATACCCAAGCCAGGCAAAGACGTGCGGCTGGTCGACTCCTATCGCCCTATTTCCCTACTTAATGTGGATTTTAAGATATTAACTAAGATAGTGGCCAACCGATTGCAATTGATGGCGGGGGACCTTTTCACTCACCACCAAACTGGTTTTATTCGAGGGCGGCATTCAGTGAAAGCCATCCGGATGGCTATTGCGGCGGTGGTGGCGGAGTCCCATAAACCATCACCACAGGGCATGCTGTTGAGTCTCGATACCAACAAGGCTTTCGACTCGGTAGCATGGCCCCACTTATACGAAATACTTGAAAGGAGGGGATTTGGGTGTAATTTTATAGACCTTATAAAATACTTCTACACGGGACCCACAACATCCTTGCTGATTAATGGGCAGAAAGGGGCTAGCATACCGATGTACAGGGGGATGCGTCAGGGCTGCCCGCTCTCCCCTCTGTTATTCAACTTATGCATAGACCCTTTACTCCGCATCTTACAATCGTGGTCAGAATTTGGGGGTATCGGGCAGGGCGGCTCTGAACTAAAGCTTTCAGCCTTTGCAGACAACGTCCTCCTGTACATTAGTAATCCTGAAACGGCTTTACAAAAGATCCTGGACAGATTGAATGATTATGGGGAGATATCGGGGTACACAATTAACGCCTCTAAGTCAGTGGGACTATTCCTACACCCGCGGTCCTCCACACCACCATGGGGAAAGGATCTCCCGATACGTTGGGAAAGGTCCTCCATAGATTATCTGGGCATATGCCTCCCAAAGAGCATCTCTGATCTATACAGAAATAATATCTCCAAAGCTATCCAAGCGATTACTAGAGAATTTGACGGCTGGAAACACCTAAAACTGTCTTACATGGGTAGAGCCAACCTCATAAAAATGGTAACTTTCCCCCGCCTGCTATATCTGCTCCAGGCACTTCCACTATTGTTAACACAGAAAGATCTCCGATTTGTGGACACACAGTTCAGAAGGTTTATATGGGGAACGAAACGCCCACGCATTGGGCTGCATAAACTACAACAACCGGTGTTCAATGGAGGCATAAACCTCCCAAATATCCTACATTACAACCACTCCTCTATTTTCCGTTTCCTAAGGGACTGGCTTAACAGGCGGGAGGTGTACTCAAACATAGAAATCGAAGGGGCATTCCTAGAAAACTGTGACCTAATAGGCTTTCTGCACTGTCACGATGAGGAGATAGAGGAAAGAGTCAAGCTTAACCCATTGCTGTGGTCAACCCGTAAGGTCTGGCACATCCTAAGACACAAACTTAACCTAAACTCCCATAAATCACTCTTCCTACCTTTCCTACACAACCCGGATTTTCAGGGAGGACAAGCAGGCCAACCTTTCGGAGCTCTTTACTCTGAAGGCCTAAGGTCAGTGCGGGATATGATCGACCTGGAAACAAAAGGGCCCTTGCCGTACACCAAAGCCGCTGAGACATTCCCATCTCTTAAGAAGTACCCCTTCGCCTATATCCAGGCTAAACATTACACACAGACGGTAATACGTAATTTCTCAGAAGCAGATTGGTCCAACACACTTGACACTATGATTCTGTCGGGAGTGGCAGAGTACAAAGCCATCTCGATACACTATAATTTCTTTAGACAGATAGTAGATCACGAACAGATAGAATCAGGCATGAAGGCCTGGACGAAGGTGATGCCAGAGCTTACTTGCGCAAAGTTGTCTAGGGCCCTGCAGCGTTCCAGGAAGATGCTGCCCGCAATACAGTATCAGGAGATGTTCCTAAACATATTTCATAAGGCTTATTTTTCTCCTCGGAGGCAGTTTCTAGCGGGAATGTCATCTTCGGCATCTTGCCCGAGGTGCGGCGCGGGTGAGGCAAATTTATACCATTACTTTTGGGGCTGCCCTTTACTCAGACGTTTTTGGCTCCAAGTCCAGAAATTCGCGCTGGACCACCTGGTAAACTATGTCCCCTTTACAGATCAATGGGCCATATTTGGCATTGTTCCTGAGGATCAGAGAGCGGCGAGGGGGAGTAGGCGCCTCATGCTGATAGTCAGCGCGGCAGCAAGAAAGGCCATCCTGCAGGCATGGATCGACAGTACCCCACCCTCTTTACAACTGTTCAAAACTAAACTGTTTCATATATTTAATATGGAATGGATAGAGTGCCTCCTGAATAAGGACCGACTGACTAAAAAACTCTTCGAAACATGGGAGAGCTACGTGACCACCCTCCCCCTAACACTCAGGTCCAAGATCCACAACTCACTTAAAAACACCCAATGGTACATGTTGCGTCTCACCTCAGGAGACCCTCCGATAACACTACAAGATTAATCTTTAGACCAGATAAATTATCGGGTATTATTACTCTCTTCCCTCTCTCCCTTTTGTCTTACGGTGGGGAAACAGCCCTGAGCCATGGCCACCTGACCATCTACTAAGTGTTAAAACCAGTGGATTAGAGGACATTCATTGACGGTAAAAACACTTTGCAAATAAGGAAAGCTGGACAGAGGATATATTTCAAAACTAAAAGTTTTATTGTAAAACCAAATAAGTATGATTGTCGCAGAACCAACTAGTGAACCTCTGTACGCTGCCATAGTCTGAGCGAGATTTATATTCTATTGTACTTGTATTTCATTTTCTTTATGCTTGTTTGATTTTGGTGTTTCAATAAAAAGCATCTTTAAAAAAAAAAAAAAAAAAAAAGTATATGGGTCTCCTCTGGATCTTTGTAACAACACAGTTCCTTTTTCTGAGCCCGCTACCTCCCTCTGATGAGGGGAAGCGCTCCAGGTGCTGAGTGTCCAAATGCATTTGAATGCTTGTTAGCACAGGTTCAGGGACATCTCCTTGGTGTAATAACTGATGACCGCCACCGGATTATATGGGGCTCCACATGTGGCAAAATGCGATTTTTTTTCTCATTCCGTGTGGTAAAATGTGAATTTTTGGCTTATTCTGCATAGCTTATTGTGTATTTTTGGCTCATTCCATGTGGTAAAGTCTGAATTTTGGCTCATTCAGTGTGGTAAAATGTGAATTTTTGGCTCATACTGTGTGGCATATTGTGTATTTTGGCTCATTCCATGTGCCAAATATGAATTTTGGCTCATTATGTGTGTTAAAATGTGAATTTGTGGCTCATACTGTGTGGCATATGGTGTATTTTGACCTATTCCATGTGGTAAAATGTGAATTTTTGGCTCATTCCGAGTGTTAAAGTGTGAATTTGTGGTTTATATTGTGTGGCATATTGTGTCTTTTGGCCCATTTCATATGGCAAAATATGAATTTTGGCTCATTCAGTGTGGTAAAATGTGAATTTTTGGCTCATTCTGTGTGGTAAAATGTGAATTTGTGGCTCATATTGTGTGGCATATTGTGTATTTTGGCCCATTCCATGTGGTAAAATATGAATTTTTGGCTTATTCTGTGTGGTAAAATGTGAATTTTTGGCTCACTTCGTGTGGTAAAATGTGAATTTGTGATTCAAACTGTGTGGCATATTGTGTATTTTGGGCCATTTCATGTGGAAAATATGAATTTTGGCTCATTCTGTGTGGTAAAATGTGCATTTATGGCTCATTCTATGTGGCAAAATATGAATTTTCGGCACATTTTGTGTGGCATAATACTAATTTTTGGCTCATACTGTGTTGCATATTGTGTATTTTGGCTCATTCCATGTGCCAAATATGAATTTTGGCTCATTCTGTGTGGTAAAATGTGAATTTGTGGCTCATACTGTGTGGCATATTGTTTATTTTGGCTCATTTCATGTAGCAAAATATGAATTTGTGGCTCATTCCGTGTGGTAAAATGTGAATTTTTGGCTCATTCTGTGTGGAAAAATGTGAATTTGTGGCTCTGTGTGGCATATAGTGTATTTTGGCCCATTCCATGTGGTAAAATATGAATTTTTGGCTCATTCTGTGTGGTAAAATGTCAATTTTTGGCTCACTTCGTGTGGTAAAATGTGAATTTGTGATTCATACTGTGTGGCATATTGTGTATTTTGGCCTATTCCATGTGGAAAATATGAAGTTTGGCTCATTCTGTGTGGTAAAATGTGAATTTGTGGCTCTAACTGTGTGGCATATTGTGTATTTTGGCCCATTCCATGTGGTAAAATATGAATTTTTGGCTCATTCTGTGTGGTAAAATGTGCATTTATGGCTCATTCTATGTGGCAAAATATGAATTTTCGGCACATTTCGTGTGGCATAATACTCATTTTTGGCTCATACTGTGTTGCATATTGTGTATTTTGGCTCATTCCATGTGCCATAATGTGTAAGGGGCATATTGCACTGGGAGCTGAATATTTTGCACCGGGGGAGATGCCGGTATATCACCGGTAAGTAAGTGTACAAAAAGTAGATCCCGGGTTACAAAAGTCCGGGCAACCCTGCTGTATAGGATGTATAGGGCCCATGCTGTATAGGATGTATAGGGCCCATGCTGAATAAGATGTATAGGGCACACAATCTGTATAGGATGTATAGGGCACATGCTGTATAGGATGTAAAGGGCACATGCTGTATAAGATTTATAGGGCACATGCTTTATAGGAGGTATACGGCCATGCTGAATATGATGTATAGGGCACATGCTGTATAGGATGTATAGGGCACATGCTGTATAGGATGTATAGGGCCCTTGCTGAATAGGTTGTACAGGGCACATGCTGTATAGGATGTATATGGCACATATTATTTAGTCGGGATACAAGATAGACTTCAGAAGACGTCCAGGGAATCTGATAATAGAGTCTCCTATTCCCAGGGACAAAGAGGAAAGGAAGGCTTTACTGTTAAGTTTAGAATCTCTAAGACCCACCTGTCAGTGGTGGATCCTTGCCAGACTTGATAAAATTGCAGCAGCCTGGCCCCTACCCTTCACGGGTCGGCGTCATTGCTGTTCTTTTTTTAAGGGAAATTAACCTTCTCTGCCCCTTTGGGCACGAAAATTTGCCCTTGACATCCAGGTTCCCCTTTTATAGGCCCTACCCGGCCTGTAGGTCCTGGCTTCTCTGTATTCTTGCGGTTGATATCTGTTAAACTTGGTCGGTACATTTTTTTTTTGTAGTTTTGTACAGGGCCCATGCTCTATAGGATGTATAGGGCACATACTGTATAGGATGTACAGGGCACATACTTTATAGATTGTATAGGGTTACATGCTGTATAGTATGTATAGGGCACATTCTGTATAGGTTGCATAGGGCTCATACTTTATAGGATTTATAGGGTGCATGCAGTATAGGATGTATAGGGCACATGCTGTATAGGGCACATATAGGATGTATAGGGCACATATAGGATGTATAGGGCACATGCTCTATAGGTTGTACAGGGCACATGCTGTATAGGATGTATAGGGCACATACTGTAGAGGTTGTATAGGGCCCATGCTGTATAGGAGGTAAAAGGTTGGTGACATTTAATAATTGACACCTAGAAAGCGCAGCTGTACTCCAACTATAATAATTCTGCAACACTTCTTAGTGCGCTATATTTGCATATTTTATTTTAAAAATGAGCAATTTCATAATCATAACAATGCATAAAATAGACAAACAAAACATACAACATATCACATAAAATAAAATTTGAGGCAATCATATGAGGCAATGTTATAATGTCTCTAATGAGGCTTATATGGCTTAGATTCTGATTCTTAATGTCTATTTGAAAATGAGGCAATATAGGTATAATTACCATACCCAGTTTAAAAGTATATGGGTCTCCTCTGGATCTTTGTAACAACACAGTTCCTTTTTCTGAGCCCGCTACCTCCCTCTGATGAGGGGAAGCGCTCCAGGTGCTGAGTGTCCAAATGCATTTGAATGCTTGTTAGCACAGGTTCAGGGACATCTCCTTGGTGTAATAACTGGTGACCGCCACCGGATTATATGGGGCTCCACATGTGGCAAAATGCGATTTTTTTTCTCATTCCGTGTGGTAAAATGTGAATTTTTGGCTTATTCTGCATAGCTTATTGTGTATTTTTGGCTCATTCCATGTGGTAAAGTCTGAATTTTGGCTCATTCAGTGTGGTAAAATGTGAATTTTTGGCTCATACTGTGTGGCATATTGTGTATTTTGGCTCATTCTATGTGCCAAATATGAATTTTGGCTCATTCTGTGTGTTAAAATGTGAATTTGTGGCTCATACTGTGTGGCATATGGTGTATTTTGACCTATTCCATGTGGTAAAATGTGAATTTTTGGCTCATTCCGAGTGTTAAAGTGTGAATTTGTGGTTTATATTGTGTGGCATATTGTGTCTTTTGGCCCATTTCATGTGGCAAAATATGAATTTTGGCTCATTCAGTGTGGTAAAATGTGAATTTTTGGCTCATTCCGTGTGGTAAAATGTAAATTTGTGGCTCATATTGTGTGGCATATTGTGTATTTTGGCCCATTCCATGTGGTAAAATATGAATTTTTGGCTTATTCTGTGTGGTAAAATGTGAATTTTTGGCTCACTTCGTGTGGTAACAAGTGAATTTGTGATTCATACTGTGTGGCATATTGTGTATTTTGGGCCATTCCATGTGGAAAATATGAATTTTGGCTCATTCTGGGTGGTAAAATGTGCATTTATGGCTCATTCTATGTGGCAAAATATGAATTTTCGGCACATTTTGTGTGGCATAATACTAATTTTTGGCTCATACTGTGTTGCATATTGTGTATTTTGGCTCATTCCATGTGCCAAATATGAATTTTGGCTCATTCTGTGTGGTAAAATGTGAATTTGTGGCTCATACTGTGTGGCATATGGTGTATTTTGACCTATTCCATGTGGTAAAATGTGAATTTTTGGCTCATTCCGAGTGTTAAAGTGTGAATTTGTGGTTTATATTGTGTGGCATATTGTGTCTTTTGGCCCATTTCATATGGCAAAATATGAATTTTTGGCTCATTCTGTGTGGAAAAATGTGAATTTTTGGCTCTGTGTGGCATATAGCGTATTTTGGCCCATTCCATGTGGTAAAATATGAATTTTTGGCTCATTCTGTGTGGTAAAATGTCAATTTTTGGCTCACTTCGTGTGGTAAAATGTGAATTTGTGATTCATACTGTGTGGCATATTGTGTATTTTGGCCTATTCCATGTGGAAAATATGAAGTTTGGCTCATTCTGTGTGGTAAAATGTGAATTTGTGGCTCTAACTGTGTGGCATATTGTGTATTTTGGCTCATTCCATGTGGCCAAATATGAATTTTGGCTCATTCTGTGTTGTAAAATGTGAATTTGTGGCTCATATTGTGTGGCATATTGTGTATTTTGGCCCATTTCATGTAGCAAAATATGAATTTTGGCTCATTCCGTGTGGTAAAATGTGAATTTTTGGTTCATTCTGTGTGGTAAAATGTGAATTTGTGGCTCACTTAATGTGGTAAAATGTGAATTTGTGATTCATACTGTGTGGCGTATTGTGTATTTTGGCCCATTCCATTTGGTAAAATATGAATTTTTGGCTCATTCTGTGTGGTAAAATGTGAATTTTTGGCTCACTTCGTGTGGTAAAATGTGAATTTGTGATTCATACTGTGTGGCATATTGGCCCTTATTCAGATCTGTGCGGCCGGAGCCGCACACGGTGCTCCGGCCGCACAAACCAATCCCCGCCCACGATACGGATCGCCACGGCCGTCCGTACACGGACGGCTGGCGATCCGCAAGAAAATGGTGGGGCGTACGCCTCCACCATGGTGGGAGCTGCCCCCTGCATTCGATGGTCGGCGACCATCGAAGGCAGGGCCGCACGCCCCACCAGGTCCCGCAAGCTGAGACCACACGGACAATCGTCCGTGTGATAGCTTGTATGGGGGCTGAGAGCTGACATCCGGCGACGTCAGCTTCCCGCCCCCATCACTGGCGTCATACCCTCATTAGCATGCATACGCCCCGCGTTTGCATGGGAACGCCCATGAAACGCGGGGCGTATGCATAGGGAAATGAGGGTATGAAGCCCCTCACGCCCCTATACGCCCCCTTTGCGGCGGACGAACTACGTCTGCGGCGAATTGGGCTGCACATGCGCAGATTGACCTCTGCGCATGTGCAGACTGAAAACATCGGCGGTACGGCCGCACGCGGGCCGTACCGCACGATTCAGAATAAGGGCCATTGTGTATTTTGGCCCATTCCATGTGGAAAATATGAATTTTGGCTCATTCTGTGTGGTAAAATGTGAATTTGTGGCTCTAACTGTGTGGCATATTGTGTATTTTGGCCCATTCCATGTGGTAAAATATGAATTTTTGGCTCATTCTGTGTGGTAAAATGGGAATTTTTGGCTCACTTCGTGTGGTAAAACGTGAATTTGTTATTCATACTGTCTGGCATATTGTGTATCTTGGCCCATTCCATCTGGAAAATATGAATATTGGCTCATTCTGTGTGGTAAAATGTGAATTAATGGCTTATTCTATGTGGCAAAATATGAATTTTCGGCACATTCCGTGTGGCATAATGCAAATTTTGGCTTATACTGTGTGGCATAATGTGAATTTTGTCTTATTCCGTGTGCCATAATGTGTAAGGGGCATATTGCACTGGTAGGGGAATATTTTGCACCGGGGGAGATGCCGGTAGACCACCGGTAAGTAAGTGTACAAAAAGTAGATCCCGAGTTACAAAAGTCCGGCCAACCCTGCTGTATTGGATGTATAGGGCCCATGCTGTATAGGATGTATAGGGCCCATGATGTATAGGATGTATAGGGCCCATGCTGAATAGGATGTATAGGGCACACAAACTGTATAGTATGTATAGGGCATATGCTGTATAGGATTTATAGGGCACATGCTGGATAGGAGTATAAGGCACATGCTTTATAGGAGGTATAGGGCCCATGCTGAATAGGATGTATAGGGCACATATAGGCTGTATACAATGTATAGGGCACATGCTGTATAGGATGTATAGGGCCCATGCTGAATAGGATGTATAGGGCACATATAGGCTGTATACAATGTATAGGGCACATACTGTATAGGTTGTACAGGGCACATGCTGTATAGGATGTATATGGCACATACTGTATAGGATGTATAGGGCACATACTGTATAGGTTGTATAGGGCACAAGCTGTAAGGGATGTAAACGGCAGGACAGGAAACCCAGCTGATGCACCAGTGTGGGACTGCTCTAAGCTTGTATGGAACTGTTGCATTTCAGTTCCTTAAGATCCGGTAATTCTTAGCCTCTGTCTCATTCAGGACTTTCTTTATGCACTTTAAACTGTGTTTTGTATATTGCATTGTGGATACCTTGGTACTCTTTACCTAGAACGGCGCCCGTCGCGGGCATCGCGGGTACATTTATGCCTGCCCGCGACGCGACCGACGCGATGCCCGCGATTTTCCCATTGAAAACCATGTTAAACCTGAGAAATCGCGTCGGTCGCGTCGCGGCCGGCCATAAACGTACCCGCGATGCCCGCGACGCGATGCTCCCGATTTCCCATAGGAAGCAATGTTAAAAGCCGCGATGGACCCGATTTTAGTGTTAAATGCCTCAATCCACCCGATTTGGCCATAGGAATCAATGTTAAATGGGCTACAGAGCCCATTAACCCTTAAATGTCCCCCCAAATTTTTAACGCCACCCCACGATCAACGCCAACCCGAAGCGTGGCGAGCGCAGCGAGCCCGCGAGGGGCGGCGGTACGCGTCCTCCGACCTTTTCATGCCCTACTATCCACGTCGGCGTGGTGTGAGAATAGAATAGTGTGGCGAGCGCAGCGAGCCACCGAGCCCGAAGCGTGGCGAGCGCAGCGAGCCCCGCGAGGGGACGCGGATACCTTCACAGGTAAGCGCGTCCCCTCGCGGGCTTCACAGGTGTCCGTGGCCACGCGGACACCTGTGAAGCCCGCGAGGGGACGCGCTTACCTGTGAAGGTATCCGCGTCCCCTCGCGGGGCTCGCTGCGCTCGCCACGCTTCGGGCTCGGTGGCTCGCTGCGCTCGCCACACTATTCTATTCTCAACTCCACGCCGACGTGGATAGTAGGGCATGAAAAGGTCGTAGGACGCGTACCGCCGCCCCTCGCGGGCTCGCTGCGCTCGCCACGCTTCGGGTTGGCGTGGATCGTGGGGTGGCGTACAAAAATTGGGGGGACATTTAAGGGTTAATTGGGGCTATTTGGGCTCTGTAGCCCATTTAACATTGATTCCTATGGGAAAATCGCGGGCATTGAGGCATTTAACGCTAAAATCGCGGTCAATCAGGCTTTTTAACATTGTTCTCTATGGGAAAATCGCGGTAATCGCGGGTACCCGATTTTGATGTACCCGCGATTTACCCGCGATTTACCCGCGATGCCCGCGATTACCGCGATTTTACCCGCGATGCCCGCGATTTCAATCGTGGGCGCCGTTCTAGGTAAAGAGTACCGATACCTTTTTATTGTCAATTTTATGAGATGTTTTATTTAATGAAAATATTGTGAAAAAAATTTACTAAATTAAAATGTATAGGATGTATAGGGTGCATGCTGTATAGGATGTATAGGGCACATGCTGTATAGGATGTATAGGGTGCATGCTGTATAGGATGTATAGGGCACATGCTGTATAGGATGTATATGGCACATATAGGATGTATAGGGCACATATAGGATGTACAGGGCACATGCTCTATAGGTTGTACAGGGTACATGCTGTATAGGATGTATAGGGCACATACTGTAGAGGTTGTTTAGGGCCCATGCTGTATAGGAGGTAAAAGGTTGGTGACAATTATTAATTGACACCTAGAAAGCGCAGCTGTACTCCAACTATAATAATTCTGCAACACTTCTTAGTGCGCTATATTTGCATATTTTATTTTAAAAATGAGCAATTTCATAATCATTACAATGCATAAAATTAGACAAACAAAACATACAACATATAACATAAAATAAAATTTGAGGCAATCATATGAGGCAATGTTATAGTGTCTCTAATGAGGCTTATATGGCTTAGATTCTGATTCTGAATGTCTCTTTGAAAATGAGGCAATATAGGTATAATTACCAGACCCTGTTTAAAAGTATATGGGTCTCCTCTGGATCTTTGTAACAACCCATTCCTTTTTCTGAGCCCGCTACCTCCCTCTGATGAGGGGGAGCGCTCCAGGTGCTGAGTATCCAAATGCTTTTGAATGCTTGTTAGCACAGATTCAGGGACATCTCCTTGGTGTAGTAACTGGTGACCGGATTATATGGGGCTCCACATGTGGCAAAATATGATTTTTTTTCTCATTCCGTGTGGTAAAATGTGAATTCTTGTATTATTCTGCGTGGCTTATTGTGTATTTTGGCTCATTCCATGTGGTAAAGTCTGAATTTTGGCTCATTCGGTGTGGTAAAGTGTGAATTTTTGGCTCATACTGTGTGGCATATTGTGTATTTTGGCTCATTCCATGTGCCAAATATGAATTGTGGCTCATTCTGTGTGTTAAAATGTGAATTTGTGGCTCATACTGTGTGGCATATTGTGAATTTTGGCCTATTCCATGTGGTAAAATGTGAATTTTTGGCTCATTCCGAGTGTTAAAGTGTGAATTTGTGGTTCATATTGTGTGGCATATTGTGTATTTTGGCCCATTTCATGTGGCAAAATATGAATTTTGGCTCATTCAGTGTGGTAAAATGTGAATTTGTGGCTCATTCTGTGTGGTAAAATGTGAATTTGTGGCTCATATTGTGTGGCATATTGTGTATTTTGGCCCATTCCATGTGGTAAAATATGAATTTTTGGCTTATTCTGTGTGGTAAAATGTGAATTTTTGGCTCACTTCGTGTGGTAAAATGTGAATTTGTGATTCAAACTGTGTGGCATATTGTGTATTTTGGGCCATTTCATGTGGAAAATATGAATTTTGGCTCATTCTGTGTGGTAAAATGTGCATTTATGGCTCATTCTATGTGGCAAAATATGAATTTTCGGCACATTTTGTGTGGCATAATACTAATTTTTGGCTCATACTGTGTTGCATATTGTGTATTTTGGCTCATTCCATGTGCCATTTATGAAATTTGGCTCATTCTGTGTGGTAAAATGTGAATTTGTGGCTCATACTGTGTGGCATATTGTTTATTTTGGCTCATTTCATGTAGCAAAATATGAATTTGTGGCTCATTCCGTGTGGTAAAATGTGAATTTTTGGCTCATTCTGTGTGGAAAAATGTGAATTTGTGGCTCTGTGTGGCATATAGTGTATTTTGGCCCATTCCATGTGGTAAAATATGAATTTTTGGCTCATTCTGTGTGGTAAAATGTCAATTTTTGGCTCACTTCGTGTGGTAAAATGTGAATTTGTGATTCATACTGTGTGGCATATTGTGTATTTTGGCCTATTCCATGTGGAAAATATGAAGTTTGGCTCATTCTGTGTGGTAAAATGTGAATTTGTGGCTCTAACTGTGTGGCATATTGTGTATTTTGGCCCATTCCATGTGGTAAAATATGAATTTTTGGCTCATTCTGTGTGGTAAAATGTGCATTTATGGCTCATTCTATGTGGCAAAATATGAATTTTCGGCACATTTCGTGTGGCATAATACTCATTTTTGGCTCATACTGTGTTGCATATTGTGTATTTTGGCTCATTCCATGTGCCATAATGTGTAAGGGGCATATTGCACCGGGGGAGATGCCTGTATATCACGGGTAAGCAAGTGTACAAAAAGTAGATCCCGGGTTACAAAAGTCCGGGCAACCCTGCTGTATAGGATGTATAGGGCCCATGCTGTATAGGATGTATAGGGCCCATGCTGAATAAGATGTATAGGGCACACAATCTGTATAGGATGTATAGGGCACATGCTGTATAGGATGTAAAGGGCACATGCTGTATAAGATTTATAGGGCACATTTTTATAGGAGGTATACGGCCATGCTGAATATGATGTATAGGGCACATGCTGTATAGGATGTATAGGGCACATGCTGTATAGGATGTATAGGGCCCTTGCTGAATAGGTTGTACAGGGCACATGCTGTATAGGATGTATATGGCACATATTATTCAGTCGGGATACAAGATAGACTTCAGAAGACGTCCAGGGAATCTGATAATAGAGTCTCCTATTCCCAGGGACAAAGAGGAAAGGAAGGCTTTACTGTTAAGTTTAGAATCTCTAAGACCCACCTGTCAGTGGTGGATCCTTGCCAGACTTGATAAAATTGCAGCAGCCTGGCCCCTACCCTTCACGGGTCGGCGTCATTGCTGTTCTTTTTTTAAGGGAAATTAACCTTCTCTGCCCCTTTGGGCACGAAAATTTGCCCTTGACATCCAGGTTCCCCTTTTATAGGCCCTACCCGGCCTGTAGGTCCTGGCTTCTCTGTATTCTTGCGGTTGATATCTGTTAAACTTGGTCGGTACATTTTTTTTTTGTAGTTTTGTACAGGGCCCATGCTCTATAGGATGTATAGGGCACATACTGTATAGGATGTACAGGGCACATACTTTATAGATTGTATAGGGTTACATGCTGTATAGTATGTATAGGGCACATTCTGTATAGGTTGCATAGGGCTCATACTTTATAGGATTTAAAGGGTGCATGCAGTATAGGATGTATAGGGCACATGCTGTATAGGGCACATATAGGATGTATAGGGCACATATAGGATGTATAGGGCACATGCTCTATAGGTTGTACAGGGCACATGCTGTATAGGATGTATAGGGCACATACTGTAGAGGTTGTATAGGGCCCATGCTGTATAGGAGGTAAAAGGTTGGTGACATTTAATAATTGACACCTAGAAAGCGCAGCTGTACTCCAACTATAATAATTCTGCAACACTTCTTAGTGCGCTATATTTGCATATTTTATTTTAAAAATGAGCATAACAATGCATAAAATAGACAAACAAAACATACAACATATCACATAAAATAAAAATTGAGGCAATCATATGAGGCAATGTTATAATGTCTCTAATGAGGCTTATATGGCTTAGATTCTGATTCTTAATGTCTATTTGAAAATGAGGCAATATAGGTATAATTACCAGACCCAGTTTAAAAGTATATGGGTCTCCTCTGGATCTTTGTAACAACACAGTTCCTTTTTCTGAGCCCGCTATCTCCCTCTGATGAGGGGAAGCGCTCCAGGTGCTGAGTGTCCAAATGCATTTGAATGCTTGTTAGCACAGGTTCAGGGACATCTCCTTGGTGTAATAACTGATGACCGCCACCGGATTATATGGGGCTCCACATGTGGCAAAATGCAATTTTTTTTCTCATTCCGTGTGGTAAAATGTGAATTTTTGGCTTATTCTGCATAGCTTATTGTGTATTTTTGGCTCATTCCATGTGGTAAAGTCTGAATTTTGGCTCATTCAGTGTGGTAAAATGTGAATTTTTGGCTCATACTGTGTGGCATATTGTGTATTTTGGCTCATTCCATGTGCCAAATATGAATTTTGGCTCATTCTGTGTGTTAAAATGTGAATTTGTGGCTCATACTGTGTGGCATATGGTGTATTTTGACCTATTCCATGTGGTAAAATGTGAATTTTTGGCTCATTCCGAGTGTTAAAGTGTGAATTTGTGGTTTATATTGTGTGGCATATTGTGTCTTTTGGCCCATTTCATGTGGCAAAATATGAATTTTGGCTCATTCAGTGTGGTAAAATGTGAATTTTTGGCTCATTCTGTGTGGTAAAATGTGAATTTGTGGCTCATATTGTGTGGCATATTGTGTATTTTGGCCCATTCCATGTGGTAAAATATGAATTTTTGGCTTATTCTGTGTGGTAAAATGTGAATTTTTGGCTCACTTCGTGTGGTAAAATGTGAATTTGTGATTCAAACTGTGTGGCATATTGTGTATTTTGGGCCATTTCATGTGGAAAATATGAATTTTGGCTCATTCTGTGTGGTAAAATGTGCATTTATGGCTCATTCTATGTGGCAAAATATGAATTTTCGGCACATTTTGTGTGGCATAATACTAATTTTTGGCTCATACTGTGTTGCATATTGTGTATTTTGGCTCATTCCATGTGCCAAATATGAATTTTGGCTCATTCTGTGTGGTAAAATGTGAATTTGTGGCTCATACTGTGTGGCATATTGTTTATTTTGGCTCATTTCATGTAGCAAAATATGAATTTGTGGCTCATTCCGTGTGGTAAAATGTGAATTTTTGGCTCATTCTGTGTGGAAAAATGTGAATTTGTGGCTCTGTGTGGCATATAGTGTATTTTGGCCCATTCCATGTGGTAAAATATGAATTTTTGGCTCATTCTGTGTGGTAAAATGTCAATTTTTGGCTCACTTCGTGTGGTAAAATGTGAATTTGTGATTCATACTGTGTGGCATATTGTGTATTTTGGCCTATTCCATGTGGAAAATATGAAGTTTGGCTCATTCTGTGTGGTAAAATGTGAATTTGTGGCTCTAACTGTGTGGCATATTGTGTATTTTGGCCCATTCCATGTGGTAAAATATGAATTTTTGGCTCATTCTGTGTGGTAAAATGTGCATTTATGGCTCATTCTATGTGGCAAAATATGAATTTTCGGCACATTTCGTGTGGCATAATACTCATTTTTGGCTCATACTGTGTTGCATATTGTGTATTTTGGCTCATTCCATGTGCCATAATGTGTAAGGGGCATATTGCACTGGGAGCTGAATATTTTGCACCGGGGGAGATGCCGGTATATCACCGGTAAGTAAGTGTACAAAAAGTAGATCCCGGGTTACAAAAGTCCGGGCAACCCTGCTGTATAGGATGTATAGGGCCCATGCTGTATAGGATGTATAGGGCCCATGCTGAATAAGATGTATAGGGCACACAATCTGTATAGGATGTATAGGGCACATGCTGTATAGGATGTAAAGGGCACATGCTGTATAAGATTTATAGGGCACATGCTTTATAGGAGGTATACGGCCATGCTGAATATGATGTATAGGGCACATGCTGTATAGGATGTATAGGGCACATGCTGTATAGGATGTATAGGGCCCTTGCTGAATAGGTTGTACAGGGCACATGCTGTATAGGATGTATATGGCACATATTATTCAGTCGGGATACAAGATAGACTTCAGAAGACGTCCAGGGAATCTGATAATAGAGTCTCCTATTCCCAGGGACAAAGAGGAAAGGAAGGCTTTACTGTTAAGTTTAGAATCTCTAAGACCCACCTGTCAGTGGTGGATCCTTGCCAGACTTGATAAAATTGCAGCAGCCTGGCCCCTACCCTTCGCGGGTCGGCGTCATTGCTGTTCTTTTTTTAAGGGAAATTAACCTTCTCTGCCCCTTTGGGCACGAAAATTTACCCTTGACATCCAGGTTCCCCTTTTATAGGCCCTACCCGGCCTGTAGGTCCTGGCTTCTCTGTATTCTTGCGGTTGATATCTGTTAAACTTGGACGGTACATTTTTTTTTTGTAGTTTTGTACAGGGCCCATGCTCTATAGGATGTATACGGCACATACTGTATAGGATGTACAGGGCACATACTTTATAGATTGTATAGGGTTACATGCTGTATAGTATGTATAGGGCACATTCTGTATAGGTTGCATAGGGCTCATACTTTATAGGATTTATAGGGTGCATGCAGTATAGGATGTATAGGGCACATGCTGTATAGGGCACATATAGGATGCATAGGGCACATATAGGATGTATAGGGCACATGCTCTATAGGTTGTACAGGGCACATGCTGTATAGGATGTATAGGGCACATACTGTAGAGGTTGTATAGGGCCCATGCTGTATAGGAGGTAAAAGGTTGGTGACAATTAATAATTGACACCTAGAAAGTGCAGCTGTACTCCAACTATAATAATTCTGCAACACTTCTTAGTGCGCTATATTTGCATATTTTATTTTAAAAATGAGCAATTTCATAATCATAACAATGCATAAAATAGACAAACAAAACATACAACATATCACATAAAATAAAATTTGAGGCAATCATATGAGGCAATGTTATAATGTCTCTAATGAGGCTTATATGGCTTAGATTCTGATTCTTAATGTCTATTTGAAAATGAGGCAATATAGGTATAATTACCAGACCCAGTTTAAAAGTATATGGGTCTCCTCTGGATCTTTGTAACAACACAGTTCCTTTTTCTGAGCCCGCTACCTCCCTCTGATGAGGGGAAGCGCTCCAGGTGCTGAGTGTCCAAATGCATTTGAATGCTTGTTAGCACAGGTTCAGGGACATCTCCTTGGTGTAATAACTGGTGACCGCCACCGGATTATATGGGGCTCCACATGTGGCAAAATGCGATTTTTTTTCTCATTCCCTGTGGTAAAATGTGAATTTTTGGCTTATTCTGCATAGCTTATTGTGTATTTTTGGCTCATTCCATGTGGTAAAGTCTGAATTTTGGCTCATTCAGTGTGGTAAAATGTGAATTTTTGGCTCATACTGTGTGGCATATTGTGTATTTTGGCTCATTCCATGTGCCAAATGTGAATTTTGGCTCATTCTGTGTGTTAAAATGTGAATTTGTGGCTCATACTGTGTGGCATATGGTGTATTTTGACCTATTCCATGTGGTAAAATGTGAATTTTTGGCTCATTCCGAGTGTTAAAGTGTGAATTTGTGGTTTATATTGTGTGGCATATTGTGTCTTTTGGCCCATTTCATGTGGCAAAATATGAATTTTGGCTCATTCAGTGTGGTAAAATGTGAATTTTTGGCTCATTCTGTGTGGTAAAATGTGAATTTGTGGCTCATATTGTGTGGCATATTGTGTATTTTGGCCCATTCCATGTGGTAAAATATGAATTTTTGGCTTATTCTGTGTGGTAAAATGTGAATTTTTGGCTCACTTCGTGTGGTAAAATGTGAATTTGTGATTCATACTGTGTGGCATATTGTGTATTTTGGGCCATTCCATGTGGAAAATATGAATTTTGGCTCATTCTGGGTGGTAAAATGTGCATTTATGGCTCATTCTATGTGGCAAAATATGAATTTTCGGCACATTTTGTGTGGCATAATACTAATTTTTGGCTCATACTGTGTTGCATATTGTGTATTTTGGCTCATTCCATGTGCCAAATATGAATTTTGGCTCATTCTGTGTGGTAAAATGTGAATTTGTGGCTCATACTGTGTGGCATATTGTTTATTTTGGCTCATTTCATTTAGCAAAATATGAATTTGTGGCTCATTCCGTGTGGTAAAATGTGAATTTTTGGCTCATTCTGTGTGGAAAAATGTGAATTTGTGGCTCTGTGTGGCATATAGCGTATTTTGGCCCATTCCATGTGGTAAAATATGAATTTTTGGCTCATTCTGTGTGGTAAAATGTCAATTTTTGGCTCACTTCGTGTGGTAAAATGTGAATTTGTGATTCATACTGTGTGGCATATTGTGTATTTTGGCCTATTCCATGTGGAAAATATGAAGTTTGGCTCATTCTGTGTGGTAAAATGTGAATTTGTGGCTCTAACTGTGTGGCATATTGTGTATTTTGGCTCATTCCATGTGGCCAAATATGAATTTTGGCTCATTCTGTGTTGTAAAATGTGAATTTGTGGCTCATATTGTGTGGCATATTGTGTATTTTGGCCCATTTCATGTAGCAAAATATGAATTTTGGCTCATTCCGTGTGGTAAAATGTGAATTTTTGGTTCATTCTGTGTGGTAAAATGTGAATTTGTGGCTCACTTAATGTGGTAAAATGTGAATTTGTGATTCATACTGTGTGGCGTATTGTGTATTTTGGACCATTCCATTTGGTAAAATATGAATTTTTGGCTCATTCTGTGTGGTAAAATGTGAATTTTTGGCTCACTTCGTGTGGTAAAATGTGAATTTGTGATTCATACTGTATGGAATATTGTGTATTTTGGCCCATTCCATGTGGAAAATATGAATTTTGGCTCATTCTGTGTGGTAAAATGTGAATTTGTGGCTCTAACTGTGTGGCATATTGTGTATTTTGGCCCATTCCATGTGGTAAAATATGAATTTTTGGCTCATTCTGTGTGGTAAAATGGGAATTTTTGGCTCACTTCGTGTGGTAAAACGTGAATTTGTTATTCATACTGTCTGGCATATTGTGTATTTTGGCCCATTCCATCTGGAAAATATGAATATTGGCTCATTCCGTTTGGTAAAATGTGAATTTATGGCTCATTCTATGTGGCAAAATATGAATTTTCGGCACATTCCGTGTGGCATAATGCAAATTTTGGCTTATACTGTGTGGCATAATGTAAATTTTGTCTTATTCCGTGTGCCATAATGTGTAAGGGGCATATTGCACTGGTAGGGGAATATTTTGCACCGGGGGAGATGCCGGTAGACCACCGGTAAGTAAGTGTACAAAAAGTAGATCCCGAGTTACAAAAGTCCGGCCAACCCTGCTGTATTGGATGTATAGGGCCCATGCTGTATAGGATGTATAGGGCCCATGATGTATAGGATGTATAGGGCCCATGCTGAATAGGATGTATAGGGCACACAAACTGTATAGTATGTATAGGGCATATGCTGTATAGGATTTATAGGGCACATGCTGTATAGGAGTATAAGGCACATGCTTTATAGGAGGTATAGGGCCCATGCTGAATAGGATGTATAGGGCACATATAGGCTGTATACAATGTATAGGGCACATGCTGTATAGGATGTATAGGGCCCATGCTGAATAGGATGTATATGGCACATACTGTATAGGATGTATAGGGCACATACTGTATAGGTTGTATAGGGCACAAGCTGTAAGGGATGTAAACGGCAGGACAGGAAACCCAGCTGATGCACCAGTGTGGGACTGCTCTAAGCTTGTATGGAACTGTTGCATTTCAGTTCCTTAAGATCCGGTAATTCTTAGCCTTTGTCTTATTCAGGACTTTCTTTATGCACTTTAAACTGTGTTTTGTATATTGCATTGTGGATACCTTTTTATTGTCAATTTTATGAGATGTTTTATTTAATGAAAATATTGTGAAAAAAATTTACTAAATTAAAATGTATAGGATGTATAGGGTGCATGCTGTATAGGATGTATAGGGCACATGCTGTATAGGATGTATAGGGTGCATGCTGTATAGGATGTATAGGGCACATGCTGTATAGGATGTATATGGCACATATAGGATGTATAGGGCACATATAGGATGTACAGGGCACATGCTCTATAGGTTGTACAGGGCACATGCTGTATAGGATGTATAGGGCACATACTGTAGAGGTTGTATAGGGCCCATGCTGTATAGGAGGTAAGAGGTTGGTGACAATTAATAATTGACACCTAGAAAGCGCAGCTGTACTCCAACTATAATAATTCTGCAACACTTATTAGTGCGCTATATTTGCATATTTTATTTTAAAAATGAGCAATTTCATAATCATAACAATGCATAAAAATAGACAAACAAAACATACAACATATAACATAAAATAAAATTTGAGGCAATCATATGAGGCAATGTTATAGTGTCTCTAATGAGGCTTATATGGCTTAGATTCTGATTCTGAATGTCTCTTTGAAAATGAGGCAATATAGGTATAATTACCAGACCCCGTTTAAAAGTATATGGGTCTCCTCTGGATCTTTGTAACAACCCATTCCTTTTTCTGAGCCCGCTACCTCCCTCTGATGAGGGGGAGCGCTCCAGGTGCTGAGTGTCCAAATGCTTTTGAATGCTTGTTAGCACAGATTCAGGGACATCTCCTTGGTGTAGTAACTGGTGACCGGATTATATGGGGCTCCACATGTGGCAAAATATGATTTTTTTTTCTCATTCCGTGTGGTAAAATGTGAATTCTTGTCTTATTCTGCGTGGCTTATTGTGTATTTTGGCTCATTCCATGTGGTAAAGTCTGAATTTTGGCTCATTCGGTGTGGTAAAGTGTGAAGTTTTGGCTCATACTGTGTGGCATATTGTGTATTTTGGCTCATTCCATGTGCCAAATATGAATTGTGGCTCATTCTGTGTGTTAAAATGTGAATTTGTGGCTCATACTGTGTGGCATATTGTGAATTTTGGCCTATTCCATGTGGTAAAATGTGAATTTTTGGCTCATTCCGAGTGTTAAAGTGTGAATTTGTGGTTCATATTGTGTGGCATATTGTGTATTTTGGCCCATTTCATGTGGCAAAATATGAATTTTGGCTCATTCAGTGTGGTAAAATGTGAATTTGTGGCTCATATTGGGCCTTATTCTGGTTGGAGCGGCCAAACGTGCGTACGTTCCAAAACAACGTACGCTATCCGTACGCGGCCGTTGGGGTTAAGTCCACCCACAACTCAGCCGCATACGTACGGCCAGAAATAACGGCAAAGGGGAGTGGCGTACAATTGAGCGTACGCCAACGTACACGGACGGGCCAGCCCTTACACTCCGACAACTGGCGTACAACTGAGCGTACGCCACCGTTTACGGACGTCTCTCGTCCGTCTTCCCGCCGACTTCTTGCGGAAATCTGAGCGTACGCCAGCTTGCACGGACGGGTCCCTATTGTTTTCAATAGAAAACTCCGCTTATGTCACCGCTCGTGAGAGTGAGCGTACGTCCGTGTACGCTGGCATACCCTTCACATATATGGACCTGCAAATCTTGCCTTTCAACTATAATTATGAAAATTAATTAATTGATTGAATTAATTAATGGGCAAAATAGTGCCCATGGGCTTAAAACATTGCTGAAACATCCTTTGTAGGTGTTAGATGTGGTTTATGTTACTGTATCATAAATACAAAACCTATGTTTGTATTAGAGTGAACACGTTGACACATGTCGACTTGTGTAGATTGAGTGTGCTACTGTGTAAAGTCTATGAAAGCACGTAGTGAATGTGTATAACTGTTTAACAAATACCTACCTTAGCATATATAAGCAGGTCTTAAAAAGATTCTTACCTTAAATTAAACAAACCTTTAAATGTAGAGAAGTATAGAAAGATAAGCTTCCAATGTGTTTGAGTGCTGTGTGTGGCTTGCAGGTAGTGAAATCATGGTTTGGACTTAATAGACTGCAGCATTGGTTATTACATTCAGGTGTATGTGTTTGGTAGTAAGCAGCGTAAATTAGCAAACCCAGGCGCACGCTGGCATGCGGTATCTGTAGGGGTGGTTTGAGATGGCGGTTGGCGGCCGCCTGTTTTGTGTCCGAAATGAACGGTGCTGTAGTCGATCGTGCGGTAGTAGCACCGCTCATTTTTGGTGCACGCCCCCGTGTACGCCCATATTTACGCCCATTTTCCCTCATTATTTCGGCCGCTCCCCTCATCACGCCCCTATGCCGCCCCCAATGCCCGTACACTCGCGTATAGGTTTTTTCGCACGTAGAGACCCGTCCGTAAGCGTTGTGGAGTGTTCGCGCCTGCGCATTAGCGAATGTACGCATGCGCAGATCATTAAAAATCCCGGGACGTCCGCGTACGGCCCGGCCGCTCCAACCAGAATAAGGCCCATTGTGTGGCATATTGTGTATTTTGGCCCATTCCATGTAGTAAAATATGAATTTTTGACTTATTCTGTGTGGTAAAATGTGAATTTTTGGCTCACTTCGTGTGGTAAAATGTGAATTTGTGATTCATACTGTGTGCCATATTGTGTATTTTGGCCCATTCCATGTGGAAAATATGAATTTTGGCTCATTCTGTGTGGTAAAATGTGAATTTATGGCTCATTCTATGTGGCAAAATATGATTTTTCAGCACATTTCGTGTGGCATCATACTAATTTTGTCTTAAACTGTCTGGCATATTGTGTATTTTGGCCTATTCCATGTGGTAAAATGTGAATTTTTGGCTCATACCGAGTGTTAAAATGTGAATTTGTGGTTCATATTGTGTGGCATATTGTGTATTTCGGCCCATTTCATGTGGCAAAATATGAATATTGGCTCATTCAGTGTGATAAAATGTGAATTTTTGGCTCATTCTGTGTGGTAAAATGTGAATTTGTGGCTCTAACTGTGTGACATATTGTGTATTTTGGGCCATTCCACGTGGTAAAATATGAATTTTTGTCTTATTCTATGTGGTAAAATGTGAATTTTTGGCTCACTTCGTGATTCATACTGTGTGGCATATTGTGTATTTGGGCCCATTCCATGTGGAAAATATGAATTTTGACTCATTCTGTGTGGTAAAATGTGAATTTGTGGCTCTAACTGTGTGGCATATTGTGTATTTTGGCCTATTCCATGTGGTAAAATATGAATTTTTGGCTCATTCTGTGTGGTAAAATGTGAATTTTTGGCTCACTTCGTGTGGTAAAATGTGAATTTGTTATTCATACTGTGTTGCATATTGTGTATTTTGGCCCATTCCATCTGGAAAATATGAATTTTGGCTCATTCTGTGTGGTAAAATGTGAATTTTTGGCTCATTCCGTTTGGTAAAATGTGAATTTATGGCTCATTCTATGTGGCAAAATATGAATTTTCGGCACATTCCGTGTGGCATAATGCAAATTTTGGCTTATACTGTGTGGCATAATGTGAATTTTGTCTTATTCAGTGTGCCATAATGTGTAAGGGGCATATTGCACCGGGAGGGGAATATTTTGCAACGGGGGAGATGCCGGTAGATCACCAGTAAGTAAGTGTACAAAAAGTAGATCCCGGGTTACAAAAGTCCGGGCAACCCTGCTGTATAGGATGTATAGGGCCCATGCTGTATAGGATGTATAGGGCCTATGCTGTATAGGATGTATAGGGCACATACTGTAGAGGTTGTATAGGGCCCATGCTGCATAGGAGGTAAGAGGTTGGTGACAATTTATAATTGACACCTAAAAAGCGCAGCTGTACTCCAACTATAATAATTCTGCAACACTTATTATAGTGTGTACACACGGTCCGATTTCCTTTCCGATGTTGACGATATAGTCAACATCGGATCAACATCGGATCGGAATCGGATGCAGATCGCAAGGGTTTTAACCCTTGCGGTCCCGATCCGATCCCGATGCGCGTTCACGTATCGGAAGCCAGAAAGTCTTGGCTGCCTTGTCTATATAGTGCAGATCTGCACTATATAGTCAAGATTGGATGCAAATCGGATGTGCCTTAAGATCCTATCCACGATCCTATCTGATCGGATCGTGGATAGGATCTTAAGGCACATCTGACCGTGTGTACACACCATTAGTGCGCTATATTTGCATATTTTATTTTAAAAATGAGCAATTTCATAATCATAACAATGCATAAAAATAGACAAACAAAACATACAACATATAACATAAAAAAAAATTTGAGGCAATCATATGAGGCAATGTTATAGTGTCTTTAATGAGGCTTATATGGCTTAGATTCTGATTCTGAATGTCTCTTTGAAAATGAGGCAATATAGGTATAATTACCAGACCCAGTTTAAAAGTATATGGGTCTCCTCTGGATCTTCGTAACAACACAGTTCATTTTTCTGAGCCCACTACCTCCCTCTACTGAGGGGGAGCGCTCCAGGTGCTGAGTGTCCAAATGCTTTTGAATGCTTGGTAGCACAGATTCAGGGACATCTCCTTGGTGTAATAACTGGTGACCGGATTATATGGGGCTCCACATGTGGCAAAATATGATTTTTATCCCATTCCGTGTGGTAAAATGTGAATTTTTGGCTTATTCTGCGTGGCTTATTGTATATTTTGGCTCATTCCATGTGGCAAAGTCTGAATTTTGGCTCATTCGGTGTTGTAAAATGTGAATTTTTGGCTCATATTGTGTGGCATATTGTGTATTTTGGCCCATTCCATGTGGTAAAATATGAATTTTTGGCTCATTCTGTATGGTAAAATGTGAATTTTTGGCTCACTTCGTGTGGTAAAATGTGAATTTGTGATTTATACTGTGTGGCATATTGTGTATTTTGGCCATTTCCATGTGGAAAATATGAATTTTGGCTCATTCTGTGTAGTAAAATGTGAATTTGTGGCTCATTCTGTGTGGTAAAATGTGAATTTGTGGCTCATATTGTTTGGCATATTGCGTATTTTGGCCCATTTCATGTAGCAAAATATGAATTTTGGCTCATTCCGTGTGGTAAAATGTGAATTTTTGGCTCATTCTGTGTGGTAAAATGTGAATTTGTGGCTCTAACTGTGTGGCATATTGTGTTTTTTGGCCCATTCCATGTGGTAAAATATGAATTTTTGGCTCATTCTGTGTGGTAAATGTGAATTTGTGATTCATACTGTGTGGCATATTGTGTATTTTGGCCCATTCCATGTGGAAAATATGAATTTTGGCTCATTCTGTGTGGTAAAATGTGAATTTGTGGCTCTACCTGTGTGGCATATTGTGTATTTTGGCACATTCCATGTGGTAAAATATGAATTTTTGGCTCATTCTGTGTGGTAAAATGTGAATTTTTGGCTCACTTCGTGCGGTAACATACCCTCCAACATATGAAGGGTAGAATTCGGTACAAATTCGGAAAGGGGGCGTGGCCACTGGAAAATGACGCCCCCTTTCCTATACATTGAGCAGACAAGCTCAATGTATCCCCTGTCACACACATTACCTGTAATTATAGGGTTATCCCTGCGTTCTAGAGTTGCCCCATGGCACAAGTGCGATAAATAAGACAGCAGGAATACTAGCAGCTGCGATATAACCACCGTCACCGTGCGCACAGCTCTCTCCTATCAGCGCGCACCGCCAGGCTCCAGCAGCAGAACAGCTCACAGCGGACTCACTCTGCTCCAACAGGCAAAATTGAGGACAGAATCCGCGCGCTCAGCTGTGATAAAATCACCGGAAGCTGGCCTCTGGCCTTGTGGGATATGTAGTCTTCGGCGCTAATGCACACCCTGTGTTAGAGTGCCGGAAGTGGCGGGCATTATGGGATATGTAGTTTCCGGTGCCCGCTTTCGGCATCTGGCAGTGGCAGTGCCAGCATCTCTCATGCCTGCCAGCTACCGCTAGTTGTTTCAGTAGCTGCAGCGTCTTCTCTTCTTTATTTAGCCGGTACAGACCGTGAAAAAACGGTACTGTACCGGCTAAATTGGTACAGTTGGAGGGTATGTGGTAAAATGTGAATTTGTGATTCATACTGTGTGGCATATTGTGTATTTTGGCCCATTCCATGTGGAAAATATGAATCCAGGCTTTCCGGCTTCTTAGCGGCTATCTATGTGACTCGAGATTCAGACGCAGTTGCGTCTGAATCTCGCGTACAGTTTAGAAGCCCCGGCATCGCTGTGCCGGGGTGTCCACTTTAACATACCCCCGTTGTCAGCGGTGCCCAGGCGCTGCCTATTTCACTGTGGAACTACAAGTGCCACAGTGACATTGACCTGTCAGCGCCTGGGCAGCGCTGCTGCTGCTGGCCGGCCGCTATGCTGTTTACGTACAGCTAGAGCGGCACAAGCTCAGTCACACAGAGCTAGCGCGCACAGTGAAACAGAGCCTCTGGCAGGCTGCCAAGTTTCTGTTACAGACTGTGCGCGCAGTGGTGCCGTGAAACTACAGAAGTACCCAAAATTTCCCCCTTTCAGTCTTAAAATTACAACACATAATGTCCCCCTGTCCGGCTCTCTGCGACCCCCCCAACTCACGTGCTCCCGGCTCCCTCCACCTGCAACTCCGCAGGTGGCACCTACCGGCTCACATGCGAAAATGCAGGATTGCAGCTTGTGCGACTGCCTCCTTGCCTTGCTTCTCTACTGGTGCCAGGCCGTTCTGTATCATCATGGCGCGCCACTTCTTTAACATCCTCTTGTGCTGCTGAAGTTGCTGCTGTGGGGGCAGTTAGTGGTACCCATAGGCGTGCGCACGGGGGGTGCCCCCCGCACGAACGCAGCACTGTCCTCCCCTGCCAGCAGCAGTGTGGAGCTGCCCGGCGGCTGCCTGTCGCCGGAAGCAGTTTCCGGCGCCAGGACCTGTATCTATGCGCTCCGGCCCCACAGCCAGCGGCTCCTTAAGCAGGGAGACGGGGTCACCTGCGGCAGCGCTCCTCACTACGAGTCCTCCTCCCCGCTTACTAACCAGGAGCACCATCTGACACGGGGGTCACCTGCAGGCTGCAGCAACGCTCCCTCCTCATCAGCCAAGTTCCTTCCCCCGGCGCCCCCTCCCCTCATCTGCCTGGCAGCAGCAGCTTTGTCCCCAGCCCACACACTGCTGCAGTGGCAGCTAGCTCTCGCCTTCCTCCACAGGCTCCAGGCTGCTCTGTCATTTATACATGACACTGCATATATACTGTAGCACAATGGGGCATTAAATGTGTATGTAACTACAGGGGGCATTAAGTATGTGGCACTACAGGGCCATTATATGTGTGGCACTATGGGGGCAGTATGATGTGTGGCACTATGGGGGCAGTATGTATGTGGCACTATTGGGGCATTGTGTGTGGCACTACAGGGGCATTATGCATGTGGCACTATGCGGGGCATAATGTATGTAGAACTAAGGGGGGCATTATAAGTGGGTAACGAGCATGTAATCCCCCCCAGACAATGAGCATATATCCCCTTGCCCCTTGGGCAACAGGCATGTAGTTCCTATGGCAATGAGCATGCAACCCCCCCCCCCCCATGTGAAGGGGCATGTAACCCCCCTGGCATGGAGCATGTAAACCCTGGCATCGAACATGTAACTCCTGACAACGAGCATGTAGGTAAGCGCACTTATATGGCATAATAAGTAATGGGCATTATGGTGTGTGGCATAATGTATAATGAGCAATATGGTGCATGGTATAATATGTAATGTATACACTTATACACCATATAAGTGTGGTGTAATGGGTAATTTGGTGTGTGGCATACTGTGTAATGGGCATTGCTGTGTGTGGAATAATGTGTAATGAGCATTACAGCATATGGTATAATGTGTAATAGGCAATTCGGTGTGGGCGTAATATGTCATGGGCATTATGGTGTGGGATGTAATAGGTAATTGGCATAACAGTGTGTGGCTTAATATGTAATTGGTATTATGGTACCTTTATGTGGCCTAATATGTAATTGGCATTATGGTGTGAAGCAAAATTGGCATAACAGTGTGAGTCGTAACATGTAATGGACATCACAGTGTGGGGCGCAACGTGTAATGGGTATTACAATGTGTGGTATAATGTGTAAGGCATATGGTATACTATGTAATGGCTGTGTGATGTGCAATAGGTATTATGGTGTAAATTTTTGGCGCATGCCTTTGGCGCGCACTGTCGCTATTGTCAAGTCCTGGCATAATGTGTAATGGCATTATGGTGTGTGGCATTATATGTAATGGCCATTACAGTGTGCGGAATTATGTGTAATGGTCATTATACTTTAAATTTTTGCAGCACTCCTTAGGTGCACACTGTCCCTGTTTATAGTATATGAGGGGGGGGGGATGATTCACTCTTAAGTGCATATACATAAATAAGTCACCTATTTATTTTGCATTTATGCCCATTAGGTCGTGATGGACACGCCCAGTAGGCGGCGATGGACACGCCCCTCCAATGGTGCACCCCCTAAAAAAATGGGCTGCGCACGCCTATGGTGGTACCTGTGATTGTCCTGCAGTTTGCTCATCCATCCTCCTCCTCTGCAGTAACCTAGGTTACTGCCAGGACTATTTGTTCGCCCTCGGAGGATGAAGACATATGTGCATATTTTTACCCTGTGTGCAGGTGTATGCTTCCATAGCAAATGGATCTCGGCAAATGTTCACATTTTTAATTGGTAAAACGTTGAGCAACACAATCATGTGAAGTACATAAGCCAGCTGGGCACAAGTGGATGAGCACATTAAAATATATATTTAACAACCATATGCTTGCAAACGTACCTGAAGCATGTTTCAAAAAAACATTCTAAGATAGAAACAGATTGAAAATTTTTTAGTTAACGGCCATTTTGTGATTTCAGACGGTGAAGTCGGCAAAATGTTTTTTTTTTGTATTTTTTGGGTGATTACTTTTTATTTAATGTACAGTATAGTCTTCTTTATGGAATGTGAAGGAATGGTAATATCCGAGTGTTTACATGCATACCAACTGAAGCTGTATCGGTCAGGATTACTTTGTTTCAGAAATTATAATTTGAGGATACATTTAAAGCAGCCATCAATATAACTTTCATTTCTCCACATCTGCAATGTGTGTGTAATCACACGTGGCGGCTATTGTGGATGTATTGAACATTAGCAAGGCAAGCTAATGGTCTCTCCCCCTCCAGCCGCTGCCTCCCATCGCCACCACCGCCGCTGCCGGTGCTGAGGGAGGGGAGTGAGAGGAAGGAGAGACGCGCAATGCGCTCCCCGCCCCTCCCCTCCATAGGGAATCTGCTGTAGCTGGGGGCGCGGACCTGTACAGACCACGCCCCCCACCACTTACATATGCGCGCATGCGCAGTTGGATTGGGGGGGGGTAATTTGTTATGGCGGTATGGGGCACCGGCACACTATGGTTTAGTGGTACGCCATACTACCCTGTACCGCCTCACTTGCAGCACTGGCTGTAAGGGGGCAGACATTTTGTGAGGGAGATTTTTCATATTAGCAGCAGGACAGGAGCCGAGCCAGGAGGAGCGCCGTGACCACAGAGATCTGTGTGTCCCGTTTACAGAGTGGCAACAGGGGTAAGGCAGGGGGGGCGCACCAAAATTCCCGGCGGGGGGGGGGGGGGCGCTATGTTTGAAATCACGCCACTGATTGTCACATGCCATGTAGTGATACATCTGAGAGAACAGGGAGCAGAAGATACACCCTGCCCAGGTTTAACCCGACACAGCTGCTGCATGGGTGCGTTGTCATTTATTTACATGTATGTAGCATGTTTGCAGCGCGTCAGTTGCAGACGTGTGTCTGCGTAAGGTGCACTGCCAGCCACAGGCGCCAATACGGTGGGTGCTCAATATTTGTACCCCTATTTATTTATATACTAGGTGATTCATCGCGCCCTACGGGCGCTCTTCACACCGTCGTAAGGGTCTGTGCCCCCTTAATTTGTGAACATTTGTATATGAGAAATATGGTTAGAATTGTATGTAAGATGGCCTGTATTGCAACTTGAGTTATAGGTGAAATGTGTTAAATAGAGAGCATATGATGTGGAAGGGGGTGTGTATTGTTTTGTTTAATTAAAAAGCGGTTACAGATTAAGATGTACATTGATAGTGTGGATGGTACAGAGACATTTGTGGGTGTGGGGGGGGGGGGCTGTGTGTGCATGTTGTTTAGGTGTGTGTGCAATAGTATAGTAGGGTGTTTCTGAGTCAGCGGCTCCCCACTGGCGGAGGTCACGACACAGGAAAACAGGAGGCTGGGTAGTGATAGGGGTGTGTGGGCATAAGGGTGACTAAAGAGGAGTGTGGGAGATACTGTGCAGCTTCTGCCAGTGGGTGAGGGTCCAGCGTGGCAGTACAGGAGTACAGGATGGTGGCCCTTAGTCAGTGTCTCCTCCTACTGGGTGGGAGTTCGGGTGCATGAGAGCAGGAGGCTGGGCTATGAGGCATGATAGGGGCATGTGGACAAAACAGCGTCAGCGACTCCCCAGTGGTGGAAGTTACGGTTCAGGAGAGCAGGAAGCTGGGTAGTGATAGGGGTGTGTGAGTATACGGGGGACTAAAGAGGGGCTTAGGGGTGCCGTGAATTGCGGGAGGGGCGCGGGGGGTGCCGTGAATCAAGGGAGGGAGGGGGCGCAGGTGTCGGCGAATCGCGGGAGAGGGCGGGGGTCCGCAAAGCGTGGGAGGGGGCGTGAATTGCGCGAGGGGGGGTTGCAAATCGCGGGGGGGGGGGGGGGGTGCGCGGGGGGTCCGTGAATTGCGGGAGGGGGGGGGCACGGGGCGCGATGAATCACCTAGTTGGTTATATATTCTTGTAGAAGGATGGTAGGATGTTGCTGTCATTCAGAATGCATTTACATAAACAGTAATAGTAGCAGTAAAAGATCTGACTTAAAACACCTACAGTAAAACAGAACAGGTGTTATATATTATACAAAGAATTGGTTGATGATGTGTAGGTTGACGTGCACATAGTTCATAGTTGTCACTGGAAAAAAATTGCTACACGAAAAAATCAACACAGAAAGTTCAACACATGTAAATGTTGACATAAGTGTGGCACTTCATCGGTGTCCATGTCGACACATGAGAATGAATATGAAAACATTGAAAAAAAAGAAAAATAAATCTTCAAAAACTCATGTCAACCTTTTTCATTGTCGACCATAGCCGTGCATGTGCCATTTAATCACGGGAGGAGGGGTCGTGGGTGGATGCCGTGAATTGCGGGAGGGGAGGGTCGCGGGGGGTGTGGGTGCCGCGAATCGTGGGAGGGGGGGGCGCGGGGGGTTGCAGTGAATCGCAGGAGGGTGGGTCGTGGGGGCGGGGGGTTGCCGCAATGACAGGAGGGGGGTCAGGGGTGGGGAATCGCGGTTGGGGGGGGCACCGTGAACCTCGCGAGGGGGGGCCCAGGGGGTTGGCACGAATCACGGGAGGGGGGGTCGCGGGTTGCCGCGAATCGCAGGAGGGGGGGTGTGTCACGGGGTGGGGCCGCGAATCGCGGGAGTCACGAATCGCGGGAGTCACCATGGGTGCCGCGAATTGCGGGGGGTGTGCTGCAAATCGCGGGAGGGGGGTTGCGGGGGGTGCCGCGAATCGCCACAAGAAAGGTCAACACATGTAATTGTTGACATAAGTGTCGACACATGAGAATGAATATGAAAACATTGAAAAAGTGAAAAATAAATCTTGTCAACCGTTTTCATTGTCGACCATAGCCATGTCAGTGTTTTGCATGTGCCATTTAATCGTGGGGATGCCGTGAATTGCGGGAGGGGGGGTCACAGGGGGGGTGTGGGTGCTGCGAATCATGGGAGGGGGGGCGCGGGGTGTTGCAGTGAATCGCGGGAGGGTGGGTCGCCGGGGTGGGTGGTTGCCGCAATAACAGGAGGGGGGTCAGGGGTGGGGAATCGCGGTTAGGGGGGTCGTGGGGGGCACCGTGAACCTCGCGAGGGGGGGCCCATGGAGTTGGCGCGAATTGCGGGAGGGGGGGTCGCGGGGTGCCACGAATCGCAGGAGGGGGGGTGTGTCACGGGGTGGGGCCGCGAATTGCGTGAGTCACCGGGGGTGCCGCGAATTGCGGGGGGTGTGCTGCAAATCGCAGGAGGGGGGTTGCGTGGGGTGCCGCGAATCGCCACAAGAAAAAATCAACACAGAAAGGTCAACACATGTAAATGTTGACATAAGTGTGGCACTTCATTGGTGTCCATGTCGACACATGAGAATGAATATGAAAACATTGAAAAAGTGAAAAATAAATCTTGTCAACCATAGCCATAGAGAAAGCAGGGTTGTGTCAAAATCTAGCGCACCAAACAAAACATGCAGCAAAAGGTGAACAGTGTTTTTTGTCAGAACACACAAAGGTACATTGGAAAAAGAAGGATTTGTTCACCCTATAGCGCTATTTTGGGATGTTCCCAAGAACCAAGATCACACCAATAGTGATAGGTTTAAATATACATGACCTTCTCCTCTGAGTGATGGTTAGTAGATTTATTTCAAAGGAGATTTTCCACTCTGAAAAGAGATTAACCCTATATTGTTCCCCAATCAAGGGTACAGCATTAGGGGTTAAATCAAAGACAGATCATAGTGTAGTATTTGAACACATTGATGGTTTTTAATATAAAAATACACTCACAAAGGTAGACGGTTAAAAAGGCACAAATATGTTATCCCAAGGCAACAGGCTGCTCACACGTATCCCACAGTTCAAACCCCAGTCTGATGTGAAGTCCAACTCCGGAATCGATCCTTCACACAGTCCAGGAACAAGGGAGCAGGTTCCGCCAGTAAGCCAGATAGGGATCCAAGAGAAACAGCACAGTCTCTTAATGCATTTCGGACCCAAATGGTCCTTCTTCAGAAGAGTGCTGTTGTTCGTTCTGCTGCCAGTATTTATGACCCAGAACCGGATATTAGTCAGGGGGGATGGTCCGTCAATGAATTCGCACCCTGCGGCATTTACCGCACGTACTGCGGGTAGCCGGGTGTGCGCATGAACGTCATCCCCACGCAGACGCCGGTATTTAGGTTCCTATACTTAGCAGAGGTACCCGGAAGTACCGCTTTGATCGCGAGTACTGCGTTTTTCTTCTCTATACCTCTAATACACAAGGCGCTTCATCTCCAAAGCGTCAGGGGGGCATTTTTCCTTCTCCAGATCATTTTATTGTGGCCGCGGGTTCCTTCATAATGACACGAAGTGTTATGTGATGCCGCGGACTCCATCTTGGAAAAGGGCAAAGTTTGCCCAAACAGTCTTAGCATAGGACTAATAATCTGAAACTAGAAGTCCATGTAAAGTTTGCCCAAACAGTCTTAGCATAGGACTAATAATCTGAAACTAGAAGTCCATGTGGACATGGACTTCTAGTTTCAGATTATTAGTCCTATGCTAAGACTGTTTGGGCAAACTTTGCCCTTTTCCAAGATGGAGTCCGCGGCATCACATAACACTTCGTGTCATTATGAAGGAACCCGCGGCCACAATAAAATGATCTGGAGAAGGAAAAATGCCCCCTGACGCTTTGGAGATGAAGCGCCTTGTGTATTAGAGGTATAGAGAAGAAAAACGCAGTACTCGCGATCAAAGCGGTACTTCCGGGTACCTCTGCTAAGTATAGGAACCTAAATACCGGCGTCTGCGTGGGGATGACGTTCATGCGCACACCCGGCTACCCGCAGTACGTGCGGTAAATGCCGCAGGGTGCGAATTCATTGACGGACCATCCCCCCTGACTAATATCCGGTTCTGGGTCATAAATACTGGCAGCAGAACGAACAACAGCACTCTTCTGAAGAAGGACCATTTGGGTCCGAAATGCATTAAGAGACTGTGCTGTTTCTCTTGGATCCCTATCTGGCTTACTGGCGGAACCTGCTCCCTTGTTCCTGGACTGTGTGAAGGATCGATTCCGGAGTTGGACTTCACATCAGACTGGGGTTTGAACTGTGGGATACGTGTGAGCAGCCTGTAACCATAGCCATGTCAGTGTTTTGCATGTGCCATTTAATCGTGGGGATGCCGTGAATGTGGGGTGGGGGGGGGGGGGGGGGGGGAAGGGAGGGACTTTCTGGACTTTCTTCTTAATTTATGGATTACCATCACCTGTGCTTAAACACCTTTCTTATCAATTACCCTGTTTAAAACAGGTGATGACAATCCTAAATTAAGATGGAAGTCCACAAACAGAGCATTCTGTCCCTCCTGGAGAGGGTCATGTTGGGAGGTATGTGGGGCGCTCACCTGGTGTGTCTGGTGAGTAGCTGTGTCTTTGCTGGGTAACATGGGGAGGCAGAGGGTGTCTGGCACTGTGCATACCTCCCAACATGACCTATGCCAGGAGGGACACAATGCTCTGCCGTTGGACTTTCTTCCTAATGTATGATTACCTCCATCTGTGTTGAACAGGTTAATTGATAGGAAAGGTGCTTCAACACAGGTGATGGCAATCATACATTAAAAGGAAATTGCAGGAGCAGAGCATTGTGTCCCTCCTATGACTGTGGGCTCACTGGGCTGGTTCTCTGTCATGTGAGTCAGAGGCTCCACCCAGCGTTACAGCTTCAGACACACTTTGAGTGACAGATGTAGCAAAATATAAAAGAGATGCCATTCATTAGTGATTGGGCCGATTCAGATCTGATCGCATGGCTGTATATTTGCACAGCGGGCATTTATTGATACACAGCAAGCATGCACTAATCCATCCTGCGATGGCCTCCTGAGCGGTGGCTTATAACTGTTCGCTGGCTACTGCAAATTCACAGCTGTCCGATCAGGATTGAATCTAGGGTTACCACCTAGTCCCTTTAATTCCGGACACATATTAATTACACAGGTTCTGTGGCTGGCTGACTTCAAGACTCCACTTCACCTGATTTTAAACTGCCACAGAACCTGTGTAATTAACATGTGTCCGGAATTAAAGGGACTAGGTGGTAACCCTAATTGAATCCCCATGTGCTTGTGAGATTACAGCTGAAGTCACCATCAAAGCCTGGAAGAAACATGGGTACTCTTTACCTAGAAGGGTGCCCATCGTGGTGATCGCGGGCATCGCGGGCAGTACATTAACGGCCGCGACGCGATGCCCGCGATCACCGCGATTTCCCATAGGGTTCAATGTTAAATTTTGTGCTGACCGCGATTTTACATTCAATGCTTCAATGGCCGCGATTTGGCCATAGGAATCAATGTTAAATGGGCTACAGAGCCCAAATAGGCACAATTAACCCTTAAATGTCCCCCCAAATTTGTAACGCCACCCCACGATCCACGCCAACCCAAAGCGTGGCGAGCGCAGCGAGCCCGCGAGGGGCGGCGGTATGCGTCCTCCGACCTTTTCATGCCCTACTATCCACGTCGGCGTGGAGTTGAGAATAGAATAGTGTGGCGAGCGCAGCGAGCCACCGAGCCCGAAGCGTGGCGAGCGCAGCGAGCCCCGCGAGGGGACGCGGATACCTTCACAGTTATATGCGTCCCCTCGCGGGCTTCACAGGTGTCCGTGGCCACGCGGACACCTGTGAAGTCCGCGAAGGGACGCGTTTACCTGTGAAGGTATCCGCGTCCGCTCGCCACACTATTCTATTCTCAACTCCACGCCGACGTGGATAGTAGGGCATGAAAAGGTCGGAGGACGCGTACCGCCGCCCCTCGCAGGCTCGCTACGCTTCGGGTTGGATACCTTCACAGGTAAACGCGTCCCTTTGCGGACTTCACAGGTGTCCGCGTGGCCACGGACACCTGTGAAGCCCGCGAGGGGACGCATATAACTGTGATGGTATCCGCGTGCGCTCGCCACGCTTCGGGCTCGGTGGCTCGCTGCGCTCGCCACACTATTCTATACTCAACTCCACGCCGACGTGGATAGTAGGGCATGAAAAGGTCGGAGGACGCATACCGCCGCCCCTCGCGGGCTCGCTGCGCTCGCCACGCTTTGGGTTGGCGTGGATCGTGGGGTGGCGTTACAAATTTGGGGGGACATTTAAGGGTTAATTGTGCCTATTTGGGCTCTGTAGCCCATTTAACATTGATTCCTATGGTAAAATCGCGGGCATTGAGGCATTTCACATTAAAATCGCGGTCAATCATCCTTTTTAACATTGTTCCCTATGGGAAAATCGCGGTCATCGCGGGCAGCCGATTTTTATGTACCCGCGATTTACCCGAGATGCCCGCGATTTTTTACCCCCGACGCCCGCGATTCCAATCGCTGGCGCCCTTCTAGGTAAAGAGTACCGAAACATGTCCTAAGGCGCCATCTGGTGGACATTGAGAAGTACTGTAGGAGTAAGATAGAAAAAAATGTTTGTAGAAATTAAACTGCTTTAAATAACAGAAAAACCTTATCTAATGATATATATTGGCATTCCACAGGTTCTATGTGCGCAAATGGGTTCAGTATGATTTACCTACAGTCAAAATACCAACACGACCGAAATGCCGACACGGCCAAAATGTGGACAGGTCCAAAAAAAACTTGACGTTATTTTATTTTAAATGTTGGTGTCTGTTGACATAGGTTGACATGGACACCGTATAAGTGTGCCGCTGCGCTCGCCATGCTGCGAGCACGGTGCCTCGCTGTGTTTGGCACACTATTACAGTCTAACTGCCCGTGAAGTAAGAACAACTGGGTTTCAAAGAAAAGAACATGGAAACCTCATGTCAACATTTTGACCTGTTGACATTTTATAAGCTGCCATTTTGACCATGTCGGGTTTTTTGTCCGTCGCTCTTTTAAATGGGTACACCGACTGCATCCCGTAAAAATACGGTTTTAAAGGAACTTTTTACAAAGAGAAAAACAATCAAAGCAAGATGATTTGGGGTATATTACAGCATTATATTAATGTTTTTGTAACATTTCTATTACAGGAGCTAGCCACTAAAAAGACCTTGGGATAGATTTAAAAAAAGCTTCAAATTTTTTTTAGACCCTTTAATAAATCAACCCAACGTTCGGTATAAAAGTTCTATCTGGTACTCAATCTCACAACGCCCTTCTGCTCCGGATTGCTTTATGATTTTTGGGAACCGCAACAAACCTTCTTCTCTTGAGGAAGCCTGGGACGCCGTAGTCATTGTCCCACAAATATTCCGGAGAAAGAATTTTCGTCGGCTTGTGATAAAGAAAATATTTGTTCAAATAGCTCTCGTCGTGCCAAACGGCTTCGATCCCATTGTTCTTGTCCACCATCATGGCTTGATGGCAGAAGTTGCTTAACTTGTAGATCTCTTCTACAATACCCCGAAAACCCCCCCTGCATAATAAAAGTCTCCCTCATTGCCCGAAATGTAGGCCGCCGACGCTGGTCTGCGCTCATAGGTGAAGCTCCGACGGGATTTGTGGAACAGACCAGGATGCAACGTCCCAAACAGGTCACTTAAGATCTCCACCCCAACGTCATCGCTGAACCTCATGTCCACGTCCACACACACCAAATAGTCCACCTCATTGACGAATCGTTGACGGGAATAATTGCGGATCATCTCCATTCGCCTCATGGAGACCTCCTGCCACCGTCGGTAGCTGGGAACTTCCAGGACGACCATCTGTCTCCCCTCGCTGATGGTGATGTTGGGAATGTCCCCGATGCGGTCAGTAAACACGTAATAGTTAACTCTGTGTCCCTTCATGAAAAACTTTTCTGCAGTTTCGATGAAAGTTGGGATGAAGACAGTATACCTGAAAAACACATCATTATCGGTTTAAAATACTTTAGATCAGTATAAAAACTGTAGCACATGCCCAGTGGTAGCGGCTTCTTCTACCAAGTTTACTGTGTGTGGAGTCCTCAATCAGTGCACTGGACTAGAGAGCAACTACCAGGAAGAAGAGACCGGAGCCTTACAATGAAGTGGGAGAACATGTGCTTAGAAAGTGCAGTACTGGTTCTATTATGTTATATTATATTATGGTATCTTTTTCCTGGACACTTATTTATATTATGTAAATGTTTGTTACAGCCTATACTATGGTAGTACGGATGGTGTAATGGTAAGCATTACTGCCTCACAGCACTGAGGTCATAGGTTCAATATATATGTATTATCACGGCGCCCGATTTTACTACGTACGCAAATGTAGTGAAATCGCATTGCATCGCATGCCATTATTGTATGGCATGCGATGCGATTTTACCCGTTATATAATGGCATTTAATGTACTATACCATTAAATGACATATAGGGGGAAATTTACTAATATGAAAAACCTAGTTTTTTGTATTAGTATTTTCCCTACGACTGCATAAGACTGTTTCAGTCGTATGCAAAGTCGTGTTCCGGAGGGGAATGTACAAAGCAGTCAGATACGACTGCTTTGTAACCCTCTGATGGTGTAACCATTCGTATTAGCTGGCCATATATACGGCCGCTAATACGAATTAGTAGAGGCAGTCTGCACGGATCAGTCAGATCCGTGCCGGCTGCAAGGTGTAAAAAAAATAGAAAATTAAATTAAAAAAAAAAAAAAAAACCAGCGTGGGGTCCCCTCCACAGCTGTAACCAGCACCAGGCTGAAAGAGCCGAGGCCGGTAATTAAAAATCAAGGAACCCGACAAATAAGGGTTCCCCGATTTTTAACAACCAGCCCCAGGCTCCAGGTCCGGGGCTTGTTCCCAAAATACGGGGACAAAATGACTAGGGGTCCCCCGTATTTTAAGAACCAGCCCCAGGCCAAACCAGCCAGCAGGGTAATGCCACAGCCGGGGGGAGACTTTTTATATAAGTCCCCCCGGCCAAAGCATTAACCCTCTAACCAGTCAGCCTGGCCAGGGGCCCTGGGGGAGTGGGGACCCCCCCAATAAAGGGGTCCCCCCTCCAGGACTTACCTAACCAGGCTGAAGCCTGGTGCTGTCCTCGATGCCCCTGGGCGGTGGGCATCGAGCTGATCTTGGTGTAAAAAAAAAGATGAATGAACTATTGTTTTAAACTGTGGAACTATGAGTCCCAGCAAGCCTCCCCTACAAGCTGGGACTTGGAGAACCACAAGTCCCAGCCTGCGGGGCATTAAAGGGCCCGCTGGGTCTTGTAGTTCCACAGTAAAAAAAATAGTTAAATAAATACACATTGACACCTGAAAAATAAAAGTTTAATACATACATTACACACACACTGATACTTACCTATCTTGATCCCGTAGGTAGGTCCCAGAGTCTTGATCCGGTGCCTTGTCCTGGTTCCGGATCATGTCATTCTTCACCATGTCGATCTTCATGTCGGCGTCAGGTCCGGGTCCGAAGAAATCCATGGTGGACCTGTGGAAGGAAATCCAACTCACCCAGGTCCTCCATGGAAGTTGCCGGCAGCTTGAAAAAGAAGCAAGAAGATGGAAGAAGAAGGAAGAAGCCCTGGACTACGTCGGACCAAGCCAGAAGAACTTCCATGGAGGACCTGGGTGAGTTGCATTTCCTTCCACAGGTCCACCATGGATTTCTTCGGACCCGGACCTGACGCCGACGCCGACATGAAGATTGACATGGTGAAGAATGACAACATGATCTGGAACCAGGACAAGGCACGGATCAAGACTCTGGGACCTACCTACAGGATCAAGATAGGTAAGTATCAGTGTGTGTGTATAATCTATGTATTAAACTTTTATTTTTCAGGTGTCAGTGTGTATTTATTTAACTATTTTTTTTACTGTGGAACTACAAGACCCAGCGGGCCCTTTAATGCCCAGCAGGCTGGGACTTGTGGTTCTCCAAGTCCCAGCTTGCAGGGGAGGCTTGCTGGGACTCATAGTTCCACAGTTTAAAAAAATAGTTTATTCATCTTTTTTTTTACACCAAGATCAGATCGATGCCCACCGCCCAGGGGCATCGAGGACAGCACCAGGCTTCAGCCTGGTCAGGTAAGTCCTGGAGGGGGGGGACCCCTTTATTGGGGGGTCCCCACTCCCCCAGGGTCCCTGGCCAGGCTGACTGGTCAGAGGGTTAATGCTTTGGCCGGGGGGACTTGTATAAAAAGTCTCCCCCCGGCTGTGGCATTACCCTGCTGGCTGGTTTGGCCTGGGGCTGGTTCTTAAAATACGGGGGACCCCTAGTCATTTTGTCCCCTGTATTTTGGGAACCAGCCCCAGACCTGGAGCCTGGGGCTGGTTGTTAAAAATCGGGGAACCCCTATTTGTTGGGTTCCCTGATTTTTAATTACCGGCCCCGGGTCTTTCAGCCTGGTGCTGGTTACAGCTGTGGGGGGACCCCACGCCGCTTTTTAATTTATTTAATTTTCTTTTTACACTAAAGCCTCCACGGATCTGACTGATCCGTGCAGGCTTAAGCCAAATACGACAGGACAATCAAGGTGTATTATGTTACATGTATTACGCGTCCGCTCGCCGCGCTTCAGGCTTGCTGCGCTCGCCACACTATATAAAATCAACTCCATGCCGACGTGGATAGTGGGGGTATGAAAAGGTCGGGCGGACGCGTTCCGCCGCCCCTCGTGGGGCTCGCTGTGCTCGCCACGCTTCGGGATCACGTGGATAGTGGGGACTAAATAAATGACATTATGATAGTTCCAATCAGAACCGATATCGCATCGCATGCCATACAATAATGGTAATGCGATGCGATTTTTTTTTCGCACCCTATTTCTTTAATGTATTCACTGACACAGAGCAGTAAATACATTACATAGGAAAATCGCTTCGCATCGCATGACATACAATGATGGAATACAATGCGATTTCACTACCCTGAATAGCCCACTACGCAAATGTCATAGTGGGCGCCGTGATAATACACAAGTACCAGAGTTTGTATATTCTCCCCGTACTTGCGTGGGTTTCCTCTGGGTACTCCAGTTTCCTCCCACAATCCAAAAATATACTGGTAGGTTAATTGGCTCCCAACACATTAACCCTAGAATGTCTGTGTGTGCGTGTACATGTGGTAGGGACAGTGGCGTAGCCACCGTGTGGCAGCCCCCGCCACTGCTTGGAGGAGCAAGCGCTGCAGGGGGCTCCGGGTTCGATGCAGTACAGGTGCTGTCAGTGTGAGAAGTGTAGAGGTGGCCGGCGGCAAGATCAGCAAGGTGCAGAGAGGGACCTTGTTGATCTTGCTGCCGGCCGCCTCTGCACTTCTCACACTGACAGGCAGCAGCACCAGCAGCAGGAAGCAGGGGCGAAACCCTTCCCTCCCGGAGGACCTCACTGTCGCGTAGAGAAGACGCCGGAACCGTTGCCAGGGATACGCAACGGGCTGGACATGGAGCCGCTGGTCCAGGCTTGGAGCTACTTTCGCCGCAGGAAGTCGCTGGATCTTGGAGAAGGAGCCCTGTGACCAGGTACTATGGCGGCTGTGTGCCATGGCCAGGGGGTGTGATGGGGTGGAGGGCTGTGTGCCGTGGCCGGGGGTGTGATGGGGTGGAGGGGGGGCGCCACAGATTTTTTGGCTTGGGGGCACAAAATTTGAAGTTACGCCCCTGGGTAGGGAATATAGATTGTAAGCTCCACTGGGGCAGGGACTGATGCGAATGGTCAAATATTCTCTGTAAAGCGCTGCGGAATATGTATGCGCAATATAAGAAACTGTTAATAAATAAATAAATATACTATAAGCCATCTATAGCGTTAGATATTCCATACAGTATCCAGTGTATAGAAACAGTGGCGTAAGTTAGTTCCAGTTGCCCGGAGGCAAGATATATATTGGTGCCCCCACAAACACACACATACACAAATACACACCCCTATATAACCTTATATAAAATATATATTTATGTTTAGATAGATAGATAGATAGAAGAACACACATATATTTCAGAACTCAGCCACAGAAGTGATATTGATGGCTTTTAAATAACTGATTTAAACTTCCAGGGGGTAGAGAGGTGCCCCCTTGGGAGCAGGAGCCCGGCGGCAGATGACTCCATTGTCTCCCAGAGTTCTGCCTCTGTATAGAAAGATCAATGGGCCTTATTCTGGTTGGTGCGGCCGGGCCAGATTAATGATCTGCGCATGCGTACCATCTCCAATGCGCAGCCGCGAAAACTCCACAATGCTTACGGACGGCTCTCTACGTGCGAAAAAACCTGTACGCGAGAGTACGGGCATTGGGGGCGGCATAGGGGCGTGATGAGGGGAGCGGCCGAAATAATGAGGGAAAATGGGCGTAAATATGGGCATACACGGGGGTGTGCACCAAAAATGAACGGTGCTACTACCGCACGATCGGCTAAAGCACCGTTCATTTCGGACACAAAACAGGCGGCCGCCAACCGCCAGCTCAGACCACCCCTACAGATACCGCATGCCAGCGTGCGCCTGGGTTTGCTAATTAACGCTGATTACTACTCAAACACATACACCTGAATGTAATAAGCAATGCTGCAGTCTATTAAGTCCAAACCATGATTTCACTACCTGCAAGCCACACACAGCACTCAAACACATTGGAAGCTTATCTTTCTATACTTCTCTACATTTAAAGGTTTGTTTAATTTAAGGTAAGAATCTTTTTAAGACCTGCTTATATATGCTAAGGTAGGTATTTGTTAAACAGTTATACACATTCACTACGTGCTTTCATAGACTTTACACAGTAGCACACTCAATCTACACAAGTCGACATGTGTCAACGTGTTCACTCTAATACAAACATAGGTTTTGTATTTATGATACAATAACATAAACCACATCTAACACCTACAAAGGATGTTTCAGCAATGTTTTAAGCCCATGCCCACTATTTTTCACATTAATTAATTCAATCAATTAATTAATTTTCTTAATTATAGTTGAAAGGCAAGATTTGCAGGTCCATACATGTGAAGGGTATGCCAGCGTACACGGACGTACGCTCACTCTCACGAGCGGTGACATAAGCTGAGTTTTCCATTGAAAACAATAGCGACCCGTCCGTGCAAGCTGGCGTACGCTCAGATAGCCGCAAGAAGTCGGTGGGAAGACGGACGAGAGACGTCCGTAAACGGGGGCGTACGCTCTGTTGTACGCCAGTTGTCGGAGTCTAAGGGCTGATCCGTCCATGTACGTTGGCGTACGCTCAATTGTACGCCACTCCCCTTCGACGTTGTTTCTGGCCGTACGTATGCGGCTGATTTGTGGGTGGACTTAACCTCAACGGCCACGTACGGAGAGCGTACGCTAATATGGAACGTACGCACGTTTGGCCGCACCGATCAGAATAACCTCCAATGTCCAGGATTGTTATTGGGTTCGTCTACCACTCCCCCAGACTCTCGCACTTGCTCCAATGTCCTGTAGAGTGGGAGATTGTGGATCACATTTGGAAACCCCCCTTTTAGAAATCCTACATTTGCCTTCACACCCATAATCCACCACCTGCGACACAGGGGTAGCTGTATGCTCCCTCACCCAACGCAATTTGCACGGGCAAACCTTTTAGTGGCAAAGGCAGTAAGGCCAATGCGGACGTCTCGCTGGTGGAACTGCGCGTTCAGTATCTCCAGGTTATAGGTGCCGTTCCACACAATCGGCGCAAACCAAGGAGTCAGCATCAAGACGTCAAGTCTCCTGGAAGGAAGAGAGACAGATATTGGTCAGCTTCTTAATGCGTATGGATAGAAGTGTGATACTATACTGGGTGAATCCACACTTACGGAGGATGGAGCGCATCCGGCTTCTCATACAACATACTGCGGAGGGGGAATAACAAATATTAGGCAATAATATTAAAAAGGTTCTTCAATAAACCTAAAGCAGGAACTACATGCAGAGAGCAGACAGGCCCGGAAACAGGCATACATTTACCAAAGCTTCTAAAAATTAAAAGAAGTGTTGTTGCCCATAGCAACCAAATGCGATTTTGTCTATCATTTTCTAGGACGCAATAGAGAAATGACAGACTCTGGGGACGTGGTGCACTTATACGGGGTCTATATCAATATTTGTCGACATAGACACTAAAAACCATGAAAAACTCATGTCAACATTTTGCATGTCGACCTTTCCCACAACGACATATTGCTTGTATCAACCTTTCAACCCTGTCGACCTAAGCCATATTAACCTTTTCCATGTGTTGATCTATGGCCTGTCGACCAAAAGTGGTTAACTAATTGACTGTTGACCGTATGACCCATACTCCCACCAGATACACATGAGGCTTTAGCTGGAGGTCGGCAAAGTCTCCTGAGAGGCAATATGTCAGTAAATTACCTCAGAAATATTACTCGCTAGCCATGTCTGACCAGCCTCCATGGATTAAAGAACGTCAGATGATACCAGCATGCACCAATTGCACAGACATTGATGTCTAGGTTGACATGCATAAAGTCGTCATTGACAATAAGTCGACACAAGTAAAACGTTGCCGCATGAAAAAAAATTTGGTGTCACTGTCAACACCTGAGCACAAGGACTCCTATTTAGTGTACCGCTTCACTCGCCAGGCACCCCAAGGTGCCTCTTTCCGCTATCTCTGTACTAAGCAAACTTTACTGTTCCCTAGCAGAGTCCATGAAAAAGAAAAAAAAAAAGACAAAAACTTGTGTCGCCATTTTCATGTGTAGACATTTTACATGTTGACCATTTTCTTGTGTTGACCTATTGGCTGTGTTTGGGTTGCCCTGCGAAAGGGGGCCATTATTTTAAGGTAAAGCGAAGAGAAAAGGGGATGTTTTTTTGGGCACCGAAGTACAGACAGCAAGTTAAAATGCTAAATATCCCAAAGTGATGATCTACAGCCCCCTCTGGTGGGAAGTTTTACCTTTGCAAGGCGACGTCTTTAACTAAGTCCAGCCTCGAGGAGTTAATGGTGACTTGATGTATGCTGCCCCTGTGTGGAGAGAGCAGGCATTACTCGTCACTGTTTTCAGTAGGACTCTCTATTTTCACTATGATTCTAGATCAGTGGTTCTCAAACTTGGTCCTCAGGACCCCACACAGTTCATGTTTTCCAGGTCACGTGACAGGTGCACTCATTGCTGACTGACACATTTTAAAAAATACACAGGTGGAGCTAATTAGGTCACTTGAATCTGTGAGGAGACCTGCAAAACATGCACTTTTGACCGACTTTGAGAACCTGTGTTCTAGATTCATGAAGGTCTCTGTCTCCTCCCCCCCCCCCCCCCCGCAGGTGCGCACACAAAACCCCGGATTGTATAACCTGTACTGACTGCAGCCCATAGAAGCCGGCTAGGGCTGTGCGATAAGGCAGGGAGTGGCTTCCTACAGGTAGCCGGCCCTCTTCTTATTGTAGCCCAGCCTGTCAGTCTCAGATGGTGTGAACACCTCCAGATGGGACTGCCTTGTGTGTCTGTGACCGACAGGTAGGACTTCCAATAGGAAGTCACTGACAGACACAATGTAGCTGGTGTAGTCACGGAGGAGTTCAAGAGCGACACAATAGTGTGCAAATTAGTGACATGACTTCAATACACATAGGGGGTTATTCTGATTCACTCGGAAAGGCATAATCGCTCTCTAATGGACAAAATCATATGCACTGCAGGTGGGGCTGATGTAACATGTATAGATTGAGTTAGATTTGGGTGGGGGTGTACTTCAAACTGATATCTATATTGCAGTGTAAAAATAAAGCAGGCAGTATTTACCTTGCACAGAAACACCGAAATCTAACTCTCTGCACATGTTACATCTGCCCCCCTGCAGTGCATATATGGTTTTTGTCCATTAGAGAGTGATTGTGAATCAGAATAACCCCCATAGTGCTCATTCTAGCCCCCTGCATCTTTCAAAACCCTTGCAGTTTCTCCTCCCTGCCTGGGATGTTGCTCTCTGCTGTGTGGCTTCTAGCACAGTGTGGTCTGTATTTCAGCACTGATCTACAGACCAGACCTGTGATACAAGCACCATTGCAGAGAGCGACACCCCAGGCAGGGAAGGGGACCTGCACAGGTTATGGGATAGGTAGGGTGTTCGAATGAACACTAGTAATCAGCCTTACATACATACATACATACATAGAACATGTAGAAGGATACTACTCACTGTGGTTCACAGGCCAGCGTCATCTGGGAATGCCATACGCCACTTCTCATACTGTACCTGAAATGGCCAATCACGCAAGTCAGTCCTTTTCCTATTAATTATCTATAACTTCACAGTTACTGTTTACATAATTACAAAGGCTATGGGCAGGGCCGATGCAAGGCACTGGAGTGCCAGGCGAGTCGGGGGTGGGGGAGGGGGGTACCTGTTGCGCCGTCTTCAGAGCGGGCAGGGGGGTCCATGCTGGAGTCTGACAGGAGCCTGCAGTGGTGTCCTTGCCGCGCGGGTACCTGCGACGCTGTGTATAAAGCCCGGCGGATAGCGCTAGTTATTTCTCATTCACTGCAGGGACCCCCCACCACCGCCAGCTTTATACACAGCACCGCAGGTACCCGAGCGGCAAGGACACCACTGCAGGCTCCTGTCAGAAGCCGGCATGGAACCCCCGGCCCGCTCCCCAGACGGTGCAGCAGGTACCCCCTTTGCACGGGGGGCGAGGGGCGAACTGCCTCCCTCCAGTGGTCGGCAAATGCCTAGACCTGCCTAGTGGTGGCGCCGGCCCTGGCTATGGGTCATAGGGTCGACACTATGAAGGCTGAGGTCGACACAGGAAATAGGTCGACAGGCCTAAGGATAACAGGGTCAGAAGGTCAAAACAAACATTAGGTCGACAGTCAAAAGGTCGACATGAGGTTTTTCATGGTTTTTTTGTCCCAAATTCATCGTAAGTCAATGTACGGCGTATCAATGTACCGCTGCGCTCGCCATGCTTCGGAACACTATTATATTCTCCCTCCATGTTCTAATGGATGGTAGGGTATGAAATACCGCCTGTTTTGGAAAAAAATATGGGAAAAACTCATGTCGACCTTTTCACTGTTGACATTCCCATTGTCGACCTAAAGCTTGTGTCAGAATTCCAACCCTGTTGATCTTAGCCGTGTCGACCTATTTCATGTGACAACCTAAGCCCTGTTGACCTTTAGTGGTCAACCTAATGTATGTCGACATAGTGACCGTATCCCACTACAAAGGCCTTTATCCACCTGCCTGGCATTACCGTATGTGATGCAACCGAAGCCGGCAGTCCGTTACCTGGCATGGTCGCATCGCATACGGCCAGCAATTCCCTCTGTATGGAGTGCAGAACGGACCTCCTCCTGCTGTAGGGATCGCCTGGCGGTAAGGCCTCAGTCTCCCACTGCCGACATCACACCTGAATTCCAACCCCAGAATGTCTTGAGAGCAGAGGTTAAAGTGGGGGGGGGGGGATGGGGTGGAACCAGGGGGAGAAACTAGAACTTTGTGGGCCCCATAGCAAAATTTTGAAAGGGGCCCCCATTGTCGCTACAATGCCACTTTAAATATGGTATTGCCTACCGCATCCAAGCCCCGGAATGTAGTGCATTCCGGACTCGGCTGCATTTTAACTTTCGAGCATCTTGCTCGTTAGGAGAGAAATAGCAATAAAAATGTTAGGTAGAGAGAGGGTGACACTGTCAGAGGGAGAGAGGAAAGAAAGAGGCGAAGCATAGGGAAAAAGGGGGAGGGAGAGATATAGGGGATAAAGAGATAGACAAGGGGCAGAGAGATAAAGGGGATCATTTAAGAAGGATCGCGTATACAATGCAATCTTGGCAAAATATTACCGTCCCTGTTATGCGCTCAGCCAGGTGGTATGTGCAGCGCTGTCAGTGTTGATACCCTGCTCACCACACTCCACACACCACACCCAGCGGCAGTGCGGTAAGTAGCCCATAGGCTACAATGGTCTGCCACATCTCAAAATTGCGGATGTGCAGGACCCGATGTGATGCTGCTGGATATTGATACATCACCCCCCCCCCCCCCTAGAAACTTATGGGGAATGTGGGTGCCGGCAGGGCAGGAGGGATCGCAGCAGGGATTGGAGATTCCTGCTGCGGTCCCTCCATGATACCTTTGGGCATACCTCCCAACAGTCCCTATTTTAGCGGGACAGTCCCGATTATTAGGGCCTGTCCCGCTGTCCCACCCGTGGGCGGCAGTGTCCCGCGGTGAGGGGGGGCTGTTGGGAGTCCCCCCTGTCGGCTGCTAAGCAGCGGGGAATAAACGCTGTGCGCATGCGCACAGCGTCTATTCCCGCAGCCAGGGGGCTGGGGGCATGGCTAGAGGCTCACAGAGCCTCTGGGTCATGCCCCCATAGCGGCAAAACGGGGCGTGGCCTCGTATAAGAGCCGCGAGTATAGGCCACGCCCCTAAATTGGGAGGTATGCCTTTGGGGGTACTTAATATTTGGGGCTAACCAGCAATGTAGCTGCAAATATTAATTGATAAACAGGCCCCAAAGAGATCTGACTGAGATAGATGGGAGGTGAGAGTTTTGAGAGAAAGAGATGGGGCAGGGGAAAGCTAGTGGGATGGCACAGGGTGACACTGGAGAGGTTGCACCTCTGTGAGCAATACATAGAGAATTAGGGTAGGGTTTAATATTTACAGGGGCTTCTGAGAACATTTAAAGGTGTGACGGCCAGTGTGTGTGTGTGTCGTCCCCCCCCCCCTACCGGTGCTGTGTATTGGGTGAACTCTCCATGGTCTGCAAGCCCTCCTCCTCACCAGCTGCTGGGTCTCCTCTGTAGCGAGCCGCCGGGTCACCGCTGGAGCGGCTGTGGGATCCCCACTAGAAAGGCTGCCGTGTCACCGCTGGAGCGGCTGTGGGATCCCCACTGGAAAGGCTGCCGTGTCACCGCTGGAGCGGCTGTGGGATCCCCACTGGAAAGGCTGCCGTGTCACTGCTGGAGCGGCCGTGGGATCCCCACTGGAGCAGACGCTGGGTCACTGCTGGATCGGCCGAGGGATCCCTGCTGGAGCGGATGCTGGGTCTCCCCTTCGCTGGATGCAGGGTTTCTTTTGGAGCAGCCCCCGGGACTCCCCTTCGCTGGACGCAGGGTCTTATCTGGAGCTGTCACTGGGTCTCCTCCTAGCCGGACGCAGGGTCTCCTGTTACCCGGCTCTGGCAGTGGCTGGGCTCCTCATTTTGGCGCTGTTAGCGCTGGTAGCTCCCACCACTGCTGAAGGGGCACAACAAGAGAGTGCAGGGGATTGCTTTGGGACCCCCAATCCTCCGGGCCCCATAGAAGCTGCACCTCCTGCACCCTCTATAGCAGGGGTGTCAAACTCAAATTCAACGGGGGCCGCATCAGCAGTTTGGTCACCCTCAAAGGTCCGGTTGTATCTGTAGGTCACCCTGTATAATTATAATGCCATGACACCACAGGCTGCTCCCCCTTTATAATATAAAATGAATGCCATGTCACCACAGGCTGCTCCCCCTGTATAATAATAATGCCATGACACCACAGACTGCTCTCCCTGTATAATATAATAAAAGTAATGCCATGACACATAAATGATTATACAGTAGGAGCAGCCTGTGGTGTCATGGCATTATTATTATTATTATTATACACGGGGGCACCTCAGGAAACAGCAGATATATATTTTTTTTTTATTGTGAGTGTGATCCTCATCCTCACTTACTGTTTCTCCGTCTGTCCTGCAGCTGCTGCGGCTTCCTGTTTTTCTTCACTGCTTGCTGCGGCCACACTGTCCCCGACTCCCGGTCCAGCTTCCCTGCCTGCTCCTACTTCTCTACAGACGCATGGGCGGGCGGCGTCATCGTCAGGACGTCCCCACCCAGTGTCTGTCACTGCCGGGCATCAGAGGGAACAGGCGGCCGGGCCCTCCTCCACGTAGCCGTGGAGGCCGGCGGCCATGTTTCTGTAGCCGCATACATATGTTCATACAGGAACATGGCCGCCGACAGTGGAGGAACAGGTAAGGCGGCCGCGGTGAGGTGGGTGAGAGGAGGTGGCCTAGGCAGGAGCTGGGACACACTGCCCTGCGTGCTATCTCCTCGCGTGGTCCACATGACGAGGTCTGGCGGGCCGGATTTGGCCCGCGGGCCTTGTGTTTGACACCCGTGCTCTATAGTTACACCACTGGGTGGAACTGAGTTTCCCTACCTTTTATGGCTAAGTGGAACTAGTTCAACCTCCACCTTCGCCTTGCACAGTAATTCTAACATAGAAGCATTATAGTTTGCAGGTGGATGCCAAAAACCCAACCACTTGCCCTGGATCTGCAAAATAGGAGGACGGGAAGGTGAGGAATTTGGTGGTCGAGGAAAATGGGTTCCACCATCTCTCCTGGACCACTTTAAGCCCTGCTTGCGAGCAGCAATTTTGGGCACATGCGCCGGAATTAATATGCTGATAAGTGTACAGAGATCCTCTGCAGCAGGAAGGCTGACTATTGATCACCCTAAAATCGAGTCTGCCTCCCGGGCCCCAGGGAAGGTGGGCAATTCTCCCACTTGCTGCCCAGAGCCCCCACACCCCCCTTCCCCGCTGAGGATTCAATTACCGGAATTCATGGGTCCGGAGAGGGGGTTGGGCTCAGGGGCGCTGGAACGTTTTTAGGTTGGGGGGGGCAAGATATAATCTCATTTTGGCGCCCCCTAAATTGCTATATGTTACCCCCGGGCACTATACACACTGGCAGCGGCATATACACGTGGGCATTATACACAGGGCAGCGGCATATATGCATGGGCATTATACACAGGGCAGCGGCATATATGCGTGGGCATTATACACAAGGCAGCGGCATATATGCGTGGGCATTATACACAGGGCAGCGGCATATATGCGTGGGCATTATACACAGGGCAGCGGCATATATGCGTGGGCATTATACACAGGGCAGCGGCATATATGCGTGGGCATTATACACAGGGCAGCGGCATATATGCGTGGGCATTATACACAGGGCAGCGGCATATATGCGTGGGCATTATACACAAGGCAGCGGCATATATGCATGGGCATTATACACAGGGCAGCGGCATATATGCATGGGCATTATACACAGGGCAGCGGCATATATGCGTGGGCATTATACACAAGGCAGCGGCATATATGCGTGGGCATTATACACATGGCTGCTGGCATATTAAATAATGAATTTATTTTCAATGTTCTGCCTACAATAACTTATGAATAATCTTTTTTTTATATTTTAGATTATTCATAATATTTTAGGCAGACGATTGAAAATAAATGCATTATTTAATGTCAGCAGCCATCACATGTCATAAGACTGAGCTGCAGCACGTCACAAGAATGAGAAGAGATTAGTTTTAAAAAAAGTTTAACCTACAGTATGTGCTCCAGCCTCCGGCCGCCGCTGGCTGCACCTGATGACCCGGGTCCCGCGGCCACTGTATTCCACGCTGTGTAACAGAAATAGAAGAGATAGCTGAAGCAGCTGCCAGCTATCTCTTCGCGCCCGGCGGTGCTACTCGGGGAGGTCAGCGGGGGTCACAGACCTCTCCGCGCTCCCTCTGTCGCCTGGTTGCGGCAGTCCCCGGCGCCGCGTCTCCTCACACTGCTGGAGGTCGGCGGGGGTCACGCTGACGTCCCCGCTCTGCCGCTCAGCCTCCGTCCCCGCTCTGCCATTAACCCCTTCTCTCCTGGGGCTTACATAGGCGGACGGGCGGGAGGCTGGATCAAGCTTAATCAGCCGCCCGCCCGCCCAGCTGCTTTAGCGCCTCATTAATTTTGGGGGGGGGGCAAGCTGCCCCCTCGCCCCCCCCGTTCCGGCGCCACTGGTTGGGCTAAAATTATGTGCATAGCACCATGTAATCCCTGCCCCTCTCCACGGGCTCACGTATCACAATGTTTTGTGGTATGAGGTGGGGCCTAGTGATGTCAGCCTAGTCCCCGCCCCCGACGTGTTGCTTCTCCGTGCTTCTCCCGGAGAGGCGACCATAAAGGCAGGCAAGTATGACTAAACAGTAGGTGCAGAGAGAGTTAGATTTGGGGGAAATATCTTGTTTCTGTGCAGGGTAAATACTAACTGCTTTATTCTTACACTGCAATTTAGATTTCAGTTTGAAGTGAACCCACCCTAGGGATGGCCATCGGTGCAGTCGCCATCGAGGGTTGTCATCAATGGTGATTCTGCACCCAGTCATCGATAGTCATAAACTATGTGATGGATAACCATCGATCGTTTTAGCTATTGATGATTATCCATTATTGTTGACTGAATGGCCTGAGGACCAATCAAAATGTTGGGGCTTCCAGGTGTTGGGGGGCGGAGCTATGCCCCCTGTTCCGACACATTGTAAAAAAGAAACAGAAACCATCCATCAGTTCAAATCATCGATGGTCGATGGCCATCCTTACACCCCACCCAAATCGAACCCTTTCTGCACATATTAGATCTGCCCCACCTGTAGTGCAGCATGGTTTTGTCCATTTGCTAAAAATGCAGCCTTGCAAACAGGCCCTGTGTTCTTACCATAGTGCTGTGGTCTTGGCTAACTATAAATATATATAGACACACAGTATATATAACTGCGGTGTAATCACCCACCATTACTCACCCCAAGAAGGAGATCAGTATTAGTATCGCAGCATAGTTCAGGAGACAACAATACTTCTTCCCGCAGCCCTTATCATCTGGAAGAACAAAATATTAGCACAATTGGCTCCAGCAAGTTACTAAGGGGTCTATTTATCATGACATATTTGTGGGATTCTCACAGAAAACTGCCTCTTATAGTGGGGGTGGAGGGGGGGGGGGGGGGGTTGTAGTGGTGCTGTAGCTCGATACATTAAATCCCACCCCACCCCCCATGTTCTATGGAGGGATCGCCAGGTGACGTAAAAGGGGAAAAACTTATTCATGAATAATTATATTTGGGAGCATGGCAAGTTGTGATTGTGTCATTGTGGCCATGCCCCCCCCCCCCCCCCACCGCACAGTGGCGGTACTACAGGCATTGCACAGTGGGGGCGGGTCTACCATGACACATTTTGGACCGGATTTTCGGGAGATCTCCAGCCATTCCGGGAGGGTAAGCAAGTATGGGTAATGCCATCTCCAAACACGTTGAGACAGAGAGCGTACCATATTGGCCATGTTGACGCTCAGTGCCGGTGCGGAAAGCTTTGATAAGGCTGCGATTGGATTGCACCAGCAGCCGGGGACGCATTGGGGTTATTGCTCAATAGAGAACTAATCCAACTATAAGCATACCAAGGTGAATATATTTGATTAAGTATTCTCTTGCTTGTCAGCACTTTGGATGCGATACATGCAGTGACTTGTTTTTAGTTAACATGGGCGGTACTTGTGTACTAGCACGGCGCCCATCGCATCGCAGACCATAAGGCATACAATGGTATGCGATGCAATGCGATGTTATGCGATGGCAGGCGATGTTATACAATTTTAAATTGTATACCATCGCATTGTATGGCATATACAATGGTATGCGATTTAAAATTGTATAAGCACCCTAATGGGTTTTTCAATGTTAAAAGTGCCCCCTATAAGATAATTAACCGTGATGGGTGCTTACTATGTTAAAAGCACCCCCAACGGCACCCCCACTATCAACGGCAACCCGAAGCGTGGCGAGCGCAGCGGTACGCGTCCTCCGACCTTTTCATACCCCCGCCACACTATATAAAATCAACTCCACACCGACGTGGATAGTGAGGGTATGAAAAGGTCGGAGGACGCGTACCGCTGCGCTCGCCACGCTTCGGGTTGGCGCTCATAGTGGGGGTGGCACGGGGGTGCATTTAACATTGTAAGCCCCCATTAGGGGGCTTATACAATTTAAAATCGCATCGGTGTGCATCGGGTGTATGGCATGCGATGTGATGCGATTATATGTCGTACGACTTAATATCGTGGGCGCCGTGATAATACACAAGTACCACATGGACATGCATACAAATGCCCATACACACCAGGAGATATTGGTCCCAATATCACTCAGAAAGGGTTTTCTGAGCGATATTGTGGTGTGTACACTCCCTGTTGATAACAATGCGCACTCCTGAACGTCTTTAATGCCCCCTCCCTCCCCCAAGCATGTCCAGACGAGGAACGTCCATGTTAACGACAGCCATGCTGCAGCGCCAAGTCTGTGCACTTGCCAATGCCTTCCCCCCACACCAGGTCCACGCCGCCGCCAATATCAGCCGCGTGGGACATCGACAAGTGTGTCTGGTCCTCAACAACTATCATCCCAATTAACACAGCTACAGATGTTTTTCAAAACAATCGAATAAATTATTAATTGCATGAATTGAAATACTAACAACTGACATTTCCATCAAATGTATAATTAAACCAAGGACGATATTAATAGAGAAATGTATTTGCATGGACAAATATATTTAGAATTATATAATATATTTTATAATAGGATGTTTTAAATGTAATGTATGTTTTCTAATTATTATTGGCCAATATTGTGTTCATTTTGGATCATTCCAATATTATTCCAAACAGCGCTGCTGCATTGTGTGTATACTGTATTGTCTGGTTTAGTGTAAAGGGTCTGGTATCCCCTTTTGGATTCAGCTGCCGTTTGGAATAATTAGACTGATCAGCCGTATATATTGTTTGAAACCATTTTAGATGAAGAAGACCAGGCATGTCCAAACTGTGGCAATGCAGCTGTTGTGAAACTACACATCCCAGCATGCCTTGCCATAGTTTTAACATTCCCCAATACCAAAACTGTGGCAAGGCATGATGGGACTTCACAACAGCTTATGGGTCACAGTTTGGACATGCCTGAAGTAGACAAAGCAAAATCTGCATTACTTATCCAAGAGTCAACAATCAAAATGTCGACATAAGCAAAATGTCGGCAAGTTTTTCATGATTTTTTGTTTTTAACTGACTTGTTCATACTTTACCATCCCTGTGGGCATAAAGGGACAATATAAGTGTGCGAAGCGAGGCACTAATGTGTGTCCATGTCGAGATAGACACCAAGAGTAGAAAAACTAACGTTGACCTTTTCCCATGTCGACATTTTGACTGTCACCCTAATGTGCCACACCCACCATGCATGTATCATCCTAAACAGATCTCCACTGCGGAATAATCTGCAGCATACTTCTACAATATATGATGTACATGAATTATTGTCAGAAGATACCACAAATGACAGATTACTTCTCCCACCGTTACAGGATACTACACGCGTGACCCAGCTTCGTCTATACCTGCCTATTACTGGCCACCCGGTACCCAGCGTACTTACATATTTCCAGGAACATATTACCAGGAATGGAAGAGTGCTGTGGTCCTGCTGCTGACAGAGTTCCAGGTGTGGTACAGGCTGGCTCCTCCCCCTGCTCACCTGGGACTGGGAGCAGGTGCTGGCTAATCTGCGGAGAGCAGCTTCAGCCTCAGGAAAGGTGCATCAACAATACAGGGCGAAATCTATAGAATATTCCTATTGTTCGGATAATTCTAGAACCAGTGGATCCTATTCTTAAATTACTGTTGTTTCAGGGGATTTCCTGAACATAATGGATGGCAGATACTTCGTAACATTACTGGACATTATTCACAAATTCTTAAATATATATATTTTAGTGGGTAGATTTTCAATTGATTGTAATTGGGAGAAACACCCTCATAATATAACCAATATACAGCTCTGGGGATGGGTCTGAAATTCCGTGAACAACGGTTTGTTTTTTGCATTGTCCTTATGTTACACTTGTATAGCACCAACATATATCTCAGCCTAGTACAGCAGTTCCCAACCCTGGTCCTCAAGTACCCCCCAACAGTGCACATTTTCCAGGTCTCCAGACAGACTCACAAGGGAAGTAATTAGCTCCACCTGTGGGTCTTTAAAATTGTGTCTGAGTAATGAGTGCATCTGCCGGGGGGACCTGGGAAACCTGCACTGTTGGGGTGGGGGTACTTGAGGACCAGGGTTGGGAACCACAGGCCTAGTACATTGAGACATGAAACATAAGGACCACACTGCCCCAGAGCTGTAAGGTGGGGTGCAGGACCTGAGAGCAAAGATGAGGGGTTTACACAGCTGCTGCCCCAGTGGCTTCCTTCTCCAGTTTCTGGGGTGCCTGGAGAAATGCTCAGGGTGTTCCTTAGGACGTGTAGTAGTGCCTATCTGTCTGCTCCCCTCATAATGACATCACAGGGAGAAGTGCCCCCCACAGCCCAAGTAATCTAGAACTCTTGATACATAGGAGAGATCAATAAAGATAGGAAAATGCATTCATAGATACAGGCTTTGTACTAACTCTTGGACCCCTACAGCTGAGAATTATGGGCGCAGGGCTAGTTTCTGGCCCTGGACAGTGGGTGATCATGAGCACTGGGCTAATTCCGGATTCTGGGCAGTGTGTGATCATGGGAAATGGGCTAGTTTCTGGCTCTTGGCAGCAGATGAACATATGCACTGGGCTAGTTATTGGCTCTGGGTAGCAGGTGATCATGGGCACTGAGATAGTTCCGGACTCTGGGCAGCAGGTGATTATGGGCACTTTGCTAGGTGCCAGATGGGAGTACAGTTCTAATTTTTGGATCAGTGCAGTTGACTTATGGCCAGCTAGGTAGCAAGTCATCAATGTGATGCGGGGTATACCCGCCAGGTGCAGGCTTGATAAAGCTGGGGATTGTTTTCCAATTGTGGGGGCACTAACATTTAAGGTCACACTTTTGCAAAAATGTGGAAGATTCTACTCAGTTCCTAGAACCTCGGTATAATATAGAAATGGTGACAGGATATAAGGTTTGGTGCTTCCACTAGGCACCTCAACACGGTTCCACCTGGAAATAACCCAGGTTTGAGATGCAGTGTGAAAGGGGTATGAATGGGCAAGTTCATCCATTAGGGTCCCAAATAAAGGACATCACTTACACTTCCCCCATAATAAACATTTCAAACATAATAGGTTGTCATGTAAAATAATTGTTTATTTGGGGAACAAGTCCAAACACTGGTACAAGGGAGGCACCGCGAGGCTGGAGGCATAATGGAAACCACAGCGTATACATTGGAGCACATTGTTCCTAAGTTCGGGGCAATATAACAGAAATTGGCTGAACGAAGACTGACCCAAAAAAATCCAACTCAACAGAGCGACCAATGAGAATGCGGCTTTCATCCATATAAAAAAAAGTGAGCACAGTTAATGAGAGCCGATACCAGATTGGTTGATGTTGCATAGACTTGCGGTATTTGTATGAAGTGTAGAGAGACTGCTGTATACCCACTTTATCAATTTGTCTGACTGTATTACATATACAGAGACGGAGATTTCAGAACAATAGTGTCTGCTAAGTCTACTCAACATTTCTCTAACATATACGGTTGTCAACAGAGAAGTCTATATTATATCATATCTATATATAACAGTTACAGATCTTGGTCACAGTCTTTCATATAAATACTAAATGTCCACCATAAAGTTATCTCCTGGAACATCTCCTCTTCTACATCCATGAACTTGGCGCTCGCCGTGTATATATGGTACAGTTGGGACCTTCTCCTAAAAGGTTGGGCAGTTCATTAAAAAACCAGAGTCCCCGTTCATTTCATATTGGCTTTGGCCAGGTCCTCCGGCATGACTCGACCTCTCTTCCGCGCCCGGTTCTTCTTCTTCTCCAGCTTGTTCACTTTCTTCTTTTTGATGTTGCGATTCCTCTTGTCCTGCCTCTGCTGCATCCTCTCCGCCGTCTGCTCCGTACGATTGTCCCAACGCTTCTTCCTCTGCTCGCGCTGCTTCTCCTTCCTCTTCAGCGCCGCTTTCAGCATCCCCTCGTCGTCCTTGATTTTCAGCCCTTCGGCCTTGTACAACACGTTGGTCCATTTGATCTTGGACTCAAATTCCTTGGCTTTCTCCTGGTCTTTAGCCTTTAACTCTTCGAGTTTGCTATTGCGCAGTTCCAGGCGGCTCAGCAGCTGTTTGTAGTTCTTTCCCGTCATGGGCGTAATTTTTCCTTTCACTGCCTCCTTCTTCTCCTTTTTCCGCATGACTGTGTTGAGAGGTTCATCGTGGACTTCCACTTTGTTGAAGACCAGAGGTGCTTGGACCTTTTCCTCTTTAACTTCTTTTACAATCTCCTCTGCTTTGGGGGCTTGGCCTTCTTCTTTTTCCTGTGCAGCCTTCATCTTCAGCTCCTTTCTCTTCCTCTTCTTTCTCTCTCTCTCGTGCTTACGCTTTTGCCGTCTTTTCTCTATATCTTCAGTGGACAGGGCTTTGTTGGAGACCTGTGTCCAGAAAGAATTTAGAGTTAACTCTTCGGCAGACTATATGGAATACGAAGAACACAAATGACTTCTACACAAGCATGAATTGTGGATCTCTTGTCTACGGTGACATCAGAAAATATAAATTCCAGGACAGCAACACACTTTCGTTACACATAGGGTAGCGACGACAGATACAACATGCGGATTACATTTGAGGGGGGAGGTCGAGGACAATCTCACCTGTCCACGGGACTCCTCAATCTTCTCATGCAGCCGTTTCCTTAATATATCAACGGTGGAGAAGGAGGTCTGAGCTGCCTCTGAAGAAATAAAGTAAAACATGATGAAAACTACGAAGATCCATGACACAAGTGGTTAGTGTAAGTTTCAATGGTGTAACAGATGACGACGTATAAGGAAGATCCATATCGGTATTACAGTGCACTAAAAGTGTCTGTCTCAGTACATTTGTCCGCATGGAAGGGGAGGAGTCTGTGGCGGCGTATGCTTAAAGATGCAGGTGGGCAAACCGATGCAGCTGAAAGTGACTCAATCAGCCCTGAGATCTGAACTGAGAGCGGGCGACATAGGATATATAGACCAGGGGTAGCCAACTCCAGTCCTCGAGAGCTACCATCAGTTCACATTTTCCAGCTCACCTCACAGGTGCACTCATTACTGACTAACACATTTTAAAAGATCCACAGGTGGAGCATCGAATCGAGTGGCTCGACCACTCGCCGCCCCCCCCCCCCCCCCCTTCTGAGCCTATGGGGAGGAGAGCTCATTGCGCGTCTCTCCTACCCCTCACCATGCATCCCTGTGACTGGGCCGCCCGTCCACCAATCAGAGCTCGCAGGCCGGCAGCCAATCAGGAGCTGGCCTGCAAGCTTTGATTGGCAGGCGGCCCAGTCACAAGGAAGGGAAGGAGAGGAGAGATGCGCAGTGTGCTGTGTTCTCCTTCCCTGAGAAGAGAAGCAGCAGCGACACCGGTCTGTCCTCTCCCCGGCAGCAGCAGCAATGGTGAGTGTGCTGCTGCTGGGAAACACTGTGGGGGCATACTTGTTGCTGGCACTGTGGGGGCATACTTGTTGCTGGCACTGTGGGGGCATACTTGTTGCTGGCACTGTGGGGGCATACTTGTTGCTGGCACTGTGGGGGCATACTTGTTGCTGGCACTGTGGGGGCATATCTAGCACGATAGGGTCATAACTGGTGCCGTGGTGGTATTCCTGTTTCTGGCACTGTGGGGGCATACCTGGCACCGTGGGAGCATATGTGTATCTGGCACTTTTGGGGGCATATGTGTATCACACCCCCATTTTCATTGGACGCACCCCATGTGGCTACACCATATTTTTGTTGCGCACCTACGCCGCACACACGCAGTTCTGTATGTGGCTTATTGTGTCAGGAGCATTACAGTGTGTGGCATAATGTGTAAAGGGCATTATTTAGTTAATAGGCAGATTTTTATTTTATTTCAGTAGCTCTTCGGGTGGTTTATTTTGCCGCGAGTAGCTCACACCCCAAAAAAGGTTGGAGACCACTGGTCTAGGTCAATAATCAATAGTTCGACATGCACTATTCCTCTGGTCTCGTGTGTAACGGCTTTACATTCTGGGGTGCCCATCCTATGGTAAATCATACACAGATCCAGGTGCATGTGTAATATACTGGTTTTAGTGTCACAGCCGGGTCTCTGTGAGCTGTTGTCTGGTTATGCAAAGCAACTGTGCAGACAGGCAAATACCATGGAAGTAACAGCAGACAGGCGAGAACCGGAGCCGTCTGCAGCAGTTCCTGGCAGACTGGCATGATCAGGAGTATGGGTCATAGAGTCGACACTATGTAGGTTAACAAACACTAGGTCGATCGCTAAAGGTCGACAGGTGTTAAGTTAACACTTTAAATAGGTCGACATGGCTAAGGCTGACAGGGTTGGAAGGTCAACATATCAGTATACCGGTGCGCTCTCCATTCTTCAGACACATTATTATATTCACCCTCCACGCCCTAGTGGGTGGAAGGGTATGGAATACCGCCTGTCGGCGCAAGTTGGCTAAAAATAAACGTGAAAAATTTATGTCGACCTTCCCATTGTCGACTTAATGCTTGTGTCGACCTTAGCCATGTCAACATATTCCATGTGTTGACCTAAGCCCTGTCAAACTAATTTATGTCGACCATATCCCATAATCAGAGCCCCAAGGAGAAGCTTATCCCCGGTATGCATTTGGACACATTTTATAACACCTTTCGCTGTAATCACCCCTCAGTGTTGTCTCCACCTCTGGGCTTCTTCTCCCCCAGCCAGGCATTGATACCGGTAACGCCCAGTATGCTGCTAACCAGGGGCGTAGTGGTTAGCTGCCAGACCGTGAGCTCAGATTGGCTCAGGAGCCGGCACCATATTTTAAATGGCTGAGCGATAGGTCCGCTCTTGTTGCTTCAGAGTCTGAAGGAGCTGGGTCTGCGTGTGATGTGAGCCACTCCCGGGGCGCACCGCCTCTGATGTGAGCCACTCCTGTTGCTCTCTGCTATGGTGCTTCTAGCACAGTGTGGTCTGCATATCAGTGCTGAAATACAGACCCCACCCTATTAGAAGCACCACAGCAAAGAGTGACACTCAAGGCAGGGAAAAAGAACTGCATGGGTTTTGGAAGAGGCAGGGTGCTAGAATGAACACTAAGTAATACACATATGCAAATTAATGTCTGATGGCTTATTGGCTCATTGCCGGTTGTCCTGGACTAAAACCTGCACGAAATCAGTATTGGAAAAAGCGGATTGCGCTCACCTTTACTCTGTGGTTTTGAGATAATTGGGGGCTGGATCTTGGGGCCCCCCTGTGTCCCTGGTTTATTTCGTAGTTTCCGTGGCTTTTTTTTCCTCTTCTTCTTGGGGCCGCTGCGTTCCTCCGAGTCATCGCCGTTAAATGCTGGGGATTTACAGGAGTAAACATATTACAATGTATAATTATATATATTTGCGTCATCAGAACGTGTCATTTCCTGCTGTGATTATAAAATAACGGTTACTGCTTTTAATATGCAGAAAATATCTCTACGTCCCAAAAACGCTCAAACACAGAGCTGATTCCACAATGGAAATATTTTATTTGAAATTGATATTTTAATGTGATTATGTAAGTAATTCACTAGCATGAGCTGGACATAATTTCCAGAAACCAGTGCCAGTTATAAAGAAATATAAAAAAAAAAAAATCGGATTATTTGCAGGACATCCCTGGAGCTCAGTGCTGGGAACGACACCTGGTTCCAGCAATCTATAGATTAATTGTGTAAATCCGTGTACACACGGCTGCGATAGGGGCTGAGATCGCTGGGAATATGGTCGCTGGCGACCATATTGCCAGTGATGGGAGTGTGGCCCGGCGATAAATCGCCGGGTGCGCACTCCCGTTTTCAGTCCTGTTCTAATCGCTGGTCGCTGATGAAAAGGAAACACTGCGCAATATATCTCCCTCGTGTGTCCGCACCTTCAGGGTGATTTTTATGAGTGACTTTTTTCTATGATGCCGTTGTCTGAGCAGCACACATCATGTAACCTATTGATACATAAATTACAGGTCTTGGAGGAAAAATCTGCAGGCATGTAGCTAAGGGCCCCCATACATTAGTCCGACTTGTCCTAAGGACAAGTCGGACCTGGTTTCCCCTGCAGCTCAGCGGGAGGGGGAGACACGATTAGGCACTTAAGAGCTGCAAGGTGGAGGAAGCAGGGGGAGCCGGAGCAGGGAGCTGTGTCAGTGACATGCTGCAAGGGGGAAAAAAGCCCATACAATGAATGGGCAACCAGTGATTGGCTGAGCACTCTATCAGCCAGTCAGCAATTGGCTGAGATAGCGCTCAGCCAATCACAGGCTGCACATTCACTGCATGGGCTTTTTTTCCCATTGCAGCATGTCATTGACAGCTCCCTGCTCCGGCTTCCCCTGCCCGGTGTCTGCCGCCTCTGTGTACCCCTTCAGCCACCTCACAGCGTCTGCCGCCCCTGCCCGCCTCACAGCATCCCCCGCCCGGCTGCAGACAAGATTTTGCAAATCTTATGTGCAGCCGGTCCGACCTCCCGACTCTGATCCGATGTGCACGGGACAGCGCATCGGGTCGGACCGGGTGTCTGGACATGCGATTTGGCCAGATTTCACTGCCCAACTCATCTTCTGGCTAGTTATTTGAAGTCGATAAGGCAGGTTTACATTATACAATGCTTCAGTTTGCTCAATACAATGAAGAGTCATACATTAAATCTTAATATAGAGTAGAAACGCACAGAATACAGTATCGCTGAGTGACCATATGCAAATTCAATCAAGTGTATCCGGTTGAGGAATAACCAGTGAAAAATGAAGGTGTATACAACTAGGGATGCCAATCCCGGGGCATTTTTTTCAATCCCGGGATCGAAAAATGCTCAATCCCAGGATTGGTATCCCCACCAAGAATTCCATTATTAGCACTAAACCCCCACCGGCCGACCCGCACATTTACTTACATTAGGGAGCGGGCGGGCATCCGGAAGTGGGTTTGGAGGTGCACGGTGCCTCCCGGCAAGTGCACCTCCTTAGAAGACAGCAGGCGGGCGGGCGGAGGCAGGCCGGTGGGCAGGCGGAGAAGAGGCGGGCGGGCGGAGAAGAGGCGGGCGGGCGGAGAAGAGGCGGGCGGTGACTGGTGACGCGTGGCCTGCGCAGCGTGACCTCTACTGTCACGCTACGCAGGCCTCACGCCGGGGTCAGGTTACGGGAACAGCCGGGCAGCGTCTGAGCGAGTGCTCAGACGCTGCCCGGCATTAGACTGCGCATGCGCAGTCTAATCCCGAAATCCCGGGATTGATTGAAATCCCAGACTTTTTTAGGCCAAATCCCGATCCCGGGATTGGCCACACTATATGAAACAGCATGAAATAGAAGTTTATATATATGGCGTTTTGTATATGCCAATGTTGTGCTGCAGCAGGCTGTACTCTAAGAAGTATTTATTTAAATATATATCGGACAATTCCTGTGAGTAAACGAGGGCAGGTGTAGGTATATTGGAGGGCAGGTGTAGGTATATTGGAGAGAGCAATGAGAGAGAGAAAAAAGGAAAGAGAATAAATAAGGGAGCGATAAAGTATAGAACAAAGTTCCCTGTTGGCCAAGGATAGGTGATCTCAGTCCAACTTTATATACCTGTAGCATAAATGGGTTGCCTTGTATTTCAGGGAAGTCACCTTTCCCATTTGTCAGGACCCCCCAAGATTTGCATACCTCACTCCTCCTACATCCCCTCTTTCTCACAGCCGGGTTGCCAACCAGGTGCCGCTCATCCCTGTTAAAACCAGGGAACATCAGCTAGTATTGTATTATGGGGCTTATTTATTACACAGTCTGGTGGCAGCATCTGATTACAGCACAAAGCACCAGTCACAAAAGCAGCCCCACCCACAGTACCGAGCTCTGATGGTTCTCACCGTTTTTCCGTTTCCGCAGCTCTGTAGTCTGCTGAGCGCACACTTTCCTGCCCAGACTCTGGAAGAAGGAATCCTTGCTGGCCAGAGAGGCCATTTTCACCTGAAAATACATATATATTACTCTCCTTTATGTAACTTGTGTACAAATAAAGAAAACATAACAATGAACTCATATACTAGGTGACGGTATCTCTGTATAATGTTGTCTAACCACAAAACTGTTCTTTGTATAACTTTATCTAGACAAGTACGTATGTCAATGTATAAATACCTGTATTCATGCGATATGAATATTCGGAACTTGTGTATTATCACGGCGCCCATCGCATATCACTAATTAAGGTATGCGATGGGACCCGATTTCAGGGTTTTAAGGGCTGACTGTACAATTTTAATATTGCATCGCATGCCATTATAATGGCATGTGATGCGACGCGATCATAGCCGATTTTACATTGTACAGCCACCCTGATGGCTGATTCCTATGTTAAATGCACCCCCAGACCCGATTTTTAATTGTACAGCCACCCTGATGGGTGATTACTATGTTAAATGCACCCCCATTGTTAATGCCACCCCCACTATAAACCCACTACCAACCCGAAGCGTGGCAGGCGCAGCGAGCCCGCAAGGGGCGGCGGTACGCGCCCTCCGACCTTTTCATACCCCCACTATCCACGTCAGCATGGAATCGATTTTAAATAGTGTGGTGACCGCAGCGAACCACCGAGCCCGAAGCGTTGCGAGCTTCACGCGGGGACGCGGAATACAAGTGAAGTCATCCGCGTCCGCTCGCCACGCTTCGGGCTCGGTGGCTCGCCACACTATATAAAATCAACTCCACGCCAACGTGGATAGTGGGGGTATGAAAAGGTCGGAGGACGCGTACTGCTGCGCTCGCTATGCTTTGGGTTGGTGTTGATAGTGGGGGTGGCGTTAACAATGGGGGTGCATTTAACATAGTAATCACCCATCAGGGTGCCTGTACAATTAAAAATCCAGTCGCATCGCATGCGATCAGATCGCATGCGATGCGATGCGACCCCATGCAATGCTTTACGATGGAAATCGGGGGCACTGTGATAATACACAAGTACCGAATATTCATTACATGGGTATGAATGGAATGCTATACAACATATGAAAAACGTCTGTACACCTATAGATATATACATATGATATAATTATCTATATATTATCGATTATAATGGAACACTATACCCTCTATATATAATGATGCTATATAGATATATATTGGATACAATATAACACTGTACTATCCCTTCTATGTTACAGACTTATAAATAAATGAGTCAATGTAACACTGTACTATACCTCCTATAGATTCCCCAAAGGCATATATACAATTTAACACTGTAGCATACCCCTATTTACATATATACACCAGCTGTATATAGTCATAGATATAATGTACCACTGCTTACAGTCACAGCCACGCAGGAAACCTCAACGCATGGAGTTCCAGACTAGAGTAGCTGAGTACAGATATCACTTCTTCTGTTCGGTGTTCCACTACAACGAATGACGCATCATTCTGTATTCGATTCCACAGGTCTGTAGACTGGTCACAGCTCTATGATGCCGCTGTACGATAGAGTAACTGCAGCGCGGAGCATGATGGGATACCGGAGGTCTGTGACTATGGGCAGGAATGGAAAGTATATGCTACGCACAACAAGCCACAGGGTGTGTGCTGTGCTCCAGAGCTCTGCATCTTCAACTACATACTGTGTATAGCATCTCTACAGCTTTATACAACGTCCAACAGTTCTTTGCACCTATATAACGCATCCAAATGAGCTCTGTGCCTATATACTGCGTCCAACAGTGCTCTGCATCTATATACATTGTCAGCTCTGTGCCTGTATACCATGTCCAACAGTTCTCTGCAGCTATATACTTGTCTAAAAGAGCTCTGCGCCTATACACTGCATCCAATAGAGCTCTGCATTTATTTACATTGTCTAAAACAGCATCCGTCACGTTGCTGCATAAACAGACTGTTTATGCAGCAACGTGACGGATGCTGTTTGTTGAGCACCACCTATTTGAACTATTGACACGCTTTTTGAGAAAGGCACCGCAGCGTGCCGAAACGCGTCATCAAGTGTCTTGTTTTATATAAACCATACAGCTTGGGGATCATATTCCTATCTAATATCTGGTTACCACTGTCTTGCCCGGGTTACATCCAGTTTGGTACAGAGTATTATGGAAATCTGGTCTTGTCCAGCTGTTATCCTGTTTTAATAAAGTCGTTTTAATTGGATTTGGACTTTGTGACATCCTAGCAAAAGATACCTTTATAGGAGTCTACACAGCATATCACATGTAAGCATTCATGTAAGCACCTATACCAACACGGTGAAGGTGATCCAGTAGTACCCTTGGAACCTTTTAGAACTATTTGGGAGCACCCCACTTTCCATTGATTCCGTGCACAATAGGAGGGAGAAACACCTATTTTTTGTTCGATTGGAACCTAATGTGTTTTCATCCCCTTGTCTCCCTCTGCATTTAACATCTGAACGGGACTCGAGACGAAGAGGAGACTCGTCATCTTGTTGGAACTATCTTATTAAGCGCAAGTGGGACTATTCATTGTTGGTGGTAAGGTGACCACTTCTATAGTCTCCTGCAGCTTATAAGTTCACGGCGCCTTGGGCAAGAATTCATTTTTGTTTTGTTTAGCAACCAACAAAGCTCTGCCTCTATATTACTAACACAGCTTTGTGCCTTTATACCTCGTCCCGCAGAGCTCTATGCCTATACTACCGTGTCTAACAAAGTAATGCGCCTATTTTTATTATTATAATTTTATTTATAAGACGCCACAAGTGTTTCACAGCGCCCAACAAAGGAACAATACAGGGAGACAAAGCTTGGCATAACATTGAATAAATAACAAAAATAGAGTACAAACAAAGAGCGCCGCAGTTCAATACACATTATACCTTAAATATAAGTAGTGAGGACTCAATCAACATACAACTAGAGGCTTGGGGCCAATGATGGAGATGAGTATGCAGACGAAGATGGTCACTGAGTGTTGGAGTATAGGAGAGCTGTGAGTGAAAGTGAAGAGAAGAGGGCCCTGCTCCGAGGAGCTTACAATCTAGTAGGAAGGGGAGACAGACAGATTAAAAGAGGTGCAAGCAAGTGGGTGGTGGCTAGATAGCAGGATGTAAACAGGCAAGGGGCCGGAGAACCAGATAGTTTATGCAGTGGAAGGGTACGCTTTGATGAATAGGTGAGTTTTCAGTGCCCGTTTGAAGCTTGGCAAGGTCGGGGAGAGTCTGATGGAGCGAGGGAGTGCGTTCCACTGAAGGGGTGCAGCAGGGGCAAAGTCCTGTACTCTAGCATGGGAAGCAGTGATCAGGGTGGAGGAGAGACGACAGTAGTCGGCCGACCGTAGAGGGCGGGAGGGTGTATGAATGGAGATTAGGTTAGCCTACATACAATGTCTTACGGAGGTCTGCTTCTATATACCACGTCTGTGTAGAACAGTTGTTCTACATTTGTATTATAAACCTGGCAGCTGAACATCTATACAACATGTATAAATGTACAGAGCTCTGCATCTATATACTTTGTATAACAGAGCTCTGCACCTGTACACCATGTCTAACAGAACTCTGCATTTATATACCATAACAGCGCTCTGCACCTATATAATACGGTGCTCTGAATATATATGTGTAGCAAATCAAATCACCAGTTGTTCTATATACTGTCTCACAGAATTCTGCAGCTATATACTATGTATCATTATACTTTACAGAACAAAGCTCTGCACCGATACACCCTGTCCAACAAAGCTCTGCATAACATACTCACCTGCTGATACGGTGTGACAATCTCATTATTACCAAATGCTGAATAATGTAGGTTATGCAGAATGGCCAAGACAGATAATCCTCCTTTTCCTCAGGGGTGCAGCTTCCAGAGATGCTCCTGGCTTCCCATTACAGCAGGAGGCTGTACACAGTAATAAGGTTTACAAGCTGCCTGGCAGAATGCGTTGGGTAGAAACACAGGTGGACATGCACATTTATTTCTGCAGCATCTGATGCATGTCTGAGGGTTGGTTAGCAGCAGTAAGAGTGCAGCCATGTTTGCCGCAGCATTCACGCTCCTTCTCAGCAATACAAGGCCTGCGTGTAGAAGGGGGCAGTGGTAATAACGCAGGGTGGTAGAGGGACCAGTCAGAGACCCTGTTTGATGGTCCTTTATGAGTGTGAGGCTGCTCACGTCCATTCTATTTTCTTTTTAACGCATTTGTCACATTGCTGCATCATTAATCACTAGAATGCTTTTTACCCATATGAACACTTTTATAAGTGCACTTACCTGCAGAATCTACGGTATAATAATGTACTGTATCCTATGTGATAACATTAGTAACTCGTATGCTTGGTCATGTGCCTATGGATGTATATTCTGCATGCAGGTGATGATCCTTTAACATAGGCATGTCCAAACTGTGGCCCTCCAGCTGTTATGAAACTACACGTCCCAGCATGCCTTGCCATCGTTTTTGCATTCCCTAATAGCAAAACTGTGGCAAAGTATGATGGGACTTGCCGTTTCACAACAGCTGGAGGGACATAGGGGTTTATTCTAGTTCATTCTTTCTGACAAAATCCTTCTTAGATGGACAAAACCATGTGCACTGCAGGGGGGCAGATGTAACATGTGCAGAGAGAATTAGATTTGGGTGAGTTTTTTTTGTTTCTGTGCAGGGAAAATACTGACTGCATGATTTTACACTGCAATATAGATCTCACTTTGAAGAAAAACCCCACCCAAATCTAATTCTCTCTGCACAAGTTACATCTGCCCCACCTGCAGTGCACATGGTTTTGTCCATCTAAGAAGGATTTTGTCAGAAAGAATGAACTAGAATAACCCCCATAGTTTGGACATGCCTGTTCTAGAAGATAATAGGTTCCGATTGTTACCTATAGCAACATACCATATGAAGTAGAACTCCCATCTTAGTACATTTCCCACTGTGTGAATCTTTCTGCAGTGAGTAAACTCATACAATATTACAAAAAAAAGGTCTTTATTTCCCCATCTGCAGTGTATACACAAACGGGTCTACAAGACAAATACAATCTCGTGTGGTCCGCAGACAGGTCAATGATGTCACTGCCACAGCAACTATTAATCTACCCAACATTCCAGCAACAATATTGAATGTTCCCTCTGACCCAGGTGACCTGAAACTGTTGGTGTCAATTTACTGAGAGTTATATTGTAGATGAGATGTTGCCTATAGCAACCAGATTCTACTTCTTTATCTAGCACAAGCATGTCTAAACTATGGCCTTCCAGCTGTTGTGAAACTACAAGACCCATCATGCCTTGCCACAGTTTTGCTATTAGAGAATGCTAAAACTATGGCAAGGCATGCTGGGATGTGTAGTTTCACAACAGCTGGAGGGCCACAGTTTGGACATGCCTGATTTAGCACCTTCTAGAGCAGTTGGTGGCCAAACCAGTCCTCGAGATCTACCAATTGTCCACATTTTCCAAATCCCCTAGCTGGTGCACAGCTGTAGTCATTACTAAGGTCACATTTTCATACATGCTGCATTCATTCCTACTATAGATCTACAGGTTGCCTGAGATACATAAACTGTTGGTAGATCTTGAGGACAGGTTTGGACACCTCTGTTCTAGAAGATAATTTAATATAATATGATTGGTAGCTATAGCAACATCCCATCTGCAATGGAACTCCCATCTTAGTAAAATGTACCCCTTCGGGTCAATGGCTTAGAATGATCAAATCCAAACCCATTGTAGGGGGCGGAATGAGCAGTTACCTGTAGTAATGTGACGGAAGATCTTTGGTCATCTCAAGCAACACATGGGAATCATCCTAGTAATTCTTAATACTGTCAGAAAATATATTCAGTACTGATGGATAAGAGCAACTAACGGGAGATGTCCATTCTCTTGTGTCAGTAAGAGACTAACGGATTGTCCGCAATTACCTGCCATCTATATATTACAAGCCTAGAGTGTGAAATGATTAGTATCTATCCATTGGAGACCTTCTGCCAGCCATCGTGGTCTCCCCAGTGATGCGAGGTGTGCACCAAGTTTCCTCAGCTGTGGTCCAACATGCCAGCAACGTGCCCGTTCAGGTGAGGAGACGTGTGGATCTGGCCGGCGGTGGAACTTGCCTCCGACGTAACGGACACCAGTGGAGTGGAGAGATCCTGGGGTGAGGAGTCGAGACTGTCTCTCATGAAGTACGCGTCGCACAGCGGCAGATTGCTTGGCTCACACACACTGTAGCTTACAACACAAAGCCGAGCAAGGAAAGCAGACAGTGTCCAGGTCAGCAAGAGGAAGACGAGAGAGGGAGAGGGGAGGGAGACAAAAAAAAAGCAAGACAAGCAAAGCGTTAAGAAATCAGCGTCAGGAATTCATTTGAAAGTCCGCAGATTGGACTGTTACATTGTTAATTTCATAGACCACATGCATAGCTTGGTACACATCCTCCCTCTGCCCGCTGCCCACCATGGCACCCGCCCACTGCCCTCCCTGGCCAATCACCCATTCCATAATGGAAGAGGCTTAGGCGCTTCTCCCGACATAAACCCTGGGGTTGCGGCATGACTTGAGTTCAATAGTAATTGTGTCAATAGGTTTACCACTATTGGTCAACATGCATTAGGTCGACATGATACTTTACCATCCACGTGGACTACAGTTGCCCTGAAGCATGAGGAGCGAAGGGAGCCATGCGAAGGGATGTTACACTGTTTGGGGGCCCATGTGCTACATGGAAAAAAAATGACACCCAGAAAACCTTAAAAAACTCAAGTTGACTCACGTTTCACCTCAACCTTTCATGTGTCAACCCTTTTCAATGTCAACCAGGTGCATGTCCACCTATTATGGTCGACATGGAATGGTTGACCTAATGAACCAAACCCTACTTGGTCCAACATGAGCTGGTAAGACAGAACAGGGTAAAATCGGAAGATCTGGCAACTTCTGTAGGTGTCCTAGAACCAGGCTCTTCCTGACGGAATGGTCAGTGGTGGCCTTTGTGGACAATATACTGTATGGTCTCTCTTTCTGGAAGCATTGTGGGGAAAGCGTCTTACTGATTTCCTGATGAAGGTTACTTGCTGCCCTTGTCCTAGACAAAGAGATTGTAATCTTTAGCCCATTGGTTCCCAAACTCTGTTCTCAAGGCACCCTAACAGTCCAGAGGCCAAATGTGATGGCCTCAAAGTTTGGCAGCTGAACTTGGAAGGTTTTTAAAGTGGCAATCATTTACAAGGTATGGATTTGCCTTGCACCCTGCGCGGCCCCCGAACTCAAAGGCCATTACATTTGGCCCTAGGTTTTAAGGTTATGCATACTTAAGCACAGATTATTTATTCCAACTGGTGGAGGTACTAAGCAGTTACCTGTGCTTAAGCATGGATAACCCAGTGATGACCTCATTTGGGAACCACTGGTGTAGCTTATTGGTGATTATATCTGACCGACTATAGCCTGCGCTCCCACAGTGGGAAAAACAACAAGTGAATGGTAGAATTTGATTGGTTGCTATGGGCAATAGTACACCTATCTTAGTAAATGTACCCCTAGGAGTTTGATTAGGGGTGACCATGTATGTGTATGCCGTAGAACCTTACATTTCCCAGATCTAGCCCCTAAATCATGCATAATAAAGGTGCAGCCCTATATGTAAGATATGGGATTTAGGGACTACTGTAAAAAAAAACCCATAAAATTAGTGTCCTCTGTACCAATTTGGGTGTGGACGAACAGATCAACAGTATGTGGGTCGACACCAAAATGTCAACAGTCAATAGGTTAATAATAATAAGATTGATAAAATATTGGCACGCAGAAGGTCAGCACTGACAAAAGAGCGACACAAGCAAAAATGTCGACAGACGGTTTTTAAGATTTAATTTATCATATGTCAATGATAAAGTCCCCAAAAAATAAAAATAAATTTTGTTTTTGAGAAACTCGCGTTAACTTTTTTTCATGTCGACCAGGATACTGTAGATCAGTCAACCGGATACCACCAATTCTGACAGCGCGGGGACAGCACATTTATCTCAAAATACTGCAGTTATACTTCTTTTGGCTGGATTATAATAATAGTTGAGATTATCCAGACTTGCTCTCTGGGCTGCGTGTGTTCGAGCCAAACAAAAAGGTTAACGCCACCCTGCCGACAGCATAATAGATCTGGATCAGCCCTATGTGTAATTAATAGGAGCACGGAGCAGATCTTGTTGCATTATGCAATACAGCTGACTGGTGGCAGACACAGAGTAATTAGCACATACAATCCTTATTAATCTCTGTGCATAGCTGAATCTACCCCAACCACATCTGACTTCATCTACTCTTGGTTCTAACTACAGGCATGGCCAACCTTGGCCCTTCAGCTGTTGTGAAACTACACATCCCACATCCCAGCATGCCTTGCCATAGTTTTTGCATTCCCTAACAGCAAAAATGTGGCAAGGCATGATGGGTCTTGTAGTTTGACAACAGCTGGAGGGCCATAGTTTGGACATGTCTGTCCTACTACATTTGCTTGGCATTTCTGTTCCTATGGAGTTATACTCTTTAAATGCTGCTACTCCCAAAAATGTGAATAAAAAAACCCCAAAAAACTGAAATTCACCATCAGTTTAAAATGGGACGATCTCCTTAATCTGGAAACAGTCTGTAAATTTACAATTACTTACATGGTCTAATAACTTAATAAGGTGTTTTATAACCCTCCCCATACTGCATCTTCTACTGCATAAAATCTATCGCCAAACAGTTTAGGAAGGATTATTGCAGAACTCACTTTATTAATCATATATTAATATATAAAATGTGTATCTGAGCATAGAAAGGGCTTTAGTAATATATATTTTACCATTACAAACTGTTTAAGGCAGAAGAAAATGGGACAATTTATAAACAGTCGGATCGATATACAAATCTGTAATGTAGTTTAAAATAGAAAGCGATAGATAAATATGTACACTGTGCAAAATAAACAGTAAATGCAACACAAGCGTAAAAAGCCACAATACTAGTGAATGCCCTCTACGCGGGGTGTAACCAGGATAATCCCTGTTATCTGATTGGCTGATCTCTAGATCACGAGGCACCCTAGGGATTGGGTCATGTGACGAGTCCGTACAATTAAAGGGCAATATAAAATACTTATAAAATGTATACACTTTATATATATTAAAAAAAATATATCTTCGTATGAAAAGGCCAATGGGGAACTAACTCCGCCCCGGCTGCTGGATATAGATATATAAAGAAAAGAATGAATATATACCAACAGGAACTTATTGATCTATTGCATTAGCCACTCTACGAAGGCACTGAGGACGTCATTACAGACCCTTTAACTAACATTTAAGATGTCCAAGATGGGTGACAGGGACCCCGTAAACCGAGGCGCAAATTTCCAGGACCCTATTTATACCTGGACGAGTAATATTCCTCTTCCAGCTCATAAAGGTCTATAGCAATCTCGTCACGCAGCGAAATCAGCTTTTTGTCGCACTCGTCCTGCAGGGCGCGCAGCTGCTGGCTCCGCTGGTTGATGGCCTCATTCACAGAGGGGAAGTCGTTCAGGATAAGGTACTGTTTGAGATCGGACACCAGTCTCATGAGGGATTCCCCTGCCCGGACCTGAAACACACAGGAAAGGGAGGTTTAAGGCACCTGCCTGCCCATTGCCGGTTGCCACTGACACTTGCCAAACCGTGGCCCTCTAGCTGTTGTGAAACTGCACATCCCAGCATGCCTTGCCATAGTTTTAGCATTCCCCAATACCAAAACTGTGGCAAGGCATGATGGGACTTGTAGTATCACAACAGCTGGAGGGCATAGTTTGGCCATGCCTGTCCTACACCGTTACGAAGTAGGAAATACTCTGGGGTAATGTAACTGGACTGGAACTAACAAAATAAGACAACGGGGAACATTAGCCCTATACACACCAGATCTAGGGCCCGATTCAGCTTAGTTAAAAAAGCACACAACTGAGCAAAACCATGTGCACTGCAGGTGGGGCAGATGTAACATGTGCAGAGAGAGGTAGATTTGGGTGAGGTGTGGTCAAACTGAAATCTAGCAGCCAATATTTAACATGCACATAAAAAAAAATAAGTCTGCCAAATCTAACTAACTCTCTCTGCACGTTACATCTGCCCCACCTGCGGTGCAGCATGGTTTTGTCCAGTTGTGGTTAGCGATCCAAGCTGAATTAGGCACAGAATGTGTGCACACTAGATAACATGCACGATAATGTATGTAACAATGGTCGTTATTGTGCATAAAATATTGTCTAGTGTGTATGCACGACATGCATGGAAAGATTCACAGATGTTATTCACAGATGTTCTTAGGCTGGAACCCACAGCATAACATGTAACTCCTGTTATAAAGACAGCGTAGCTTCCAAGATTCAATTAGCTACAGAGTCTTCTCCAGGGTACAGAACTTATTGGAGGCCGGGAAATAACCCCAAGGCAGCAATTTAGGTCTGCTATGTCGTGACTGATAAATCATCAGAGCTTACTATATTAGCCGATCGGACGTGCATTTCGTAGTTGTCTTGTTCTCCTTGAGTTGATCGGGTGACTTGATGCTCTTCTTCAATCTGCAAGATTAAATGGTTATTTGTCAGCGTAAATAAACTGTACTGCGGGACTGAAAACAGTGACACCATATTTAGGTCTGCAGAGCATGTGCTTTGTCAGGGCAGGGAGAAGAAAAGCCATACTATGGGCTGCCATGAAGGGGAAACATATATACCAACACTGATCGCACAGTACCGAGGCGCAGCTCCCGCGCAGAGATCGCACAGTACCGAGGCGCAGCTCCCGCGCAGAGATCGCACAGTACCGAGGCGCAGCTCCCGCGCAGAGATCGCACAGTACCGAGGCGCAGCTCCCGCGCAGAGATCGCACAGTACCGAGGCGCAGCTCCCGCGCAGAGATCGCACAGTACCGAGGCGCAGCTCCCGTGCAGAGATCGCACAGTACCGAGGCGCAGCTCCCGTGCAGAGACCGCACAGTACCGAGGCGCAGCTCCCGTGCAGAGACCGCACAGTACCGAGGCGCAGCTCGCGTGCAGAGACCGCACAGTACCGAGGCGCAGCTCGCGTGCAGAGATCACACAGTACCGAGGCGCAGCTCGCGTGCAGAGATCGCACAGTACCGAGGCGCAGCTCGCGTGCAGAGATCGCACAGTACCGAGGCGCAGCTCGCGTGCAGAGACCGCACAGTACTGAGGCGCAGCTCGCGTGCAGAGATCGCACAGTACTGAGGCGCAGCTCGCGTGCAGAGATCGCACAGTACTGAGGCGCAGCTCCCGTGCAGAGATCGCACAGTACTGAGGCGCAGCTCCCGTGCAGAGACCGCACAGTACTGAGGCGCAGCTCGCGTGCAGAGATCGCACAGTACTGAGGCGCAGCTCCCTTACAGAGATCGCACAGTACTGAGGCGCAGCTCCCATACAGAGATCGCACAGTACTGAGGCGCAGCTCCCGCGCAGAGATCGCACAGTACTGAGGCGCAGCTCGCGTGCAGAGATCGCACAGTACTGAGGCGCAGCTCCCGTGCAGAGATCGCACAGTACTGAGGCGCAGCTCCCGTGCAGAGATCGCACAGTACCGAGGCGCAGCTCGCATGCAGAGATCGCACAGTACCGAGGTGCAGCTCCCGTGCAGAGACCGCACAGTACCGAGGCGCAGCTCGCGTGCAGAGACCGCACAGTACTGAGGCGCAGCTCGCGTGCAGAGATCGCACAGTACTGAGGCGCAGCTCCCGTGCAGAGATCGCACAGTACTGAGGCGCAGCTCCCGTGCAGAGACCGCACAGTACTGAGGCGCAGCTCGCGTGCAGAGATCGCACAGTACTGAGGCGCAGCTCCCTTACAGAGATCGCACAGTACTGAGGCGCAGCTCCCATACAGAGATCGCACAGTACTGAGGCGCAGCTCCCGCGCAGAGATCGCACAGTACTGAGGCGCAGCTCGCGTGCAGAGATCGCACAGTACTGAGGCGCAGCTCCCGTGCAGAGATCGCACAGTACTGAGGCGCAGCTCCCGTGCAGAGATCGCACAGTACTGAGGCGCAGCTCCCGTGCAGAGATCGCACAGTACTGAGGCGCAGCTCCCGTACAGAGAGCGCACAGTACTGAGGCGCAGCTCCCGTGCAAAGATCGCACAGTACTGAGGCGCAGCTCCCGTACAGAGAGCGCACAGTACTGAGGCGCAGCTCCCGTACAGAGATCGCACAGTACTGAGGCGCAGCTCCTGTACAGAGAGCGCACAGTACTGAGGCGCAGCTCCCGTGCAGAGATCGCACAGTACCGAGGCGCAGCTCGTGCGCAGAGATCGCACAGTACTGAGGCGCAGCTCCCGTACAGAGATCACACAGTACTGAGGCGCAGCTCCGATACAGAGATTACACAGTACTGAGGCGCAGCTATGATACAGAGATTACACAGTACTGAGGCGCAGCTATGATACAGAGATCGCACAGTACTGAGGCGCAGCTCCCGTACTGAGGCGCAGCTCCCGTACTGAGACCGCACAGTACTAAGGCGCAGCTCCCGTACAGAGATCTCACAGTACTAATGCGCAGCTCCAATACAGAGATCACACAGTACTAGGGTGCAGCTCCCGTGCAGAGATCTCACAGTACTAAGGCGCAGCTCCCGTGCAGAGATCGCACAGTACTAAGGCGCAGCTCCCGCGCAGAGATCGCACAGTACTGAGGCGCAGCTCCCGCGCAGAGATCACACAGTACTGAGGCGCAGCTCCCGTGCAGAGGCCGCACAGTACTGAGGCACAGCTCCCGTGCAGAGGCCGCACAGTACTGAGGCGCAGCTCCCGTACAGAGAGCGCACAGTACTGAGGCGCAGCTCCCGTACAGAGAGTGCACAGTACTGAGGCGCAGCTCCCGTACAGAGAGTGCACAGTACTGAGGCGCAGCTCCCGTACAGAGATTACACAGTACTAAGGCGCAGCTCCAATACAGAGATCACACAGTACTAGGGCGCAGCTCCCGCACAGATATGGGAGATACTGACCCTTGCAGTTTTGATGATCTCTGAGAAATTGTCCATGATGGATTTGATGTCATCTTTTAACCTCTTGTTGTAGGACTGTAGCAGCGTCTCCTTGCTCTGTGGAAGCACCCTCTGCTGCGACATGACTCCACTTCACTGAAACAGAATCAAAGAGAGGAATATATAAAAGTCGCCAGTGTAAAGGAACTGATGGGGGGGCGCTTTAGAAGATGCACCCATCACCTACTCACCGTCTGAGTATATTAACTGATCCCAGTATGGGGCAGGTTACAATCTCATGAATAATAACAGATACATTGGTCAGCTCAAGATGCAACCCTGCACATGGGCCCTTATTCTGGTTCACTCGCAAAGGCAAATTCCTTCTTAAATGGGCAACTATGTGCACTGCAGGTGGGGCAGATGTAACTTGCGCAAAGAGAATAGATTTGGGTGGGGTTCAAAGTGAGATCTATATTGCAGTGTAAAAATAAAGCAGTCAGTATTTTCCCTGCACAGAAAAAAATAACGCACCCAAATTTAAATCTCTCTGCACATGTTACATCTGCCCCACCTGCTATGCACATGGTTTTGTCCATTTGAAAAGGAGTTTGCCTTTGCGAGTGAACCAGAATAAGGGCCATCCTTGCAAGTTATTAATTGGCGCTGTAGTACAAACACTGAGATGTTGTTATTTGTATTATCATACGGTAGGTTTCTATTTCTCTATATACAGAAATTATTGAGAACTATTTATGGTCTAACAATTCATAAACAGATTTACTGATATTTAAGAACCATTTTAAAATATTTTTAATGCTTGCAGCACGCTGTAATTTATTATTATCTATGACCAGTTATTTATATAGCGCACACATATTCTGCAGCCCTGTCCAGAGAATATTTGAACATTCACATCAGTCCCTGCCCCAGTGAAGCTTAAAATCTATATTCCCTACCACATATACACGCACGCAGAGACATTCTAGGGTTAATGTGTTGGAAGCCAATTAACCTACCAATATATTTTTGGACTGTGGGAGAAAACCAGAGTACTCGGAGGAAACCCACGCAAGCTCGGGGAGAATATACAAACTCTGCACAGTTAGCCATGGTGGGAATCAAACCCATGACAGTAGTGCTGTAAAGGCAGCAATGCTAACCATTACACCGTCCGTGCTTCCCAATTTCATTTATCTGTGTTCTGTACCTGTCCTGTTTTGTCTGTTGGCATTTGGTTGGGATACGGTCGTATTGTAGACCCAACTTAGGTCGACAGTCAGTAGGTCGACACCATTGGGTCAACAGGGTTCTAGGTCAACATGGATGAAGGTTGACACATGCGTTAGATCGACAGGTTGCAAGGTCGACATGGATTTTTTTCACTGTTTTTTTGAGCCGACATGTGCCAACAGGCGGTATTTCATGCCCTACCATACACTAGGGCATGGTGGGAGAATAAAATAGTGTGCCGAGCGCAGCAAGCATTACAAGCGAAGCAAGGGGCTATGGTTGACTACCAGCTATGTCCATGTCGACATTCGGGTAAAAAAAACTGTGAAAAAAACCATGTCGACCTCGCAACCTAACGTATTTGTCGACCTTGTCCCATGTTGACCTAGAACCCTGTCGACCTTGCTGCCTGTCAACCCAAGTCGGGTCGACAATACGATCCACACCCATTTGGTTGTGGGTATTCTGTCAATTAACTACATACCAGAGGCAGCGGGTGATCCTCATGGGGATGATGGGCCTATTATTATTTGGAGGCCTGGAGCTGCAGCTCCATCTGCCCTATTGTTATTCTGGCCCTGTTTATAATTATACACATAGTAGAGGGGGCGGAGAACCCATGTGCTGTTACGTATTAACATACAGCCATATACATACCCTCCAAGTGTACCGATTTAGCCGGTACAGTACCGTTTTTTAACGGTCTGTACCAGCTAGAAATTAATGTACCGATTGTACCGAATTCTCCCAACTAACATGGCAGCCGCTCCACTGGTCGGATTGGGCCCAGCAGGGGTGTAAACAGTTAATATTGCCCAGCAGTGAAGCACCTGTACCCGTTGCTGTGCGGTCCGGGTACGGCAGCCTGCAGCGTGCGTCGAGCCGCGTCATGACTTCAGCATGCGGCTCGCGGACCTCCTCCCGCAGGGCTGTCGTCGCTGTCCACTATGACGTGGTAAAGGACGCCCGGCCGGTGCATGCACCGCCGATATAGCCGCACAGTGGACACCAGAGGCTGTGCAATACAGTGCAGCAGAGCCTCGTCTGTAGCGGGATTCGGAGCGACCGGCCTGATCCGACATCTACAGTATGTAAAATAACTGTAAATATGGGAAAATGTAATTTGTATATATCAGTACACATTCGGAAAGGGGATGTGACCACGCCCCCTTTTGCCTGTGTCCACACCCCCTTTTTGAATGTGTACCGATTTCTTGACTTCAGATGTTGGAGGGTATGCATATATACTTACAAGTGCATTTAATATGCTGATAATCACCAGTTGCTAAAGCATATATACAGCCCCGTCTATACAATAGAGCAGTCCACACACAATGAGCACCCCCACCGCCCCCGTCTATGGAGCACAGGTAGGTTCTGTGACCCATCACTTACCCGGCAGCAGCAGGTCCAGCACAACACAGACCTACGTAACCGATACCCACAAAAGTGCTATGTTTTACACAGTGCAGTAACTGAAGGGTAACTATACTCTACCCCCCACACACACACACACACACACTGTGAGCTATGAACGACCATACATGATGCTGCCCCATAACTCCGCCCACGCTTCTCACCGACTAGCTACAATATTACTACCTGATTTCTCATTGGCTGCTTCAAACGTCAGTCACTTCAGCAGACAAGAGCCCCGTTTCAAGCTGGGTTGATCGGGCACAGTGTTAAAGTGACAGTGTCTGTTACAGAGCATCCTACGTTACATGATGAGAATGCTTTATTTAGTAATAGACAGAGGAACAATAAGAAATAATGGGATTGCAGAATGTATTGCTAATGTGTAAATAGAGATCTACAAATATACAGTGCCACACTTGGCCTAATTCATAGCTACGTGCGATATTCATGCCGACAGTGTTGTTGCGTCTGAGTTACACTGTGCAGACGCCCAAACATTTTTGGAGTACCAGATCGAATTTAGGGCCTAATTCATCATTAGGGGAGGCCCAGCATATTATTGGCATCCGCATGAAAATGCGGAAATAGAAATCAGTTCAGTCGGCGACCATCGAATGATTTCTGCCCTTTCGGCCGCAAGCGGTCGGAGCGGCGGGTGGTGCTTACCTCATACCTCCCAACTGTCCCATTTATGGGGACATTCCCAGAGCCAGCGGTGTCCCGCGGCGGGAAGGGGGAGGGGCAATTGGGAGTCCCCGCTGTTACCCACTTGTCAGCGGGGAATAGACGCTGTGCGCACGAGCACAGCGTCTATTCCCTGCAGGTAGAGGGGCAGCAGCGGCAAAATGGGGGTGTGGCCGTGCATGAGTGTCTTGATTTGAAGGCCACACCCCAAAAATTTCAGCTGCCTGCAAAGGTCCCGCTGGGCCACCAATGAAAGTTGGGAGGTATGATACCTGCTCACTAGGCAGATGTTGCACACCTCACAACCATTAAAAGATGAGCAGCAGGGCCGGTGCAAGGCACCGGAGCGCCCCAGGCGAGTCGGGGTGGGGGCGCCCCGGTGCCGGGGGGGGGGGGGGGAAGGTTGGTACCTGTGTAAAAAAACTTGCGTCCCCGGCGTCCCTGCTGAGTGCTGGTGCGTGCTGGGGTGTCCGTGCCGCCGGGGGAGCCTGCGGCGCTGTTATTGTGTATAAGCTTGTCGCAGCCGGCGGGGTCCCTACAGTGAATAGAAAATAACTAACGCTTCCCGCGCCGCCGCGCGCATAGCGCTAGTTATTTCTATTCACTGTAGGGACTCCGCCGGCCGCGACAAGCTTATACACAATAACAGCGCCGCAGGCTCCCCCGGCGGCACGGACACCCCAGCACGCACCAGCACTCAGCAGGGACGCCGGGGACGCAAGATTCTTCACAGGTACCACAGTGCTGGGGGTGAGGGGTGAACTGCCGCCCTCCAGGTGCCGGCGCCCTAGGCAAATGCCTAGAGCTGCCTAGTGGTGGCGCCGGCCCTGGTGAGCAGTGGCACTACTGTTCGCTGCAAAGCTTGTGTTACCGATAAGGGTGTGTGGCACAGCCGGGTTGGTTCCCTTTCCCTTTCCTTTTCTTTTCTTCTTAGACTATTTTTACTTAAAAAAACTCAATGAGTTGTCTATCTGAAATGATTGAAGACAGTATGTATTTAAAGCATAAGCTTTTAGCTTCCGAAATGCTCTACATATATCTTGATGTAATACTTATCAGAGTGTTCTTAAAATGTTTCTATTGAATATAAGCTTTTAAGAAAATTGTAAGAAAATTGTAATGCATACTTTATATGTATTCTATGATTTCTCATTAATAAAATTTATATAACGAACTGAAAGCAGCTTAAACTACAAAACTGAGCAGCTTTTAGCTCAAAGTCACCCAATGTGTATGGGCCTTTAGATTTGCTGGCCATGTCCCCTGTCATTGTGCTTCCATTTATAGATGCTCAGCGAGTCATGGGTGGGACAGTGGGAAAGTCACACACACACACGCACAAAATACCATGACTGTCCTGCAAAAATCAGGACAGTAGGGAGTCATGATGTTTGGGTACATCGTACATTTACTAACGTGTGACTTTTTTTTAGAAGAGCTGTTGCCCTTAGCAACAAATCAGATGCTAGATTTTATTATCTAGAAAGTGCTAGATAAATGATAATTAGAATCTGATGAACCACTCATAGTGAAGGCCAGAGTAACTGCACCTATGGGTTAACGCCGGCAACTGCACCCATATTCTCACCCTTCATGGTCTGACATCAGTGTGACATTGCACAAGAGTTTGGAGCCCTATGGGGACAAATCTTGGTATCTGTTAAGTGCTGCCTCCATGACTTGTACAGTCAAGATATTTGCGGGCAAATTGGATTTACCCCATTTATTCATCTTCTATACACTCACACATCCCACTGGCCCCATGCCAATAACCCTGTGTAGCAGCCCACCAAGAGCCTCTGCAATCTGGCTGGACCATTTGCAGTCTGAAGCACTTATGTTATTTCCATATACAGTAGATGAGAACTGTGTGGGCACTGGGCCCTCTGAGCTTTTTGCTTATAACCAAGTCTCTGTTATTATTATTTTGAAAAGCAAAAAAATGTGCTCATCCTATATAAATACTAATATTGTTCAAAGTAAGGTGTGCTTTCTCATTGGTTGCCTGTATTTGCAACATCCACTTATTTCACGAACAATTATGATTATGAAGCAGCTTAGCAGCCTATCTACCTGCATCTATTACACGGTACTAAGTAACTAAGCAGCAGCTGCTGCTGCTGCTGCTGCTGCTAAGGCTAAGCCGGAGATCTCGCTCCAGGGCCTAAGATCTCGCGAGAGGTGGCGCGCAGTACAAATATTACCCACAATGCCCTGGTCTTCCTCTCTTTACCCCGGTCCGCCATGGTGAGTTCGCTGAGATCCCAGCTCCGGTATCCACGTCCATCCTGCTCCCCCAGGCCATGCACCGCTCCGTGTGCCCCTGGGCCTCCTTCTCCTGCTTCCCGGGGATATCTATCCTACACGGTGGCGCCCCGTCGTCTTACACCGCGACCTCTCTGGGGTGTCCAGGCCGCCGCTGAGCGCTGTCCATTGAGATGGCATCCTGTCATCAGCGCAGTGTGCTGTGCGGCCTCCACAACCCGGAGAGGCCTCGGCCTGTCCTAGCTTCTGACCCGGGAGCCCTTCATCTCTGTCCCGGCATAGTGTGTATGTATTGTGTGTATTACCCGGAGTTGTGTCCACACTGTGTATATGTATGTATAACTATGCACCAATCTAATGCTGTGTACTGTGCTTCTACTAGCCCTGTATGTTTGTATTACTGTTCTATATTGTGTGTCATATATACCTCTGGTATTACATGCCAAGTTGGGTCCTCTTTTTCTGTCCTGTGCCCCCCTCCTTATTACAGGCTGCATTGGGTCCCTTTGTGTGTCTAGACTGTAGGTGCCCTCACTGGATTTACAGGTTACATTGGGTCCCTTTGTGTCTGCCCTGGTAGACCCTATCTAGTCTGAGGAGTGCAGATGATGTGAATAGAGTATTTGCTATCTGAAGCCGTGCTGACTCCTTTACCCACCAAGATCGCTGATGCACATCCTTAGGGCTCTTTCTTGTACACATATTGTCATGGTGACTTGTATGCATACAGTGTGTGCTGACTTCATTGACTTTTCTTATTTATTTTTTTTCATGCACCCCTCCAGCCTAAAGGAAAGAAGGCCAAGGGGAAGAAGGTGGCACCAGCCCCTTCAGTGGTCAAGAAGGTTGAAGCCAAGAAGGTTGTGAACCCCCTCTTTGAGAAGAGGCCAAAGAACTATGGGATTGGTGAGTGTAATGTGTGCCCTTTGTCTGGGGTAGATGCAGGTATCTTGTTTAGGTTCCATTGTCCTACTGTGGAGGGGAGGTGGCATACAGCGGTTTCAGGGTTGTAGCTTGTGTTGAGACCGTGATAAGTATTATACATGGTAATGTTATAGGCCTGTTTGTACCTAGTAAGGCATCAGCATGATGTCAGTAAATCCTTGTTAAATGTTTTCACGTGTGCAAATGATGTCACTAATATTTGCTATCTGAGTAGTTGTGATTACACTCCCACCAAGATCGCTGATGCACAATGTAGCGGCTCCGTTGTGACATCACCTGGTTGTGGTGAATCTTTCATCCATATTTTTTTTTTTTTTTTTCCCTAATCCAGGACAAGACATCCAACCTAAGAGGGATCTGACCCGCTTTGTGAAATGGCCTCGTTACGTCCGGCTTCAGCGCCAGAGGTCTATTCTGTACAAGCGCCTGAAGGTTCCACCCGCAATCAACCAGTTCACCCAGGCTCTGGACCGACAGACAGGTGAGAAGCTTGTGGGCGCTCTAAGGCTGCAACTAGTGTTGGGCAAACAGACTACTGGTATAATGGCAACAGCTTAGTGCTGTTCATTTGTTTAATATTTGAAAATAAACTTGTATTGGGGGGGTGGCTTCAATTAATGTTCCCTAGAAATTGAAGCATGCAAGTTTTATCAGAGCTACCTTATGCATTAATTAGGGTTAATCACATTTGTATATTATACACACCATTCCACTTCTAGAGTGACCTCCGTTATTGCTAGGTCTAATCACGTCAGTTTCATGTAAAAGGGTTCTTGAAAAGTAACCCAGGCCTAGTGACATGGGAATCTGGTACTGGTTATGGTGCTGTGCAAACTGTTTGACCTGGGCTTAAAAGCTGGCTGTAAATGCAGAGTTATGCCGTAAGGCAATGTCCGAGTAACATGGAGATTAAAGCCAAATCAGTGTAAATGGATTTTGGCCTGGGAATAAACAACCTGTATCCAAGGTGCAGTGTAAATCGGGTCGGACTTGGGTTTTTGGTGGAAAAGTGAAAAATATTCTTTAAAGAAAATGGCATTTTCTTGATCGGGATAATAAATGGGCACCAGATAATGACTGCTCATCACACCCAAAACTATAGATTCTTAACATGCGTAAAGCTGGGTACACATATGTACAATTTCCTTTTTCTTGCGACCGTTCGATCGACCGAATACATGTTCGGCCGTCCAAAACTTACGACCGTTCTGCGCGTACACATATGTACAATTTTACTTGCGACGTCCGATGTACTCCCGTCCAAACAATCGCAAGAAGAAGTTTATATGAGAGACCCTGTAACCCTTTGCCTGCTGTTTTAACTAATGTGTGTTTAATGCCTCACTGCTCAACACTTTAGACGCATCACTTTAAGACATTAATCAATGTTGAAGTTTTAATAGTGTGTATGGTGCCCTGAAAAGAGCTTCCAGCCCACTCTATTAAAACTTCAACATTGATTAATGTCTTAAAGTGATGCCTCTAAAGTGTTGAGCAGTGAGGCATTAAATACACATTAGTTAAAACAGCAGGCAAAGGGTTACAGGGTCTCTCATAATGCAGCATACCACCGTGCTTTGTCAAGCATATCGATCGAACGTGCGTACACACTTCACTTTTGTTCCGATATGGAGCCGTCCTGTCAGATGAAATATTAAGCAGCAAAGAACCTTCGACCGACCGACCGTGGACGGCCAAGAGCGTTTTTGGCCGTTTATCGGTCGCACAGCAGCAATTGGGACAGCGTACACACCTATACAATCGAACGGCCGTTTGCCCCCAGATTGGAAGAACGGCCCGACGATTGTATATATGTGTACCCAGCTTTAGAAGTGGTTAGGGCACCGAAACCTGGCCAATTCTGCAAGCAGAAGTGTTGGCCCCTGCAGTGCTCTCAATTCGGACTAGCTTTTCATTGCTTTGTTTGGCCCCCATTAATAAGTGCCTGTTTCAGTTGAGTAACTCATTTGTATAATATCAATGGAATTGTGAAGCATTTTTAAATGTGCAGATAAACTTCATTTCACATCTGTGCCTATTTTTAGAATTGGTATTGGTGGGTATCTGGTGGCATGTTGTGGTTAGGTCTATCACTGGCTCATGTGCAGATGATGTCACTTATATTTGCTATCTGAATATTGGTGATTACAATCTTCCACCAAGATCGCTGATGCACATTCCGCTAGGTTTACCGCGTCGGCCTTGTTCTGGCGGTCAGGTCACTGATGTCTCTTGTCTCTCTCCCTCCAGCCACTCAGCTCTTAAAACTGGCCCACAAATACAGGCCTGAAACAAAGCAGGCAAAGAAGAAACGGCTGATGGCACGTGCAGAACAGAAAGCAGCTGGCAAACCAGATGTGCCCACAAAGAGGCCCCCGGTCATCAGAGCAGGTAGATGGCAGAGCTCTTGCAGAGCCTTATGACAATGCTCCTTGCAATGATGTTTGAATTTCTTCACCTGAACTACATTGTGTTGATCAAAACACGAGCTTTTTAACCCTGAGCAACGGCGTAACACTGAGCTAAGTCGCATTTGCTGACCTTACAAAGGGCTGAACAAATGTTTCTCCTCCAGGTGTCAACACTGTGACCACTCTGGTGGAAAACAAGAAGGCGCAGTTGGTGGTCATCGCCCACGATGTGGACCCAATCGAGGTGCGTGGAGGGGTTAATAGGTGGCATCATAGAACCTGAATATTCGTCTCTGCCCCAAAGTGAGCGAGATGCTGGTGTGTAATCAGTTTATCCTTGTAGGACTTCTGGGATAAGATGGAAGCTCTGAACTTGAGCCATTTAATTTAGCTGGTTAGCGGATTGCAATGATGTATGAATTTCTTCAACTGATCAATTGTGAAGATTAAAAATGAGCTTTTTAACACTGAGCAATCGTAATTCTGCACCACGGTGGTGTTCAGTGTTCATTCTGCTGCTGTGTATGGTAAGCGCATTGCTCAATCTCTACCTTCCTTGTCTTTCAGTTGGTTGTCTTCCTGCCCGCTTTGTGCCGCAAAATGGGAGTTCCCTACTGCATCATTAAGGGCAAAGCCAGACTGGGACGCCTGGTCCACAGGAAGACCTGCACAAGTATCGCTCTCACACAAGTCAACCCGTAAGTGTCATGGGGCGTGCCGTAATGTCTGTACCTCCAGTGTGTGACCGCCTTCTAAGCAATGATGTAAATAGAATTTCTTCACCTGAATGTCACTGTGTGGTTCTCAGAGCTTTTTAACCCTGAGCATGGAAGGCTTTTTGTTCTGTAAATGGGCAGGGGGGCAGGTGTGATGCACGACAATGACCATTTCTTCACCCACAGGGAGGACAAGGGAGCCCTCGCAAAGCTTGTGGAAGCAGTCAAGACCAACTACAATGAGAGGCACGATGAGGTAAGAGGCTTGCGCTCCCTTTATGAAAATACTTGTTACACACAACTACAAGTTCTGAATATGACTACAGTTCTGAATAGCAGAACATCTAGCTGGGCAGCAGAATTCATGTTGGTTCTGTAGAACCAGGACTTGCAGGTGTTGCTAGCACAAATAAATTGCAGGGTATTGTAAAATGGATTCTCACAGAGGGTTGGGGTAATGGGATTGTTTGACCCTGGGTTGAGTAACCCACGAATTTGGGGCCCAGGGTTTATGGGTTTAAATGCTGCTTTGGCAATCTATGTAAAAATAAAAAATATCCTGAAATGTAACCCTTACGGCCGAGCTCTTATCCAGAGAATACCAGAACATGTGTAGATAACTAGTTAGCGGTTACGGATCCTAAGCTGGTCGTTCATCAGTGCAACCTGCATATAGCCTAATATACAGGCCGTGGAGCGATCAGATGTGTTTAAACCATACGATCTGCTTACGACCGCAATGAGGGTGGGACCGTGTATTGTAATAACATTACGCACTATGAGTGTGATCTGTTGCACAACCTGTCAAGTTTGTGCATCTGAGTAGTGCCGTTCTGGTGTATGGGAGGGGCCTTTATGGTTGACTGTCTTATGGGGCCTACACATGTAGTGATTTCTGCCAGAAAGTTAGCATGGGAAATCTAGTGTAAGATGCGCCTTGAGCTTCCCTGAATAATCTCTCAAAGTGCTAGTGATTGAAGCATGGGAGATTTAAATTAGGCAAATAAATGAAGACTGGGGAGGTGCAAGTTAATGCTCATTGCTATCATCCACTACACACAACACACACTGCAGGTGTGTAGTCTCTTGCTAAGTTCTATTTTATATATAAGGAGGCTGGTCATATCTTCCGGTGATGTCGCTGCATGGGGCCACATTGCTGTTGGCCCCACACAAAGCATTTCATTTTTAAGTGATCTAATCAAATGAAGTCAGATTGCTTAGAACATTCCTATATTGCTACATGTGTAGGTCCTATAAGCATGGGTAGTTATGTGCAATGGAAATATTACGTTGTTGCTTTGCCTGCATTTTGCTGTAGATACAGGGGTGACAAAATTTAGACCAGGCATGTCCAACCTGCGGCCCTCCAGATGTGCTAAAACTACACATCCCAGCATTCCCTAATAGCCAAATTGTGGCAAGGCATGCTGGGATGTGTAGTTTTAGCACATCTGGAGGGCCGCAGGTTGGACAAGCCTGATTTAGACCTTACGTAATTCTCTAATACACAAAGCGTGACCTGCTGTTGGTTACTTGAGTTGTATGGACAAGTAGCAGAACTTGCCTGTCAGAGAACCAACCCCCCCCCTTATGTGGGTCTGAGCTAGCGTTAGGGAAAACCTATTGCTGTCCTGAAGTTGGAATATCTTCCATCAGAAGTAACTTGTGTAGTGTACCGTCCCAGTGATCTTCTAAATTGAAGGCTGACGTGTTGTGATTTTTATTTCTGAAATTGATTTATTTATTTTTTCTTCTCAGATCCGTCGTCACTGGGGCGGTGGAATCCTTGGACCGAAATCTGTGGCCAGGATCGCCAAACTTGAGAAGGCAAAGGCCAAGGAATTGGCCACCAAGCTGGGTTAAATGTACCAGGTGTCGCCTATCTGTCATGTACATAATAAAAGACCGTTTCAGACGTACCTTATCCTGTGTTTGTCTTCACACTTCCGGTGGTTACATTTGCACTAAATTTTGTAATGGTTATAAGTAGGGATGACCATCGCTTTAAAATCATTTATGGTTCATGGCCGATGTCTATTTTGTGATTGATGGGGAAGAACCAGATTTGTTTCCCTCCATTGATGGAACAGCAAAACAATGAAAGTGCTCGGACACGGAGCATAGATCCGCCCCAACACCCGCAAAGACCCCCCCACACAGGCCCATCAATCAAACGCAATGGATGACAATCGATATGTAAAAATATCGATGGTCATGTATTGCATTGTTTGCAATTCTGCAACTGGCCATTGATAGTGCTAATCGGCAACAATGGCCATCCCTAGTTATCAGCAGTTTCTGACTGGACTAGTATTGAGCCTTAATCTTGGCTAGTGACTGCCATTAGCAATCAATGTATTACACACCTGAGGGTGACTTCCATTCCCTCGGGCAGATGTATTAAGCCTGGTGAAGAGCGGAAGTGGAAGGTGAACGCACCAGCCAATTTGCTATCACCTACTTCATATCTTCACCTAGATGAATGTACTTGCCCCTTATGCCTTACAGAAAAGTTTGTTCCCTAACAGTATTCTGCGTGGAAAAATTATCTGTTACGCCAGTGACAACAGATTAGGTTTACATGTGAACATTAGATGAAATTGTATTAATCTATAGCTTGCATTTAAATTCTTAACTGAGTGCCAAGTTAATATTTAAAATAGGTGTGAAAATTGCCAACCAAAGCACCATGTGGGCTGGGACATGACTGGATGTGGTACCAGTAACTGAGTGTAACAAGTGCTGAATATAGGTGAATAGAGATGTAATACACTCAGAGCCCTGTTAGGAAAGGGGGATATAATAAAAATGAAAAAAAAAAAAAATGATTTGGTACTTGTGTAGTTCACGGCACCAGCGAGCGCTACTCTGTGTTTGAAGCTTGCCAGACAGCCTTACTTTACTAAGCTACGTTAACAGCGTAGCGCCTGTTTGAATCCTGGCAGCTTGCCAGACTGCCTTACTTGTGTAATCTACGTAGGCAGTATGTAGTAAGCGTCCCTGTCAAAATCGGCGAAATAGCGTCGAGTTTTAGCATAGTGAGAAACAGCGTCTATTTCACCGTAGTCAGAAGTAGCGTCTAATTCAGTCAGCTAGCGGTCAGTCAGAAGTAGCGTAGTCATCGTACTAAGTATCAGCATAGCTGCCTTGTGTAGTTTCACTATGCCATCTTGAACTATTTCTCCGTGGAACTACAGGTGCCACAATGACCTGTCAGCTTATTGACTCCGCGGCAGCTCAGCGCTGACAAGTTGCTACATTACTCATGGCTCCAGCTTGAACTACATTGTCAGCATAGTGACTCCACGGCAGCCAAGCGCTTACAGGTCATTGTACTTGTAGTTCCACAGAGAAACAGACAGCCCAGCACACCGCTAACAAAGGGGGCGTCTGAATTTTGCATCTACTACTTAGACGCTATAGCAGGGGTTCCCAATCTTTTTTGATTCACAGCACCCTAGAGTATCAAAAAACATTTTCACAGCACCCCTAGGCCAAATTTTTATTTATTAGATTGGGTTTATATGTGATTCTAGGGTCAGTTATTTGTTAAAGGGCAGGATTTGCTTCTGTTTAAACACATTTTATAATTGGCAGCCACCAGCACTTGTTTTGCTCATAAATAATTAGCCATTAATAATTTGAATTGGTCCTGGATCACCAACCCAGGGCACCCCTGTAAGTGTCCTGAGGCACCCCAGGCAGCCACGGCACACCGTTTGGGAACCACTGCGCTATAGTGTCAAGTAGTAGATGCAAAATTCAGACGTCTAAGTACGTGCTGTTAATTTAGACACTGCAAACCGTTAACAAGGGTCCATCTAAATTTAGACCCTTAGCGTCTAAATTTTTGTTGGGTATAGGGGGCAGTGTGCAAAACACTAAACATGTTAATGACATTTGTTGACGTAACAGCTGTCGACCTTGTTCTATTATCCATGCCAGCCCAAAGCTTGGCAAGTGCACGCGTCCTACTGAACTTCCATACCCCCCACTATCCACGTTGGCGTGGAGTTGATTTTATATAGTCTGGCGAACCACTGAGCCTGAAGTGTGGCGAGTGGACGCGGAATACATGTGAAGTCATTCGCTTGCCATGCTTCAGGTTCGCTGCGCTCGCCACACTATATAAAATGAACTCCACACCGACATGGATAGTGGGGGTATGAAAAGGTCGGTAGGACGTGTACAGCGGGGCACACTTTGGGATGGTGGGGGTGTTTCAGGAACACCTTCACACCTGTAAAATCATACACCTGAGACAGTAATGATGTGTTAATTTTTTAGTAAAAGACAAAGAATGAGGAAAAAATTAATCAAAAACAATACAGTAAATTTTAAGAACGATAAAATAAAAAATCTAGTCATTAAGGAACTGCAGTGCCATCAACACCACTTGAACTGGAAGCAGCTGCAGAAGTGGATACTGTCAACTTTGTCCACTTGGGGGAGTAGGGTCAGTGCGTGAAGGATGCGCTTGAAGGGGTTCTCTGCACCTACACTCTTCCTCCAGATAAACTCCTGGCGAAACGAGTCCAGGTCATGACGTGCGGTCCCCCTTTGGCGCTTATTGCATCACTTGCAAGCACCCCACAACCGTTCTGGGTGTGAAAACCGGTGTTGGGATCCACAAAGTGGTACCTATGGCTGATCCTTGCGTGGTGGTACCAAGCCTGCTTCAACTGCTGCGTGTTATACGCCCTCCAGCAGTCGCTGTAGATGGTGGTACTCTGTTCCACGTGGGCCTCAATGACTGCCATTAGCATGCTGGCATCACGCCGCTCCATGCCATGATAAAGCACTAGCCTGTCTCCCTCGAGATGCCCCCAAAGACCCACTGCTGGGACAGCATGCGGCCAATGTGGCTCTTTTGCGGAACAATGCGCTGGTGAGGCTTTGATAACAGATCAACAGTGCAGGCCTCCTGCATTAAATTAATGTACATCACGGTCGTCTTCTGCAAAATGCCCAGGTGACGCTCGCAGAACCGGATGCTGGTCAGCTCTTCAGCCCAGCAGTAGACAAAGCGGATCAGGGTGTCAAATGACACCCACTAAACCACTGAGCTGACCTGACGCTGACTTTTTTGCGGCAGCTGCAGATATTGCAGCACCATATCCGCTCCCTCACACTCAGCCTCATGGGGTGACCATTGGGGCAGGTCTGGGTGTGTGGCAGGAATTGGTGGCTCTGCAGGAATCCCACGCCGCCTCCTCTGTCTGGGGCAGAGAGAAAATAGGTTCCCCATCATATACGTCCGTCTCTCACACAATCCTAATGCTGACTGACTACGCTAACTGTGTACCGTTCTGAATGACTACGTTACAATCCTACAGCTTACTGAGTACGGTAACAGCGTACCGCGCAATCTACCAGCTGACTGACTTAGATGCTGTTTCTGACTGGGACGCAACTTCTGACTACGGTGAACTAGACTCTGTTTCTCACTACGCTAAAACTAGACAGTATTTCGCCGACTTAGGCAGTGACGCTTACGCTAAAAGGGGAGGGAACTGAACAAGTCACAAAGTAGCGCTGGTTCCTATCGGGGGGGATCAGATCCTTAAATTCATTGGTTAGAGCTGCCGCCACTCGGGCGGAGGGAATGTGTACTCCCGTAAGTAAAAAACAGAGGTAATGTGTGGAGATAAAAATTATCACCACCAGGTGGCACTGCTCTACTCAATATATAAGTAATAGTGAGTAACTGCATACACGGTACTTGTTTACGAACGCTGATAACATAGATTACACAAGGCAGTCTGGCAAGCTGCCAGGATTCAAACAGGCGCTACGCTGATAACATAGCTTAGTAAAGTAAGGCTGTCTGGCAAGCTGCCAAGTTTCACACACAGAGTAGCGTGCGCTGGCGCCTTGAAACTACACGAGTACCAATGATTTAATTGGATATAAAACCTGCAAAAACAATGGGCTTAGATAAGACCAGTTTCCTAGGCTTCTTATACTTGCAACATAGCAAACAGGTAAGTGCCGAACAACGAATCTCCAAGCATGCGGCCGCAAGGAAGAAAAAATCACATGACTGTCGCTGACATCTAAAAAAAAAAATGTTTTCCTTAGTTCATGGATAGCAGTAAGTGGTGTTTTTTTTTTTTCTTCAATCCTGGATGGAGATGGCCAAAAACAGGGCGGGCGCTGACATCACGTGGCACACCTGAGTATCAGACTTTATTTCACGGCATCCCTAAGCCCAAAGTTTCTAAATGAGATATTCTTATAAAATATTTTGTTCTTTACATAATTGAATGTGCGGACAACAAAATCACACAAATTATCAATGGAAATCAAATTTATTAACCCATGTAGGTCTGGATTTGGAGTCACTCAAAATTAAAGTGGAAAAACACACTACAGCCTGATCCAACTTTGATGTAATGTCCTTAAAACAAGTCAAAATGAGGCTCAGTACTGTGCGTGGCTTCCACATGCCTGTATGAACTCCCTACACCGCCAACTCCTTGTCATGCTCCTGGTGATGTGGCGGATGGTCTCCTGAGGGATCTCCTCCCAGACCTGGACTAAAGCATCCGCCAACTCCTGGACAGTCTGTGGTGTGGGTGGATGAAGCGAGACATGATGTCCCAGATGTGCTCAATTAGATTTAAGTCTGGGGAACAGGCAGGACAGTCCATAGCATCAATGCCTTCATCTTGCAGGAACTGCTGACACACTCCAGCCACATGAGGTCTTGCTTTAGGAGGAACCCAGAGCCAACTGCACCAGCATATGGTCTCATAAGGATTCTGAGGATCTTATCTTGGTACCTAATAGCAGGGCTACCTCTGGCAAGCAAATGGAGGGCTGTGCTGCCCCCCAAAGAAATGCCACCCCACACCATTACTGACCCACTGCCAAACCGGTCACCGGCAGCAGAACGGTCTCCTTGGTGTCTCCAGACTCTGTCACGTGCTCAGTGTGAACCTGCTTTTATCTGTGAAGAGCACAGGGTGCCAGTGGTGAATTTGCCAGTCTTGGTGTTCTCTGGCAAATGCCAAACGTTCTGCATGGTGTTGGGCTGTAAGCACAACCCCCACCTGTGGACGTCGGGCCCTCATACCACCCTCTTGGAGACTGTTTCTGACCGTTTGAGTAGACACATGCACATTTGTGGCCTGCTGGAGGTCATTTTGCAGGGCTCTGGCAGTGCTCCTCCTGTTCCTCTTTGCACAAAGGCAGAGGTAGCAGTCCTGCTGCTGGGTTGTTGCCCTCCTATGGCCTCCTCCACGTCTCCTGATGTACTGGCCTGTCTCCTGGTAGCACCTCCATGCTCTGGACACTATGCTGACAGACACAGCAAACCTTGCCACAGCTCACATTGATGTGCCATCCTGGATGAGTTGCACTACCTGAGCCACTTGTGTTGTACCACTAGAGTGAGAGCACCGCCAGCTTTCAAAAGTGACCAAAACATCAGCCAGAAAGCATAGGAGCTGAAAAGTGGTCTGTGGTCACCACCTGCAGAACAACTGCTTTATTGGGGGGTGACTTGCTAATTGCCTATAATTTCCACCTGTTATCTATTCCATTGCACAACAGCATGCAAAATTGATTGTCAATCAGTGTTGCTTCCTAAGTGGACAGTTTGATTTCACAGAAGTGTGATTGACTTGGAGTTACATTGTGTTGTTTAAGTGTTCCCTTTATTTTTTTTTTGATCAGTGTATTTTTAAATGTTTCTATCTCATCCTTCGGGTCAGTTATGTGGTAACAAAGGAAATGCTTCTGTTTGTCCACAATTTGCATAGTACATTGGTTATAAATTTTAGTTGGTCTTGGACCACCAGGGCACCCCTGCAAGTCCCCCCAGGACACAGTTTTGGAACCTCTGCATTAGTGTATAGTTGAAAATAATGTAGGGTTAGTTACCACTAGAGGGCAGCCTATATACTAATGTTAGTAAACTTGGCATATGCGCTGTAAACTTCATGAAGTTCCTTTTTTTTTTTTTTTTTTAAGAACTTAAACTGTATAGAATACAGCACATTAACTATGGATATAATCAATTTTTTTTTATAAATTTTTTTTTTTTTTTTATAAACGTTTTTATTAAGTTTTTCAATGTAAAACATTTCAAAGTAAAACATTTTCTGTACATTGCAATGTTTGTTTCACAGAACAATTCAGAGTATTACAAAATAAAGCATAACAATTATATGTAAAAAAAGAACTTTGAGTCACAATCATTTCGCTGACCATAACATGCTACCGGGGTTTTTCTATCCCCTATTCAAATCTATGCAGGGCATATTATCCTAGGTTGTCTAGATCTCTGTATTAATCCCCACACTTTCAATTACCGCCCTATATGTACCTTTTCTTTATACAATAATTATTAGTATTTGAACAAAACAAATGTCTTACCTCTATCCTAACTAACCTTAACCCCATAAACTCCCATCCCCCCTCCTATTCCCTCCCCCCTCTAGGACTCAGTGCATCTCAGTTATTTGACAGTGATCTGAGTAAGTACCAAGATGTGCCCTCGAATATTTTCATGACATGTTTCTGTGTGTCTTCACCCAGTGATCTTATATACGTTCCCCATTTTGCATAAAATTTCTTAACGCCCTCCTCCACCATCGGCAGTGTAGCTCTCCTATCAAAATACAGCAATTGTGTTAGTGCTACTTTCACTTCTTGCAGAAATGGAGGAGATGGGCTAGTCCAGCTGCGCAAGATTACTTTCTTCGCAACTGTCACAATTATGGTCAAGAGAGGGAACAGTTCCGTTTTTCGGCCAGGTATACTCCAGTTGGAGAAGTTCGCGCAGAGCATTGCCAAAGGGTCCTTTGTAAGTTTTACTCCACATGTAATATTAATATACATCATCACTTTGTCCCAAAATTTCCTAATTCTCCCGCAGTCCCACATATGGTGGAAGAATGTAGCATTAGAGCCCTTGCATTTAAGACACACTCCTAGCTCCCCAGGTACAAAGTATTTTCTCTGGGCTTGTGAGATGTACGCTCTGTGCAAAGTTTTTATGTGGACTTCCTGCAACATAGTGGAATGTAAGACTTTAAGTGTTTTTCCCATATGTTCATGGAGCGTTTCACTTGAAGTAACCCCTGGAATGTCTGTCCGCCACTTTGGTACCATGGCGGTCCAAACCTCTTCGGGTGAAATCGGCAGGATTTCCCCATAAATATATTTTATCCTATAAGGACCCGTGGAGCTCAAAGCAAACACTTGTTGGATCACATCTGGAGTTCCAGCCTCCAGCATAGGACCCTTTTTAGATTGAATAAAGTGCCTGACCTGGAGAAACATGAAAAAATCTCTGTTGGGTAGTGAATATTTAGTTGCTATGTCCTGAAAGGAGAGGAGCTTTCCTCCAGGGTCAAATACGTCTTTGACCGCCAGTATCCCCTGCTTTTTCCATCTATCATATCCTAATTCTGACATTCCTGGAGCAAATCCTGGGTTTCCCCATAATGTATCGTATTTTGTATACTGATGGTTGCGGCCCAATTTTTTGTTAATGAATAGCCATGCGGAATATGTGTCTTTAAACAATATGTTTCCTAGTATTTGCTGTGGTATTTTAGTTCTAGGGACATGGAGCAGGCCTGCTAGTGAGTATGGTGAGACTATGTCTCCCTCTAGTGTCCTGTGTGTGTATGCATCAGACCCCTGAAGCCAATCTAATATATACCTCATGTGGACTGCTTGGCTGAAGGCCATAACATTTGGAATTCCTAACCCCCCATCTGCTTTTTTAAGATATGTTTTGTGTCTGGAAATGCGTGGTTTCTTTCCCTGCCACAAGAAGGAGAAAAATATTTTATTGATTTTTTGTAGATCAGTTCTGGATAGCCTAATTGGTAGCATCTGAATGCTATATGAGAGTTTTGGGAATGCAATGACCTGTATGACCACCGCCCTTCCCAGCATTGATATCGGTAACGATTTCCAAATCCCCAGCATTCTCTCCAATTCTCCTTTTTTTTATAAAATTAAGGAAAATACAGATATTTGGGGCTATTGGTCCCAGAGTTGGAGCTAAGCCTCCAATTCAAATAGAGGAGCAGCACTAATTGCTACCCCAAATGCTGCCAGGCACCACTGCCCAGGACTCTGGCAGTTGATGTGGCCTCCAAATTGGAATTCTGGACTGCAGCAGCCTCTGCTTCTAAGCAGCATTCATTTTATTCATGAAGGACCCATGTGAGGCGGCCATTTTAGGTGGGACATAGGATTATACTAGGCAATGTTTGGAATTGATGATGTAGTTGAGGTCCTTGGAAGTTCATCAGAACCATGCACTTATTCTGCAGGGTGCACCAGAGAAGGCAGCCATGTTGGGTGAGTACATTGGTTACAGAGTTTAAATAAGCAATGCATGGTGGGAAGACCTGCAGGTATAAGATGAGTGAACAGGTGAGATTGCTATCTACGTCACGCTACATAAGTCACAGTGGGCAGGATGTATATGCATCATACGATGCAAAGAAACATAATGGTAACATGGCATTTATGACGACATATAATGGATATTATAGAAAAAGTGCTCAACAAACATTGGGGATTACTAAAGGCAGATCCTATCTTGACAGGACTAATACCGGATCGTGCTGAAATAATCTATAAAAAAGCACCAAATATAAAGAATTGGGTGGTAAAAAGTGCAATAGCCCTCAAACCAACGATGCTTGCCAGAATTAAAATTAAAGTTTTTTGGGTACTTGTGTACTAGCACAGCGCCCACGATATTTGGTCGCATGACATATAATCGCATGGCATACACCCGATGCACTGCGATGCGATTTAAAATTGTATAAGCCCCCTATACGATGTTTAATTGTATAAGCACCCTAATGGGGGCTTACAATGTTAAATGCACCCCCACGCCACCCCCACCATGAACGTGAACCCGAAGTGTGGCGAGCGCGGCGGTACGCGTCCTATGACCTTTTCGATACCCCCACTATCCACGTTGGCTCGCCACACTATATAAAATCAACTCCACGCCGGCGTGGATAGTGGGGGTATGAAAAGGTCGTAGGACGCATACCGCCGCCCTCACCACGCTTTGGGTTCACGTTCATAGTGGGGGTGCATTTAACATTGTAAGCCCCCATTAGGGTGCTTATACAATTTTAAATCGCATACCATTGTATATGTGATAGAATGGCATACAATTTTAAATTGTATAACATCAGCTGCCATCGCATGCCTTATGGTCTGCGATGCGATGGGCGCCGTGCTAGTACACAAGTACCGTTTTTTTTCCACAGGGTGTAAACAGTGTAAAAGCATGGAGGGAAACAAAATTGGGAATTTCAAATCAAATGTAACAAATAAAGAGTACAAAATTGAACATTTTGTTACATATAAAAGAATGTAGTTTATCTGATTGAATGCTCATGTAAAAAATATATTGGCAGAACAAGCCGAAAATGTAAGATAAGCATAAGAGAGCACCTAAATAATATTAGAAAAGGATTTGAAGCTCATAGTATATCCGCCCATTCCAAAGATAAACATCGATGTTCAGTCAATGATATAAGTAGTTTTAACATCATTGACTTAATAAACTGGAGAAAGGGTGATAAAATAGGAGATTTGGCCTGTGCAGAGATGCGGTGGATATACGAACTAGGCACGTTACACCCAAAAGGATTAAATGGGGAATTCGAAATCAAATGGTTTCTGTAAATAATTAAAAATAGAGTGAGTCCCCAGAATTTATAGTGTCCAATTGTATATGCTGTTTATAAGTCCATTGTTTAAAATCTAGATTGAAGATAAACCAATTTTAAATACTGTGTGAAATAAGGTTTTTCATGATGTTACTATAGCTTTAAGAAATCCAGTCATGTGTATATGTATACATAGAATACTCAGGGACGAGCATATCAGAGCATTGGAAACATAATTAGGAGCTATGTTCCCCAGCTGCACCTTGACAAAGACCTATTAAAGGTAGAAACATAGTGTTCATTCTAGCACCCGCTATCTTTGAAAACCCATGCAGTTCCTCTTCCCTGCCTGGGGTGTCGCTGTCTGCTGTGGTGTTTCTTGATAAAGGGCTAAGCGCCCGAAATGTTGATACACACTACCTGAGTCTTCTTTATTCATCCATATATATACTGCCGCCGTGCAGTTTTGTCAAATCTTTGGAGTGCCTTCCACCGCGTTTGATATATATATATATATATATATAACAATAGGTGGTGAGCCCGGCACTCGTGCATGAAATTCAGACTTGGTGCTGAGGTGCCCTCACAGGAAACAAGCCAGTTGCTCCAATATAATCAAACGAAGAAAAGTGGCACTCTGCAGACTGTTTAGGTGAAGTAAAATGCCTTTAATCCGACGGCGTTTCGGGTGTTACCCCGTTCTCAAGGACATACAAGTGCAACTGACATACAGCAATACATATATAACAGAAAATCCCGCCCCCAAATCAGTCAGGTAGCACCTGGACTTACCGGTTTCACCTGCCAGTGACTGCGGATGTCAGCGTCTGGTACACAGCTCACATGTGTATGTCGCATCCTGATGACGCAGCACGCTACAACAGCGCGATGACGTCACCGCTCAGCCATCCACACACAGACAGAACTGCTCCCAGCATGCTTAGCACAACCCCACGTCACTAAGCTGCGTCCCGGATTAACCAGCGTAACCTGGCAACCTACAAAACATAAACATAGCGTTTATGAACAACACATTTAAAAAACGATCAGCAAAGAACGTATATATAAAAACCATAAAACATGAACCCCTGCCACCCAGAGAACCATACTGTATGGGCTTAACTCATTATTATCATGCCCAAATAGAGGTTTGTAATTAACCAAGAAAATATGCGTTCATAGTGTATGGCAAACTGGGTGTGCATGGAGAAAACCTCAGAGATGTATCAAAAACTATAAAAGACATTTAGCAAAGAAATGTCACAAGATAAACAAAGGAAAATTTTTTTTCTAAGAGTGTAAAGCATATAATGTAAGCATTACGGTGGAAGCCAATAACATACATAATGCTTAAAGATAACATTGTAAACCCCATTGTTCATTGAGGCCCTTGGGGGCCAACGTCTGCAAATAGTGAATCCATCTGCACTCCAACTGCATCAATTTTTTGTTACGATTGCCACCTCGTAAGGAAGCAGGTACTTGATCTATGACTGTAGATCTCATACTAGCCACACTGTGGCCTAACTTAATGCAGTGGCGTGCAACCGGTTGGTCACTATGTCCACTCAAGAGTCCATGTCGTATGCCCGACCTATGTAGGGCCATCCGCTCCTTGAAGGTGCGTTGTGTTTTCCCCACATAGGACAGGCCACACGGACAAGTGAGGACATAAATAACATATGCTGAGTGGCAAGACAAGGGGAATTTTATGGGGATACGTTTACCCGATTGTGGGTGACTGAAGGTAGCACCCACTGTCATGGAACTGCAAGTGGTGCAGCCCAGACAGCGGTAGCAACCATTTTTTCTCCCCAAGAATGAAGTACTTGGTGACTTATCCCATCCTGAAATATCAAGCCTGACCACTTGGTCTTTGATGTTTTTACCTCTGGTCAGACTAGGTAGTAATTTAGTATTTTTAAGAAGGGGCAAATCTTTGTCAGTACAAATCACTGGCCATAGTTGTTTGGCTTTTTTAATATTCTCCTTGCTGCCAGTAGAGAATTGGTTCACCCATGGAATTCTGTTATCTGTAGAAGACAATTTATGTCCTTTACCCTTCAGTAATACATCCCTAGGGATGTTAAGTACTTTCTTTTTAAGAGCCAGCAACTCCTTCTTGGGGTAACCTCTATCTACAAATCTAGCGACCATAGCATCCATGGCTGGCTCCACCTGATCGGCTACTGATGTAATCCGCCTTACTCTCAACAATTGAGAATAAGGGAGGCCTTTACGGGTGGAGACAGGATGGAAACTTTCATTCCGCAAGACCGTATTTCGATCTGTGGATTTTATGTACAAATGGGTTTGTATAAAGGCATTAGCAATGACAATTTTAACGTCCAAAAAATGTACTGTAGAAGGATCAATGTTATGTGTGAATTTGATCACACTGGCAGTCTGGTTGTGTTCTGCCAAAAGGTACTCCAACTGCTCAAGGTCACCCCCCCAAAAAATAAGTAAATCATCTATGTAGCGCCGATAAAATAAGACTTCTGGTATAAGGTTATTATGATGGAAAAATAAACCTTGTTCTACATGATGCATAAAAATATTAGCGTATGCCGGGGCCACTGAGGACCCCATAGCACAGCCCGCTACCTGCAAATAAAATTTACTGTCAAAAATAAAATAATTGTGGGTAAGAATGAGCCTGAGCAGCTGGAGAACCAAACAAACTGGGGGACCATGATAATCTGGGATGGACTCCAAGAATATGCGCACCGCCTCCACACCTGCATCATGAGGAATGCAGGTGTAGAGGCTAGTGACATCAGCTGTACATATACCTCTAAAAGACATCATAACATCTTTATTCTGTAATGCCTCTAAATCCGCCAATAAGGTTGTGGTGTCTTTAAGATACCCCGGCATAGACTATACCAATGGGTTCAAGACACTGTCTAAAAAGACAGACACAGGATGATATAAGGACCCCCTGGCCGAGATAATGGGTCGGCCTGGAGGGGATAGGGGGTCCTTATGTACCTTGGGCAAGGTATAAAACAGAGGCACCAATGGGTAATCAACTTTTAAAGCATTACAAAGAGTACTAGACACAAGGCCCTCACTAGCAGCCTGTGCCAGGATTGTGTCCAGCTCTTGTTTAAAGTCCCCAGTAGGATCCTTCATAAGACGTTTGTAAATCAAAGAGTCATTAAGTTGTTTATAACACTCACTTTTATAATCGTCCAAGTCCTGTATTACTACAGCCCCTCCCTTGTCCGCGCTTCTGATGATAATGTCTTTTCTTGCAGACAAATCTTTGAGTGCCGCCCGCTGCTGTCCAGACAAGTTTTGTCGACACGGCTCTGGTGTCGACGGCGACTCTCCCATCTGCTGTAAAAGGCGGGTATAGGTTTTTATGGAAGGACTTGTAGACATTGGCTCAAACTTGGAAGATGGCATTATTTTCCTCAGTTGATGTGGTAACACCTCTTTGTCTTTGTCCTGAATGTAATTCGGTTTAGATGATTGCTTCCCATAGAATTCTTTAAGTTTAAGAGTTCTGTTAAACTTGTAAGTGTCGACTTGCCATCTAAAGGGATCCATTTTAGTAGTAGGAATAAAGGATAACCCTAAAGACAGCACTTGTTCCTCTATTGGTGTGAGGGGAACTTTAGAAAGATTGAATATTAGTTCTTTACTTTGCGGGGAGGACAGTACCTTATTTTGTCTGCGGTTCTGTCCCGCCCTCCTCGTCCTCTTCCTCTTGGTGGTGGAGGCTTTGTGCTGGGGTCTACCCCTAAAGGGCCACTTGCTTCACCGGCACTTGACGGAAGAGATTCATTGTCACTTAAGGACGTGCTGGTTTCTTGCGGTCGTATAGGACCTCTGCGATTACGCCTGAAGAATTTACCTCTATCATTTCCATGCTGTTGAAGGGTATTAATCCAATTATAAACTTGTTTCTGGTCGTAATCAGCCTGGACCTTCCTCATTTTTTCTCTCTTAAAGGCAATAAGGTCTTTTCTGTATTTTTCAATTTGTGCCTGTATTTGGTCCAACCAATTTATACCAGCATCTTTTATAAAAGTGTCCTTATGTTCTGATTCAAAGTCACTTATCCTTTGTTCAAATATTTTTTGCTCCCGTGTAGCCTCCTCCACAACCAATAAAATCAAGTCCATGGAGCACTTGTTTAACACTGCCATCCAACGGCGGCAAAAGCTGATATTGTATTTCCCAATAGTGGGACAGTTTTTAACACGGAACCCGCGTGGGATCTGCTTAAGCCTATAATATTCAGACAGTGTTATTGCATGATACATGAAATCACATTCACGCTGCTTTAGCTTGATAAGTTGTTTAGTTAACATTTCTGTCGACATACTTGGGCCGTCTTCATCCAATCGCCGACTGGATAAAATTTTATCAGCTTCTACTTCGCTGAGTGAGAGCATCTCCCGCACATCCAGCTGCATAAATTCTGCAGCCTCATCCAGTGCTTGGCTTGCAGAAGTCATTGTTAGCACAGAGGGTCTCTTAAGGTGCAGGGGTCAGAGCAAGGTATCGACCTTTCTGGGATACACGCTGTTGTAGATGTCACGAAGACTGATTATGGTATGCTGGAAAGTCCTTTTTGTAGAGATTGCGGTGCCTTGACAGGACCCTATCTAGGCTAAAAAGCCACAAGAGTCCAATATAACAATAGGTGGTGAGCCCGGCACTCGTGCATGAAATTCAGACTTGGTGCTGAGGTGCCCTCACAGGAAACAAGCCAGTTGCTCCAATATAATCAAACGAAGAAAAGTGGCACTCTGCAGACTGTTTAGGTGAAGTAAAATGCCTTTAATCCGACGGCGTTTCGGGTGTTACCCCGTTCTCAAGGACATACAAGTGCAACTGACATACAGCAATACATATATAACAGAAAATCCCGCCCCCAAATCAGTCAGGTAGCACCTGGACTTACCGGTTTCACCTGCCAGTGACTGCGGATGTCAGCGTCTGGTACACAGCTCACATGTGTATGTCGCATCCTGATGACGCAGCACGCTACAACAGCGCGATGACGTCACCGCTCAGCCATCCACACACAGACAGAACTGCTCCCAGCATGCTTAGCACAACCCCACGTCACTAAGCTGCGTCCCGGATTAACCAGCGTAACCTGGCAACCTACAAAACATAAACATAGCGTTTATGAACAACACATTTAAAAAACGATCAGCAAAGAACGTATATATAAAAACCATAAAACATGAACCCCTGCCACCCAGAGAACCATACTGTATGGGCTTAACTCATTATTATCATGCCCAAATAGAGGTTTGTAATTAACCAAGAAAATATGCGTTCATAGTGTATGGCAAACTGGGTGTGCATGGAGAAAACCTCAGAGATGTATCAAAAACTATAAAAGACATTTAGCAAAGAAATGTCACAAGATAAACAAAGGAAAATTTTTTTTCTGAGAGTGTAAAGCATATAATGTAAGCATTACGGTGGAAGCCAATAACATACATAATGCTTAAAGATAACATTGTAAACCCCATTGTTCATTGAGGCCCTTGGGGGCCAACGTCTGCAAATAGTGAATCCATCTGCACTCCAACTGCATCAATTTTTTGTTACGATTGCCACCTCGTAAGGAAGCAGGTACTTGATCTATGACTGTAGATCTCATACTAGCCACACTGTGGCCTAACTTAATGCAGTGGCGTGCAACCGGTTGGTCACTATGTCCACTCAAGAGTCCATGTCGTATGCCCGACCTATGTAGGGCCATCCGCTCCTTGAAGGTGCGTTGTGTTTTCCCCACATAGGACAGGCCACACGGACAAGTGAGGACATAAATAACATATGCTGAGTGGCAAGACAAGGGGAATTTTATGGGGATACGTTTACCCGATTGTGGGTGACTGAAGGTAGCACCCACTGTCATGGAACTGCAAGTGGTGCAGCCCAGACAGCGGTAGCAACCATTTTTTCTCCCCAAGAATGAAGTACTTGGTGACTTATCCCATCCTGAAATATCAAGCCTGACCACTTGGTCTTTGATGTTTTTACCTCTGGTCAGACTAGGTAGTCTTTATATGCTTTACACTCTTAGAAAAAAAATTTTCCTTTGTTTATCTTGTGACATTTCTTTGCTAAATGTCTTTTATAGTTTTTGATACATCTCTGAGGTTTTCTCCATGCACACCCAGTTTGCCATACACTATGAACGCATATTTTCTTGGTTAATTACAAACCTCTATTTGGGCATGATAATAATGAGTTAAGCCCATACAGTATGGTTCTCTGGGTGGCAGGGGTTCATGTTTTATGGTTTTTATATATACGTTCTTTGCTGATCGTTTTTTAAATGTGTTGTTCATAAACGCTATGTTTATGTTTTGTAGGTTGCCAGGTTACGCTGGTTAATCCGGGACGCAGCTTAGTGACGTGGGGTTGTGCTAAGCATGCTGGGAGCAGTTCTGTCTGTGTGTGGATGGCTGAGCGGTGACGTCATCGCGCTGTTGTAGCGTGCTGCGTCATCAGGATGCGACATACACATGTGAGCTGTGTACCAGACGCTGACATCCGCAGTCACTGGCAGGTGAAACCGGTAAGTCCAGGTGCTACCTGACTGATTTGGGGGCGGGATTTTCTGTTATATATGTATTGCTGTATGTCAGTTGCACTTGTATGTCCTTGAGAACGGGGTAACACCCGAAACGCCGTCGGATTAAAGGCATTTTACTTCACCTAAACAGTCTGCAGAGTGCCACTTTTCTTCGTTTGATTATATTGGAGCAACTGGCTTGTTTCCTGTGAGGGCACCTCAGCACCAAGTCTGAATTTCATGCACGAGTGCCGGGCTCACCACCTATTGTTATATTGGACTCTTGTGGCTTTTTAGCCTAGATAGGGTCCTGTCAAGGCACCGCAATCTCTACAAAAAGGACTTTCCAGCATACCATAATCAGTCTTCGTGACATCTACAACAGCGTGTATCCCAGAAAGGTCGATACCTTGCTCTGACCCCTGCACCTTAAGAGACCCTCTGTGCTAACAATGACTTCTGCAAGCCAAGCACTGGATGAGGCTGCAGAATTTATGCAGCTGGATGTGCGGGAGATGCTCTCACTCAGCGAAGTAGAAGCTGATAAAATTTTATCCAGTCGGCGATTGGATGAAGACGGCCCAAGTATGTCGACAGAAATGTTAACTAAACAACTTATCAAGCTAAAGCAGCGTGAATGTGATTTCATGTATCATGCAATAACACTGTCTGAATATTATAGGCTTAAGCAGATCCCACGCGGGTTCCGTGTTAAAAACTGTCCCACTATTGGGAAATACAATATCAGCTTTTGCCGCCGTTGGATGGCAGTGTTAAACAAGTGCTCCATGGACTTGATTTTATTGGTTGTGGAGGAGGCTACACGGGAGCAAAAAATATTTGAACAAAGGATAAGTGACTTTGAATCAGAACATAAGGACACTTTTATAAAAGATGCTGGTATAAATTGGTTGGACCAAATACAGGCACAAATTGAAAAATACAGAAAAGACCTTATTGCCTTTAGGAGAGAAAAAATGAGGAAGGTCCAGGCTGATTACGACCAGAAACAAGTTTATAATTGGATTAATACCCTTCAACAGCATGGAAATGATAGAGGTAAATTCTTCAGGCGTAATCGCAGAGGTCCTATACGACCGCAAGAAACCAGCACGTCCTTAAGTGACAATGAATCTCTTCCGTCAAGTGCCGGTGAAGCAAGTGGCCCTTTAGGGGTAGACCCCAGCACAAAGCCTCCACCACCAAGAGGAAGAGGACGAGGAGGGCGGGACAGAACCGCAGACAAAATAAGGTACTGTCCTCCCCGCAAAGTAAAGAACTAATATTCAATCTTTCTAAAGTTCCCCTCACACCAATAGAGGAACAAGTGCTGTCTTTAGGGTTATCCTTTATTCCTACTACTAAAATGGATCCCTTTAGATGGCAAGTCGACACTTACAAGTTTAACAGAACTCTTAAACTTAAAGAATTCTATGGGAAGCAATCATCTAAACCGAATTACATTCAGGACAAAGACAAAGAGGTGTTACCACATCAACTGAGGAAAATAATGCCATCTTCCAAGTTTGAGCCAATGTCTACAGGTCCTTCCATAAAAACCTATACCCGCCTTTTACAGCAGATGGGAGAGTCGCCGTCGACACCAGAGCCGTGTCGACAAAACTTGTCTGGACAGCAGCGGGCGGCACTCAAAGATTTGTCTGCAAGAAAAGACATTATCATCAGAAGCGCGGACAAGGGAGGGGCTGTAGTAATACAGGACTTGGACGATTATAAAAGTGAGTGTTATAAACAACTTAATGACTCTTTGATTTACAAACGTCTTATGAAGGATCCTACTGGGGACTTTAAACAAGAGCTGGACACAATCCTGGCACAGGCTGCTAGTGAGGGCCTTGTGTCTAGTACTCTTTGTAATGCTTTAAAAGTTGATTACCCATTGGTGCCTCTGTTTTATACCTTGCCCAAGGTACATAAGGACCCCCTATCCCCTCCAGGCCGACCCATTATCTCGGCCAGGGGGTCCTTATATCATCCTGTGTCTGTCTTTTTAGACAGTGTCTTGAACCCATTGGTACAGTCTATGCCGGGGTATCTTAAAGACACCACAACCTTATTGGCGGATTTAGAGGCATTACAGAATAAAGATGTTATGATGTCTTTTAGAGGTATATGTACAGCTGATGTCACTAGCCTCTACACCTGCATTCCTCATGATGCAGGTGTGGAGGCGGTGCGCATATTCTTGGAGTCCATCCCAGATTATCATGGTCCCCCAGTTTGTTTGGTTCTCCAGCTGCTCAGGCTCATTCTTACCCACAATTATTTTATTTTTGACAGTAAATTTTATTTGCAGGTAGCGGGCTGTGCTATGGGGTCCTCAGTGGCCCCGGCATACGCTAATATTTTTATGCATCATGTAGAACAAGGTTTATTTTTCCATCATAATAACCTTATACCAGAAGTCTTATTTTATCGGCGCTACATAGATGATTTACTTATTTTTTGGGGGGGTGACCTTGAGCAGTTGGAGTACCTTTTGGCAGAACACAACCAGACTGCCAGTGTGATCAAATTCACACATAACATTGATCCTTCTACAGTACATTTTTTGGACGTTAAAATTGTCATTGCTAATGCCTTTATACAAACCCATTTGTACATAAAATCCACAGATCGAAATACGGTCTTGCGGAATGAAAGTTTCCATCCTGTCTCCACCCGTAAAGGCCTCCCTTATTCTCAATTGTTGAGAGTAAGGCGGATTACATCAGTAGCCGATCAGGTGGAGCCAGCCATGGATGCTATGGTCGCTAGATTTGTAGATAGAGGTTACCCCAAGAAGGAGTTGCTGGCTCTTAAAAAGAAAGTACTTAACATCCCTAGGGATGTATTACTGAAGGGTAAAGGACATAAATTGTCTTCTACAGATAACAGAATTCCATGGGTGAACCAATTCTCTACTGGCAGCAAGGAGAATATTAAAAAAGCCAAACAACTATGGCCAGTGATTTGTACTGACAAAGATTTGCCCCTTCTTAAAAATACTAAATTACTACCTAGTCTGACCAGAGGTAAAAACATCAAAGACCAAGTGGTCAGGCTTGATATTTCAGGATGGGATAAGTCACCAAGTACTTCATTCTTGGGGAGAAAAAATGGTTGCTACCGCTGTCTGGGCTGCACCACTTGCAGTTCCATGACAGTGGGTGCTACCTTCAGTCACCCACAATCGGGTAAACGTATCCCCATAAAATTCCCCTTGTCTTGCCACTCAGCATATGTTATTTATGTCCTCACTTGTCCGTGTGGCCTGTCCTATGTGGGGAAAACACAACGCACCTTCAAGGAGCGGATGGCCCTACATAGGTCGGGCATACGACATGGACTCTTGAGTGGACATAGTGACCAACCGGTTGCACGCCACTGCATTAAGTTAGGCCACAGTGTGGCTAGTATGAGATCTACAGTCATAGATCAAGTACCTGCTTCCTTACGAGGTGGCAATCGTAACAAAAAATTGATGCAGTTGGAGTGCAGATGGATTCACTATTTGCAGACGTTGGCCCCCAAGGGCCTCAATGAACAATGGGGTTTACAATGTTATCTTTAAGCATTATGTATGTTATTGGCTTCCACCGTAATGCTTACATTATATGCTTTACACTCTTAAAAAAAAAATTTTCCTTTGTTTATCTTGTGACATTTCTTTGCTAAATGTCTTTTATAGTTTTTGATACATCTCTGAGGTTTTCTCCATGCACACCCAGTTTGCCATACACTATGAACGCATATTTTCTTGGTTAATTACAAACCTCTATTTGGGCATGATAATAATGAGTTAAGCCCATACAGTATGGTTCTCTGGGTGGCAGGGGTTCATGTTTTATGGTTTTTATATATACGTTCTTTGCTGATCGTTTTTTAAATGTGTTGTTCATAAACGCTATGTTTATGTTTTGTAGGTTGCCAGGTTACGCTGGTTAATCCGGGACGCAGCTTAGTGACGTGGGGTTGTGCTAAGCATGCTGGGAGCAGTTCTGTCTGTGTGTGGATGGCTGAGCGGTGACGTCATCGCGCTGTTGTAGCGTGCTGCGTCATCAGGATGCGACATACACATGTGAGCTGTGTACCAGACGCTGACATCCGCAGTCACTGGCAGGTGAAACCGGTAAGTCCAGGTGCTACCTGACTGATTTGGGGGCGGGATTTTCTGTTATATATGTATTGCTGTATGTCAGTTGCACTTGTATGTCCTTGAGAACGGGGTAACACCCGAAACGCCGTCGGATTAAAGGCATTTTACTTCACCTAAACAGTCTGCAGAGTGCCACTTTTCTTCGTTTGATTATATATATATATATATATATATATATATATATCTCTTATATATTTGGCTACATCTGTCACTCAAATTGTGTCTGAAGCTGTAACGCTGGGTGGAGCCTCTGACTCACATGACAGAGAACCAGCCCAGTGAGCCCACAGTCATAGGAGGGACACAATGCTCTGCTCCTGCACTTTCCTTTTAATGTATGATTGCCATCACCTGTGTTGAAGCACCTTTCCTATCAATTAACCTGTTCAACACAGATGGAGGTAATCATACATTAGGAAGAAAGTCCAACGGCAGAGCATTGTGTCCCTCCTGGCATAAGTCATGTTGGGAGGTATGCACAGTGCCAGACACCCTCTGCCTCCCCATGTTACCCAGCAAAGACACAGCTACTCACCAGACACACCAGGTGAGCGCCCCACATACCTCCCAACATGAACCTCTCCATGAGGGACAGAATGCTCTGTTTGTGGACTTCCATCTTAATTTAGGATTGTCATCACCTGTTTTAAACAGGGTAATTGATAAGAAAGGTGTTTAAGCACAGGTGATAGCAGGGGCGGATTGGCCTGCCGGGAAACCGGGTATTTTCCCGGTGGGCCGGCTCATTTAAGTTAATATAAGGCCGCCACCCTCCCTTGCTGGGCCGCGGACCGTCATCTACGTGGTCAGCGGCCGCAGCACTATACCCACTTTAAAGATGGCCGCGGCCAGCCCCTGCTCGCCCACAATTAACATGCAGTTATGATAAGCATAACTGTCAGGCAGAAGATGCAGCTAAATGGGGGACATGGGAAACGGTGCAAGCTACCCCCTGCACCACCTCTAGGGTTAATGATTGCTGACGCGGGCCCGGGGACACTACCCAGCCGCGGATAAGGGTGTCACTAACCTGCCGCGGATACATACGGGCCGCGGCTATGGGGACACAGTTCGCGGCCGCAGCTCTGGGGACACACTTCCTGGCCGCGGCTCCGGGTACCCAGTCACACTTCCTGGCCGTGACTCCGGCGGGTACACACATCCCGGCCGCGGCACTAGTGACACTTGTGTGCGCAGCTCCAGGAGAGTCAGTGCTAGCCACCCCCTACGAGCAGCAACGCGATGCCTGCCAGCCAGCACATTCTGCAGCATGTCCCAAACAGGAGCAGTGCTGAGCTGTCGGCAGTGGCAAGACAGAGACAGGGACCCTGACCAAGAGCAGGGAGCGGGAGATGGCAGCAAACACCAGGGGTAAGCTGCTCTTTGTTGTTTGTGGTGGTGCCAGGATTAGTGGCTCCCTGGAGTCACTATTCATACAAAGTGATATCAGTGTTCCTTGGCACAGGGGTGTGTAAACTGTATACAGTAAGTAAGTATGCAGTCAGTATATAGAAGTATATATGGATGGGTGGACATATGTACAGTATGTATGTGGGAAGCAGTGTATGGAGGTATTTATGTATGTTAGAGGCAGGGTATGAACTTATGTATGTATGTATGTGAGAGGCAGTGTGTATGTATGTATGTATGTATGTGGGAGGCAGTGTGTATGTATGTATGTATGTATGTATGTATGTATGTATGTGGGAGGCAGTGTATATGTATGTATGTATGTGGGAGGCAGTGTATATGTATGTATGTATGTATGAGGGAGGGAGGCAGTATGTATGTATGTATGTAAAAAGAAAAAAGTTTGGTACCGTGTTAGCCAGTTGATAAGAAAAGTTTTATTGTTCCTCAGTGAGAAAAACAAAATAGCAATCTAGCAAATATGATACCTTTTAATGGCTAACAAAAATAAATGTTGTTAAAATGCAAGCTTTCGAGACTACTTAGGTCTCTTCTCTACCATGCCTGAGGAAGAGACCTAAGTAGTCTCGAAAGCTTGCATTTTAACAACATTTATTTTTGTTAGCCATTAAAAGGTATCATATTTGCTAGATTGCTATTTTGTTTTTCTCACTGAGGAACAATAAAACTTTTCTGTATGTATGTATGTATGTATGTATGTATGTATGTATGAGGGAGGCAGTGTATATGTATGTATGTATGTATGTATGTATGTTTGTATTGTAGAGGCAGTGTATGGACATATTTATTTATGTATATGGACATATGTATATTAAAGGCAGTGTATGGACGTTTTTATTTATGTATGATAAAATGATAAGCAACATTATACCTCCTGCATGGCTCTAGACATGCCAACTCTAGTGAAGACCTGAGTTGCGGGGCCCTTAAATTTATTTTGCTATGGGGCCCACAACGTTCTTGTTACGCCCCTGCAGGGAAGTCAGACAGAGCTGCTGAGGGCATGCTGGAACGGAGTGCAAGAACATGGCAAGCAAAGGGGGACAGAACTACTCTAGTGAGAGCAAAGAGAGGGGAAAGGTTAAACGGGGCGGGGGGTGAGAAGGATGGAGCAGCTGCTTGCGGAGTGCAAGAATAAGGCAATCGGGGGAGGAGGCTTAGGGCAGAAATACCAGGAGTGCAGTGCGGGAACATGGCAAGCGGGGAAGGAGGGAGCTGCGGGAAGCCAGACCCCCTGCCGGCCGGGAACAGAAAGGTGAGGCATTATTTAGCTAAAGTAGCATAGTCTTGGTAGAGTCTGTTGTAATCTTATGAGTTGCTCTGTGCTAGATCCAGTTTCTCTCTGCCTTCCCTCTACACACAGCCCTCTGCACCCATCTCACTGCCCTGCACCTTGAACCTGCAGCCTACCAGTCACAGTTTTTTCCAACTAAAGCATGACGGTAGAACAGGTTTGGGCATGGTTACTAAAGGCAACCAGTGGTTGCCAGGATAGTGACACTGCAAGTACCCCAAACTTGCACCTCCCCCTGGACTTCAAAGGTCCTTCAGGCCACATATTTAGCACCTACCAAGTGTTCCCACCTCACATCCATATCTTTATATCCCCTTCTTATCCCCAACTACCCAGCTTCCCCCTTCTAACTGCCCCTCAGTAAGAACCCTCAGCTAGTTCAGTCATAGTGGCCCCTCCTTAATTAGCTTAGTGTCCCCCCTCATTTATCCCAGAGTTCCCCGCATCCCGTTCTCATACATCCCAGTGCATACTTATGTCACCCACTGCCTCTCCCTGTCACCCTCTCCCATTACCTCACTGCCTCTATATCACCCTCTACCTAGTCATACTCAGTCACCCACTGCCTCCCCATCACCCATTCTCTGGCATTGCCTACTGCTTCTCCCTTACCCCCTATTGCAAGGCCTCTCCCATAAGAACTCCCGCTCTCCCCCCATGTCATGTCTGTAGGAAGAGCTACTAGCCATGCCCCCACAGCGGCGAAAATGGGGCGTGACCTCGTTAAAATAGACCACGCCCCATATCACTAGGCCACGCCCCCTCAAATTTTAAGCACGCCTTCGGCGCGCAACAAGTCCAGCTCGAGGGCTGCTTCGCATTATTTCCCGGGCTGCTTTTAATTCCCAATCCGCCCCTGGGTGATGGTAATCCATAAATTAAGAAGAAAGTCCAGAAACAGAGCAATGTGTCCCTCCTGGAGAGGGTCATGTTGGGTGTGCACCTCCCTCCCCCCCCCCCCCCCCCCCCCCCCCCCCCCCCCCCATTCACGGCATCCCCACGATTAAATGGCACATGCAAAACACTGACATGGCTATGGTCGACAATGAAAAAGGTTGACAAGATTTATTTTTCACTTTTTCAATGTTTTCATATTCATTCTCATGTGTCGACATGGACACCAATGAAGTGCCACACTTATGTCAACAATTACATGTGTTGACCTTTCTTGTGGCGATTCGCGGCACCCCCCGCAACCCCCCTCCCGCGATTTGCAGCACACCCCCCGCAATTCGCGGCACCCCCGGTGACTCCGGCGATTCGCGGCCCCACCCCGTGACACCCCCCCCTCTTGCGATTCGACAGGTCAAAATGTGCAAAGTTTGCTGCAAAAAAGTGCGATTTTGACCTATTACATGTCCAAATTCAGCTGGTTTTGACCAAAAATTGCTAAGGACTGAGGTTGGGAATCTCTGCTCTAGATCAAAGAGCCTATGGCATGGGTCTTCAAACTGTGGCCTTCCAGATGTGGTGAAACTACATGTCCCAGCATGCCCTGACAGTTTTGGCATGCTCTTATAGGAAAAAATGTGGCAATGCATGCTGGGACATGTAGTTTCACAACATCTGGAGGACCATAGGTTGAAGACCCATGGCCTACGGGTTCGAGCATAATAAGAGGTTTACAATCTGAAACAAGAATATATCCATAGATATCGCTTAGCTAAGGCTTCGGAGCAGGCAGAATAATGTATCGGTTATTAAGCAATCGATCTATAAGTGCTAAATGACAACATCTTCGTACTGGCATATAGAGCTATCAGACGCCGGTCTGTACTGTTCCATGAGTGAGGGACTGACTGATAAATGCCCTGGTACAGCTTTGTCAGCAAAGCGAATGGGAAAAACAATGCTGCACTGCAGGTGGAGTAGGGTGTATTCAAATTGAAACTGAAATCTAAATCTGTGGGCTACATGCAAAAGCAGACAGTATTTACCCTGCAGAGATACAATAAAAATGTATTTGCCTCCCTTGCATGGCAACGTGGGGCCTGATTCTGGTTCACTCGCAAAAGCAAATTCTCTCTCAAATGGACAAAACCATGCTGCACGGCAGGTGGGGCAGATGTAACATGTGCAGAGAGAGTTACATTTGGGTGAGTTATTTTGTTTCTGTGCAGGGTAAATACTGACTGCTTTATTTTTACACTGCAAGATCAGGTTAAAGTACACGCCCCACCCACATCTAACTCTCTGCACATGTTACATCTGCCCCACCTGCAGTGCATGTGGTTTTATCTGTTAAAAAAGGAGTTTGCTTTTGCAAGTGAACCAGAATCAGGCCCATGGTTTGTTCCAGACACAAAATGACTTGTTTTGTTTGCTTTACTGAATCTTGTCTGTAGTCCAGTAATGAAATATATTTGTACAAAGTTCCGACCTTTTTGCGATGTCGAGATTTCAGTGCTAAAGGTTTATTTATCCTCTACCTGTGGGTGTTGTGTCCCGCCTGGATTTCAGGAACCACATGGATGCAGGAGATTATTGACCTGATCAGACATGACGCTGACGAGCAGATCTGCAGGAGAGCCCCCATATATGAGAGGATCCCCTTCATTGAGCTCATGCATCTGATGAAACCTGGTAAGGGTGAAACGTGCGCAGTGTAGAAAACTTCTAGAATACGTCCAAAAGCAAATTATTTCTGCATTTCCTGGACTGGATAAAGCATAGGGTTTTTGATCAACTCCCAAAGTGTTAATTGCCGGATTCATCTATATCAGGGTTGCCTACCTGACCCTCTCCATGAGGGAAAAAATGCTCTGTTCCTGGAATTCCCTGGTAATGTAGGATTGCCATCACCTGTGGTGAAACACCTTTCTTGTTCATTACCTAGCTCCCCACAGGTGATGGCAATCATACATTACCAGGGAAGTCCAGGAACAGAGCATTTTCTCCCTCATAGAGAGGGACAGGTAGGCAACCTTGATAGATACTAAGTATGTCTAGTGCAGTCAGGGGCGGATTGGGAGAGGAATCCACACCGGGACCAGGGGGGGGGGGGGTTGTTCTGACTTTGCAGTCCGGGGGAGGGGGGGTGCTGACGCTAGAGTCTGGGGGGGTGCTGAGGCTAGAGTCCAGGGGGGGGGAGAGAGAATAGCTACTTACTTCGACCGCCGCACCGCCACGCTTCGGTCCGCTCAGTGGTGTGGTGACGTCATCAACGGCCGTGGCCTGGTCACAGCAAACAGTACAGCATAAAAAAAAGGAAGAAATTATGAAACAGAAAAATCTCAGCGCTGGAGGTCAGGTATAACACGGTGGTGACCCCGCACCACAAAAACAAAATTGCACAAAGAAATGTGTACAACACACATGTAGTTGGTTATAGTCCCTCCTGCAGGCCAGATAGATGTGACGGAAAGAGACGTCCCTATCTTACTGGGAACGGTCCTCTTCTCCGCCGTATAGGATAATGCACAATCAACCAAGTAGATTTGTCAGCACTTTCCCTTCACCAAGGTTTTTTTAGAAAAGAGGTACCATACGCCCCTTAAAGGGAATAGCGTCTCCTCTTCTCCGGATATGGAAATTTCTTAATCACACCAGAATGACCCGGGTACTCATATATTCCAGGAAACTTCTCCAGATGTTAGAGATACATATGGAGACACAATGAAACCGCATATGGTGTAATACAGTAATTTATTTCTGACAGCACATAGGGAACAAACTGGGAGTACATAAAACACACTTAAGTTTTAAAAGATGAAACGCCACACAGGGGAATAGCAAACAATTACCAGAACTGGTGGAGAACTAGTTGGACCAAGTTCTCAAATGCGCTAAATGAAGAAAGTCCCGGAAACCCTCACATCAGACACAGTCCAACAGTCCCGGTAAAGAGCTTCTCCCAGGTGGGCGTCTGCAATAGACATTATTTAAAGGGCACAATGTCCAATCACATACGGTCGCTATTTCGCGCCCTCTTTCACGTCACTTACTACGTGAGGAAACTTGCGGTGCAGATCCTCTGCCCCACTTCCGCCATCTGAGCCGTTGCGTCAGAGCCCCGCTTCCGGTTTTGTTTGAGAGCGGCGGCAAGTATATACTGAAGCCCCGCTTCCGTCATGTAGACTATCGCGTCAATGCCCCACTTCCGGTCTCCCGTCAGTAATACACAAATGGGGTCTTCCGTGGCTCATGAAGCTTCATTGTAATAGCAGCTTTTCACCAGAAATAAAGTGCATAGTGCTCAGGGCGTATTTGATTGGATATATTTCGCATGTTGCCATGTATAAAAAAATGAAAAATACAATAAATTAACACTCAATATAGAAAAAGAAAACAAATAAATTAGCACTTTTTCCATGATAAAAAGACAGATTTAAAAGGTACATAAAAATTCATTTATAATTAAAACTTGACCATGATACAAAAAATAGGATTCTTTAAAAGAAGGAATATAAAGGAAACACAAGGAACATGAATAATGTGTCGAAGAGAATACCCCAAAATAATTATAAAAACCATTTGATTTCAAAATCCTTATTAAGACCGTGGGGGTGTAAAGTGTCAAGATTATATATACACTTCATCTCTTCTTGGTTCTCCACCAGTTCTGGTAATTGTTTGCTATTCCCCTGTGTGGCGTTTCATCTTTTAAAACTTAAGTGTGTTTTATGTACTCCCAGTTTGTTCCCTATGTGCTGTCAGAAATAAATTACTGTATTACACCATATGCGGTTCCATTGTGTCTCCGTATGTATCTCTAACATCTGGAGAAGTTTCCTGGAATATATGAGTACCCGGGTCATTCTGGTGTGATTAAGAAATTTCCATATCCGGAGAAGAGGAGACGCTATTCCCTTTAAGGGGCGTATGGTACCTCTTTTCTAAAAAAAACCTTGGTGAAGGGAAAGTGCTGACAAATCTACTTGGTTGTTTGTGCATTATCCTATAAGGCGGAGAAGAGGACCGTTCCCAGTAAGATAGGGACGTCTCTTTCCGTCACATCTATCTGGCTCGCAGGACGGACTATAACCAACTACATGTGTCTTGTACACATTTCTTTGTGCAAAACAGTACAGGATAGCCAAAAACAAATATGGCCGCCGCATACTTGCATATAATATATGCATATATGTGGCGGCCATATTTGTTTTGGGCAATGCTGCCGTTTGTGACCTGGCTGCGGCCGCTTGCACCTAGGATGACGCCAGCCCCGGAGGCACGTTCAGCGGCCCTGCCATTGGGGAATCTGGACCGTCCCACCGGGAAATGGCCCGGTTTCCCGGTAGGCCAATCCGCCTCTGAGTGCAACTCCAGTCCTCGAGAGCTACCAACACTTCACGTTTTTTAGATCACCTGGCTGGGGCACAGGTGCATTCATTACTGACTGACACATTATAAATGATCCACAGGTGGAGCTAATTACTTCACTTATGATTCTGTGAGGAGGCCTGGAAAACATTAACTGTTGGTAGCTCTCGAGGACTGGAGTTGTCTACCCCAGGTCTAGTGTCTGTGAGATTCTGAAACACTGCCATCTGCTGGCAGAGAGTGAAACTACATCTCCCTCACACATGCACAAACACAGAAGGTAGCAGACTAGCTTTTGAAGCTTTTGCTTCGAGCGGGCTTACTAGTGCTTAACACAGATCACTTGTCCAGGATAAGATTAAACAGCCACTGTGATAATATACAGTATCTCCTACATTATACAATTATCTAGTTATATTGTACAGTATACGGCATTCAGATGCCCACACCACACACCCTACACCAGGCATGTCCAAAGTCCGGCCCGGGGGCCAATAGCGGCCCGAGCTGTCATTTCAAGCGACCCGCAGCCTCCAGCTAGAAGCGGGTGGAGCATCAGATGTGGGACACACAGCACTAAAGGTGGGGCTCCGGCGAGCGTGCCTTTACTTTGCTGTCTGCAGCAGTGAGGAGATGCCGGCCGCCACAGTGAGATGTGTTTGGCGTCTTTCAGGTGAGTGTGTGTCCAACCCCTGCAGCTGCAACTGTATATCACCCTCCTCCGCAATCACAGTGACAGCAGTGTGTGGGGGGGGGCAGCAAGGGGGAAGCTTGTTCCTGTAACATACAGAGTGGAGGAGGGCGGCAGCGGGAGCCCAAGCATCTCCTGTCCTTGCAGTTCCTGCTTTGCCTCTCCTTCCTCTGGCTCACACAAGGGGCTGGGAAACATACAGAGAAGGGAGGGGGCAGGCAGGGGGACATACAGTCAATTGGGGCAGAGTGGGGGACATACAGTGAAGGAGGGTCAGGCTGGGGGACATACAGTGAATGGGGGCAGTGATGGACATTCAGAGAAGGGGGGCAGGCTGTGGGACATAGAGTGAATGGGGCAGAATAGGGGACATCGTGAATGGGAGTCATACAGTGAATGGGGGCAGATTGGGGGACATACAGTGAAGGAGGGTCAGGCTTTGGGACATACAGTGAATGGAGGCAGTGATGGACATTCAGAGAAGGGGGGACAGGCTGGCGGACAGAGTGAATGGGTGCAGAGTGGGGAACATACAGTGAATGGTGGACATACAGTGAAGGAGGAGCAGGATGGGGGACATACAGAGAATGATGGTCAGGCAGGGGAATACACAGTGAATGGGGACAGGCTGGAGGAACTACAGAGAAGGGGGGGTCAGTCTTGGGAATATAGAGTGAAGGGGAAGGCTGGGGGACATAAAGTCAATGGGGGCAGAGTGGGGGACCACTTTGATGTGATTAAGGATTCAAAGAATGTCGGGCTGAATGGTCGGCCCCCCACATTTTCACCTCACCAAAACTGGCCCTCGTCGCAAAAAAGTTTGGACACCCCTGCCCTACACCCATTTCTATATGTAACACACACATTAGTAAATAGTATCACCCTTCTGTGGTTCATCCGCACCCTGGGTCTCAGGCCAGCCTTAGCGCGCTCACTTTCTCAGGCGTATCTGCGGATTACAGCTGCTTTGCCCCAGGTTTGGGAAGGTTCCAGGAGTTCAGCAGAAAGCTGACACTGGGTCACTGGAGGTAAGGGTATTGCAGTAAGCAGGTAAATACACAGGTTCTCTTAGTTATCGGAGTTAATCATTAAAACCCTCGCAGGTTGGCAGGACCTTCGGTGACTTTGCCAGGTGCTGTAGTTTAGCTTTATACAGTCCCAATCCTATTATATATGTTTGATACAGAGAATAAAACATTCAGACCGTGTCTAGCGCCACCTAATCCTTGTTATAAATGTGTGTTCTGCAAAGTCAGGTGAATACTACAATACTCAAGGTAGAAAGAGAGAGAGAGATTAGTAATGAAGGTGTATTACGTATTTATGTTACGTGTCCAGCATTTGTTAGAATAGATGGAGAAGTAGAAAATGTACGAGTGTGTGTGTATATATATATATATATATTTTTTTTTTTTTATGTACACACATATATTGCTTTTTATGTACTCTCTCTCCCCTGTGTATAATACATTTTTAACCTATTATTTATAAATACTGTTCCATCCAATCTGTGCATGATAGTCGCTATACAAGTCCAGACCACGCCTTTCACCAAAATTACCCTCTAAACAGCTCACCACTGTTTTTGGACTTAGCTGACACCCCACAAATACAGAAGGAGTGCCTTATATGGGACTGAACTCTTACTTACAAATACCTGTACAACACACCTTGGCGCACATTATACTGAATCTACTTTGTCCACATGCGGTCGAAGGGGTGAGAATTTGATGGTCGCGACCATCTAATGATTTCTGTCCCATTTGGTAATAATAGTCTGTAAGAACTGACTATTATTGGCGCTGTAGATCGCCAAAAAGGGTGCTGACGTCATGTGCGTTGCAGGCATCGGCCCGCCCCTGATGCCACCCCCTGCCCACCCCCTCCTCGACCCGTGCAAACGCATGCGAGTGTGATACTTCACACAGAGGGACTGCACATGTGCAAATACACACATGCACAGAACATACTACATTACACACATTACACACACAGCCAACCTCCATATTGTACCCATAGTACATTATACATAGCTCCCCGCCATATTACACCCAGTACACAGCGCTATAGTATGTTATACACAGCCCCCCCCCGCCCATATTACACCTAGTACACACAGCACCATAGTATATTACATGCAGCCCCCCACCCATATTGCATCTAGTACACAGCCCCCCACCCATATTACACCCAGTACACACAACACCATAGTACATTATACACAGCCCCCCCATCCATAATACACCCAGTACACACAGCACCATAATACATTATACACAGCTCTCACCCATATTATACCTGGTACACAGCACCATAGTACATTATACACAGCCCCTCACCCATCTTACACCTAGTGCACAGCACCATAGTACATTATACACAGCCACCCATCCATATTACACCTAGTACACAGCACCATAATACATTATACACAGCCCTCCACCCATAATACACCCAGTACCATAGTACATTATACACAGCTGCCCACCCATATTACACCCAGCACACACAGCACCATAGTATGTTATACACAGGTACCCCCATATTACACCCATCACCATATTACATTATACACAGCCCCCACCCATATTACACCTAGTACACACAGCACCATAGTACATTATACACAGCCCCCCACCCACATTACACCCAGTACACATAGCACCCCATCCATAATACCCCCAGTACACACAGCACCAAAGTACATTATACAATGCCCCCCACCCATATTACACCTAGTACACACAGCACCATAGTATGTTATACACAGGTACCCCCCATATGCACAGCCTCCTTCCATATTACACCCTGCACCATATTACATTGTACACAGCCACCACCCTATTCTGCAGCCTGAGGGGTTGGGGACATAGCCAGCAGCTCAGAGAACCACTAGCCATGCCCCCACAGCGGCAAAAATGGGGCGTGGCCACACATGAGTAGGCCACACCTCCATATTGTTAGAAGGCAGCGCCCTGCGTCTGTCTCCATAGTCTCTGTTTAGTGAGCAGCCTACAGGCTGCCTTGTCCCCTTGCAGCCACTATGGCTAGACGTCACCTTGAGTGACAGCGCACTGAGCGTATAGCAGGGCAGAGCCCTCTGACCCTGCTGGCAGCGTTTCCTTTCTTGTAAGGAAGTGATAGCGTCCTTGTGTGTGCCTCAGCGCGTGTGTGATCCTCCATGCCTGTTTGCAGCTCCACGTGCATCGGAGCGCGTAAGAGCAAGTCCCGCTGTACTCCCGCTACAAGCGTGTCCTTTATACAGGGAGATCCATCATCTGTGGCAGCAGCGACGCTGGGAGAGATACCGCAGCGTAAACCAGTCAATTGCCATTAACCCTGCACCAGCTGAACGCTACAGATAAGTTACACCTGAAACTGTGATTTCTGCATCAGTTGTATTACACCTGAAGTTAACCACTGAAGTACTGTTTATGTTCTGCAAGCTTATCACTTGAATAAATCTCAAGCTGGTTACATCTTCTAAAGTATGTCGTCTAACAACCACACAGCACATATATAGACACTCTGCCAATAGGTTATGGGCCCAGCACGTCACGTGTGCGAAGATTAACCCCCTAAAGACCGAGTGCTAACGCAGTACATAAAAGAATACAAAGAAATATTTCTGAACTGACATTTGTGGAAGAGTTAACGGAAATGCACAGTACAGGGCATAGCATGAACTTTCCAAAACTCAAAGGCTCAGAGAATTACACTACATGGAAGTTTGCTATGGAAATGCAGCTTAAAAGGGAGAAGCTATGGAAAGTCACAATAGCCCCTGGAGATAGTCCAAACCCAGAAGAAGTAGACAAGGCCATTGGCACAATAGGCCTGGCTGTGGAGCAGCATGTTTATTCTACGATCTGTGGGAAAGAGTCCGCTAAGGACATGTGGACAACTCTACAAGGTGCTTATGAGAATAAAGGCCTAATGAGAAGGATAAGTCTGAGACGCACACTGTATGGAACAAAGTTGAATGCATGCAAGGACATGAACGATTACATTGATAAAATACTATCAATAGCTCAGCAATTGGCATGTGTAGGAGCAAAAGTGGATAAGGAAGAAGTGGCGATGGTAATGCTGCAGAACTTGACAGAAGAATTTGACTTCCTAGTTGTCGCACTAGAGTCGAATGAAACCAAGCTTACAACAGAAGTTGTGAGGGCCAAGCTACTACAGTTCCAAGAAAGAATCCACAAGGATGCCATAGCTGAGGGTTCTGCCTTAGTAGCAAAGGGTGCAAAACCCAAGAAGTGCACATTCAAATGTTATGTGTGCCACAAAGTAGGGCACAAGGCTTCAGAATGCAGGATGAAGAACACTAGTGGTACGCACAAGCGACATGACAAGAAGAACGAGTCAGCACTGAATGTAGCAGACAAGCCAAGGAGGGATTGCTGGTACATGGACTCGGGAGCCTCTAGGCACTTCAGCTGCAACAAGGAGTGGTTCAATTCTTTAACACAGTGTACGCCCACAACAGTTACAGGGATTGGTGAAAAGGTCCTTACTGCATCAAGTGTTGGGACAATCACGGTGAGACTAAGAATTGAGGGACAGACAGTAGTCACAGATATCCAAGATGTCCTGTATGTACCAGAATTGGGAAGTAACCTCATCGCTATCAGCGTACTCGAGGCAAAAGGCTACAGAGTCCAGTTTACAAAGGGCAGGTGTATGGTGCATAATGAAAGAGGGACTGTAATTGCTTCAGCAACCCGATGCAACCAACTATACGTCCTAGACACAGATGAATGTGTAGCTTTGGCAGCCTCTGCTGAAAATGAGTCGATGGAACTCTGGCACAGACGTTTGGGACACTTAGGATATGACAATGTCCAGAAATGAGCTGATGGGATGGCAACAGGGATCATAGTGAAAGACACCGAAAGACCTGTGTGCGAGAGTTGCATAAAAGGCAAGCAGACCCGCAACCCATTTCCCAAGTCAGCAGGCAGAGCGGAAACACAGTTAGCTCTGGTGCACACAGATGTGTGCGGACCAATGGAAGAGGAGTCAACCAGTGGTTACAAGTACTTCATGACTCCCATCGATGACGCCACAAGAATGACACACGTATACTTCATAAAGAAGAAAAGTGAGGTGGTCAAGAAAATTGTGGAGTACAAGAACCTAGTGGAAACTCAGACGGGCCTAAAGCTAAAAGCCCTGAGATCCGACAATGGGGGAGAGTACGAAAATGAAGAACTAACCGACTTCCTCAGGAAACATGGCATAAAGCATCAGCTGACGATGGCCTACACGCCTGAACAGAATGGCGTAAGTGAAAAGGGGCAAACCGAACGATCGTCGAAAGAGCACGAGCAATGGTGAATGATGCTGGCCTGGAGAAGAGTTTTTGGGCAGAAGCTGTATCTACTGCAGTATACCTGAAAAACAGAACACCCACAGTGGCCGTGAAGGGAAAAACCCCCTTAGAGGCCTGGTCTGGAAAGAAGCCAGACATCAGTCATCTCCGTGTCTTTGGGAGCAGAGCTTATGCGCATATACCAAAGGAGAAGAGAAAGAAACTTGACTCGAAATCAAGACAGTGCATACTGCTAGGCTATTGTGAGGAGAGCAAAGGGTACAGGTTCTGGGATGCAGAGAACAGACGTCTTTTGAAATCAAGAGATGTGATATTTCAAGAAACAGCATCACCCACAAAAGCAAAAGAGCAAGAAAAGCAAGCACTAGTAGAGGTGTGTGAAATAGAAAGCATACCTGAAATAGAAAATACCGAAGCGGGAAGCGAACCAACAAACAGGGCTTCCATAAGAAGCAACAAGGGCATACCAGCCAGAAGGTATGAGGAAGAATATGCGAACATTGTTTTCAGTGAACCTCAGAGTATTCGAGAAGCGAAAGCGTGCAGTGGTTGGGCGAAATGGAAATCTGCAATAGACACAGAGCTATCAGCACTGAAAGAGAACAATACTTGGACCATAGTAGATAGGCCAAGCAACCGCAAGACAGTCAAGAACAAGTGGGTCTTCTGCAAGAAGTTAAATTCAGACGGAGAAGTTGCCTGTTACAAAGCCCGTCTTGTTGCTAAGGGATACACACAGAGATCCGGAATTGACTACGGGGAGATATACTCACCAGTTGCAAAGTATAACACTCTTAGATTAGTAATTGCAGTCGCCACCTTACAAAACTTACTGCTATATCAACTAGATTTTGACTCAGCGTTCCTGAATGGAGAACTACTTCAAGAAATCTACATGGAATCACCAGATCATTATAATGAGGATGAGCTTCAGACAGAGAAGGTGTGTCTTCTGAAGAAATCCATATACGGCTTAAAACAGAGTGGTCGTTGCTGGTACATAAAATTGGACGCAGTACTACTGGAAATTAATTTTATTAGATCAGAGACTGACCACTGCCTTTATCACAAAACTCTGGGAGAAAAGTTGTTCATCATAGCTGTCTATGTGGATGATATACTTATAGCAGGTCATGAAGATCACATCAAAGGTGTGAGGGATCAGCTAAAGCAGAGATTCAAGTTGAAAGACCTAGGTCCAGCCAATCATTTGTTGGGGATGAGAATTGTTCAAGACCTGCAAAAGGGAACAGTCACAGTCGACCAGCAAATGTACATCGAGGCAACCATTTTGAAGTATGGGATGGCAGACTCCAAGTCAGTAAATACACCAATTGACAAAAGTATCAAGATAACAAAAGGTATGTCACCAACCACACAAGAAGAAGTAGAGAAAATGCAAGATGTTCCTTACAAGAACGTGGTTGGAAGTCTTATGTATGCAAGTATTGGAACCCGCCCAGACATCACTCATGCAGTCAGTCGGGTGAGCCAGTTTGCAATAAATCCTGGAAGGCAACACTGGATCGCAGTGAAGAGGATTCTGAGATACCTAAAAGGTACAAGTTCCTTGAAATTAAAGTTCGCCAAGACAAGCAATTCAAATTTGAAAGTCTTCTGCGATGCCGACTGGGGAGCAGATGAAGATGATCGTCGTTCCCATACCGGTTACCTGTTCACACTGGCTGGGGCAGCAGTTAGTTGGGCGAGTAGAAAACAACCCACTGTTGCTCTCTCAACAACTGAAGCCGAGTACATGGCTCTTACAGAGACATCAAAGGAAGCACTCTGGATCAAAGAGACTTTGTGTGAGTTAGGTCTACTTTATGAAGAAGAGACTATCAGTATCGCATGTGATAACAGGGGAGCAATAGATCTTTCCTGTAGTACCAAGCACCATGGAAGGTCGAAACACATCGCGATCAGACACTACTTCATCAGGGAACTAGTGGAGAGCAAGTCCATCGATGTTGAATACATTGCAAGTGAACAGAATGTTGCTGACATGCTTACAAAAGGACTGTCGACAAACTTGCTTATTAAGTTCGTGAAGGACTGTGGACTTCTTTAAGTTCAAAATGTTGATTTGAAGTTTTTGATGTTCTGAGTGTCTTTTCTCTCTAACCATATTTTCGGTTACAGGCAATGTTCCCTCTAATTTTACGAAGGCTGTGTGCGGCAAAAGATTTTGGCTGTGCAACTTTGGAAGCAAATTAAAAAATGTGTGCGTCACTTATATATAACTGGAAAATGACATTTAGCATTTGTGTTAACATTACTTCAAAATTATATTAAACATTTAAACATTCAAAACACAGCACACAATGTAGTTAATAGGTGAAACACACATTAATTGAGAACAGAACTGCAAAAAGGGACCACTGCTGCTTTGTGCGCTCTCTTGTAATGTCTGTGCGCACGCTCGTCGAGTTGTGTGCGCGCGCACGTGCGCACAGCTTAGAGGGAACACTGGTTACAGGTATAACAAAGGACGAAATATTGTATTAAGTTCTTTTATGTAGCCGAAGACAGCCTTGAGCGAGGGGGAGTGTTAGAAGGCAGCGCCCTGCGTCTGTCTCCATAGTCACTGTTTAGTGAGCAGCCTACAGGCTGCCTTGTCCCCTTGCAGCCACTATGGCTAGACGTCACCTTGAGTGACAGCGCACTGAGCGTATAGCAGGGCAGAGCCCTCTGACCCTGCTGGCAGCGTTTCCTTTCTTGTAAGGAAGTGATAGCGTCCTTGTGTGTGCCTCAGCGCGTGTGTGATCCTCCATGCCTGTTTGCAGCTCCACGTGCATCGTAGCGCGTAAGAGCAAGTCCCGCTGTACTCCCGCTACAAGCGTGTCCTTTATACAGGGAGATCCATCATCTGTGGCAGCAGCGACGCTGGGAGAGATACCGCAGCGTAAACCAGTCAATTGCCATTAACCCTGCACCAGCTGAACGCTACAGATAAGTAACACCTGAAACTGTGATTTCTGCATCAGTTGTATTACACCTGAAGTTAACCACTGAAGTACTGTTTATGTTCTGCAAGCTTATCACTTGAATAAATCTCAAGCTGGTAACATCTTCTAAAGTGTGTCGTCTAACAACCACACAGCACATATATAGACACTCTGCCAATACATATCACTATGCCAAGTTCGGTCTCCGTGTACTGTTCCTTTGTACGGCGCTGCAAAACACTTGTGGCACCTTATAAATAACATTATAATAATAACAATAAGGTCACACCTTCGGTGCACGAGGGGTCCCTCTTCAGGACACAACCAGTAGACACAGCACCATAATGCACTATACACAGACAACCCCCCCCCCCCCCCCTGCCTTGGGTGAAGCAGCGCAAGGCATGCTGAGGAGCAGGAAGAGAGGGAGATGGCAGTCCCGGGTCAGTGTGTTGGTGAGGGGAGGCACACTTTTTATTTTAGCCCTTTCTTACACGTTTACACACACACACTTCATGGATCTGACTGATTCTTTGCATGCTTCTTTTTTGTCACTGTGTACCTGCCTGCAAACTTGGTCAATAAATACAAACCCTGAATACACAAATCCTGTAATCACGGGAGCTTAGTAAAATACCAGAATGTTTTTTAAAACAAACAAACTTGTGTACGTCACAGCTCAGCTGAAATGTGGGAGCTTCTTAAAGTTACCCCTGAGTGTAGTGGGCAGATCCAGCCTCAGGGAAGTCCTGGCTGAAGGCTCACTTGCTCCACCCCGATATTCCCCTGACCCAGGTGGCCTCTCATGACACTGCTCTCTCAGCACAGTGGCCATCTGTTGCAGCTCCTGCGCAGGTCACGCCATTTTCATGGAGGTTTCTAGGGCAGCGGGAGGCTCGTTTAAAAATTGTGAGCCTCCTGCTGAATGTGGGAGTATAGACCAACTTGTGCAGAGGCAGAATAGTCCACAAACTGGGTAGAAAATACGTCCTGGAGCCCTGCTTCGACCATTTCTTCCCCAGGTGAACGACGCATAAGCACCCGGCCATCAGCATGATTCATCAGACCAGACCACCGCTTTTATGTGTTGTCTCTCTGGTCATTGCAGGGGTAGGAGAGGTGGATGCTATGCCCTCACCCCGGGTCGTGAAGTCTCACCTGCCCATCCAGCTGGTTCCTCCATCTTTCTGGGAGCACAACTGCAAGGTACAGGCAGGGGTGACCGTGGTCTGGCCTGCAGGGGTACAGGGAACATCCTGGTGTGCATCACCCCCTCCTCTAGGGATCAGGTTCCACAGTGGTCACTGGAATTATACTGTATATATTTATAAAGTGACCAAGCCTATGCATTCTCTAATGCTAAGCCAAGCATCTTTGGTGCCTGGCTGCACCCTTTAAGCATGGGCCCGTGCCACTGTATTGCCCTGATGCACCCTTTATGCCCCTTTATGTCTGACACTGGTGGTTTGGCTAAAGGTTGGTCGGAACCAGTGGCGGCTCCAGGGGCTGCTCCAGGGGGTGGGGGCTGGAACAGAGTTCATAATTCAAATAGAGGAGCCACACCCACTGCCATTCCAAACTGACTCACTTGCAGTAGGTGTGGCTCCACTATTTGAATTTTAAAATGTTCTGGAGCCGCCACTGTTTAGAACCCTGACTGATGACATAATGTGCCGGCATTGTTGTCCTCTCTCCAGGTAATATATGTAGCCCGGAACGCCCTAGACACGGTGACCTCCTTCTATCACTTCGACCAAAAAGTACAGATCCACCCTGAGCCAGCGCCTTGGGAGAACTTCCTGGAGCGGTTTATGAAGGGAGAAGGTGAGCGGAGCGGAGGGAAGGGAGAGGGCTCGGCCTACTAGTGACATCATGCAGAGTGGTCTGGCTGGACACACCCGCAAGGACAAGGAGTGGATTAGTGGGTGTCCGTCCTGCCACCATCACATGCAAAAGGAGCCCTGCTGCGTTCACACTGTGGGGTTCATTCTGACTCAGACCTGCCAGCATCCATATGTGTCTTTGTGTGTATTTGTGCCTCTGATTTGCCTCCTAACCGCTGGTTCCTCTGTCGGCAGTGGGCTGGGGCTCCTGGTATGACCACGTGAAGGGGTTCTGGGAGCAGAAAGACAAACGCAACGTGTTATATGTATTTTTTGAGGATATAAAAAAGGTGAGAGAATGACGATATGTGATGTTACGTTGCTAAAGTCAGAATGTACTCATGTGCAATATCTAATCCTGTAATCCTCATATTATATCACAGAAATTAGAGATGTGCAGGCTCTGATTTACTCTGATTTCAAAGCAGGATCTTATTGGCTATCAACTGTCAACAACTGTCATGTGATTTGGGATAGCCAATAAGATCCTGCTATGAAATCAGAGTAAATCAGAAACTGCACATCTCTAACAGAAATGCGCATGTTTCTGTGTGTGAGCACATTCCTGTGATATTATTACGTGAGAAACACGCTCACACAGAAATACAGAACCAGGTGTGCACAGATACACACTCACACACTCACACACACACTCAGCTTACACTCTACTAAAGACCAGCACTCAGCATACAGTAGTGTTCTCGTTATTTTATAGATTTGTCTCACCGCTATTATGTTGGTTTTGCCTGGCGCCGCAATGTAACGGTTTTATTTTCATGTTCAATGATTTCCGGCCAATCAGCTGACTCTTAAGTTACAGACTGTGTTTAAAAGGTGACAGTTAGGAGCGGATTGGCCGGTGATAAAGTACCAGGCACTTTATCACCGGAGAAGAGTGTGAGCATAAACCTGATATTTAAAACGTCAAATATATTTTACTAATTAAGTTCATTCCCCTTCTCTGCAACCTTCAGAACCCCCAGAAAGAAATTCGGAGGGTGGCACAATTCCTGGGCAAAGACTTCTCCGATGATGTCATAGAGAAGATCGCAAAACTCACCACATTCGAGCACATGAGAAACAACCCCATGGCCAATTACTCAGAATTCCCCAAATTCCTGATTGACCCATCAAAGGGCGAGTTTATGAGAAAAGGTGAGATGCGTAGTACGGCGCTGGCTATATATATATATATATATATATATATATATATAGGTAGAAAGATGATCGGCACTCCTGTTGATAGCGTAGAAAGGATAATGCCCAGGTGCCTTGTCTTAGTGCGGGGAAGCACTATACAGTAGACGATGGGTAGATAACCGGCACTCTCAGGACTTGTAAAATAAAGGCAGCAGACACGGAGGTCTTCAGCAACGTTTCGGTTTATTACAACCGTTATCAAGCTCCTGCTTGATAACGGTTGTAATAAACCGAAACGTTGCTGAAGACCTCCGTGTCTGCTGCCTTTATTTTACAAGTCCTGAGAGTGCCGGTTATCTACCCATCGTCTATATATATATATATATATATATATATATATATATATATATATATATATATATATATATATATATATATATATATATATATATATATATATATATGACCCAAACTGGGTGTAATGGATTGTGGACCCTCCCTCTCTGCAACCATCCAACCCCAGAACTCTATACCAGTTCTTATAAAGAGCCCCACAGCTCACAACAGAACCATCAAATCTCCTAGGGTTTTTAAAACACATATGTCAGAAACCTGGGGGAAATATACCTGTAATCTTATTTAAAAATAGTTTGGATGATCAGTCTGTTTTCAGGGCTGTGCATTGCAGCAGAGATGTCATGGCTGCCCTGATGTCACCCCCTTTCCAGGGCCTGTGCAGTGTCCAGGCTGAAGGCGAGCAGGTCAGAGATTTGATCAGATTGGGCAGGATAATTTGTATGCAGTGCACATTATACCATACAGTAGTACACTATAACATACACAGTTGTACAGATGGATAAGGCTAATACCGGGGTAATGGGGCACTCCAATAATTCAGTATAATGACCGCTGCAACCTGGTACATATTGGGAACTTATTAACCCTTTCATTCAGGCGTTAACAGCTGTTTCTATATGTGGGACGCTTCTTGCAGTAATACGGATCAGTAACTCTTCAGCATCTGGCACAGGCTATGTATTATGTGGTGATAGAGGTGTTTTGTTTCCCCCTTTGGCAGGTACCGTGGGCGACTGGAAGACCCTGTTTACGCCCCAGCAGAGCGCGGCCTTTGAAGAGCATTACAAGAAAATGATAGGAGACAGCACTTTGAAATTTCAGGACCCAAAGTGAAGCGTGACTGCCCCCTGGTGGCTGGACGGAGAATATCCACCAGTTGAGGGAATTTCAGTAGATTTCATTCCTTGTAATGCCTATATAATGTGGCCTACACAATAAGCATCATTTACAGGCTGCAAATCTGTGCAATGATCCTTCTATGTAGCGCATTCAGCAGCCAATCCACTAAGACTGAGACTAATGAAAGCTGGAATATTACTGGTTGTCGTAATTTCTGACCTCTTTCTACCATATATGCAATGTCTAGGTCAAAAGTCACTGAATCAACACCTTGACAAAGGGGCGTGCCAGCCCAGAATCATTGGTTATTGGTTATTGTTATTTTGTAATGCACGCTTTGAGAAATACTTTGAGTGCCGCTGTTTGTTTCAACTTCTACTTACAAATCGATCCAGAAGGCACTGGGGTAGCTGCACCAGCTGGGAGAGTGCCGGGCCACTACAAACGTCTGTATACAGATGGAGCCCCTGTCTTCCTTGCAGGGGCTGGCGATATTATCACTAGCCCCCGCTAGCCACCAGCTCTCGCCAGGTGGCGCACGCGCATGAGACGATTGTGCGCCCCGTTGCAACGGAGCTACCCGCTGCCATCCGCCACTTCCCCTGCCGGTCCCCATCGCCATTGGATTCTAAGATAGTTGAATGGATAAGAGCGTGATTGCAGGACAGAAAACAGAGAGTTGTAGTAAACGGAGTACAGTCAAAGGAGGGAAAGGTTACAAGAGGAGTACCCCAGGGATCTGTACTTGGACTGGTGCTTTTTAATATCTTTATTGGTGATATTGCAAATGGAATTGAGGGTAAAACGTGCCTTTTTGCAGATGACACAAAGGTATGCAACAGGGTAGACACACCAGGAGGGGTAAAACAAATGATTGAGGATCTAGGCAGATTAGAGAAATGGTCAAGAGAATGGCAACTACAGTTTAATGCCAAAAAATGCAAAATCATGCACTTGGGTTGCAAAAATCCAAAGACTCAATATAGTATAAATGGCACTATAATGGAAACGACTGAGGAAGAGAGGGATCTAGGTGTCACTATTTCAGGGGACTTAAAAGCAGGTAGGCAATGTAACAAAGCAATGAAGAAGGCAAGTCAGATGCTTGGTTGCATAGGGAGAGGTATCAGCAGTAGAAAGAAAGAAGTAATAATGCCATTGTATAGGTCATTGGTACGACCTCATCTAGAGTATTGTGTTCAGTTCTGGAGGCCATATCTCCAGAAGGATATAAATACATTAGAGACTGTACAAAGAAGAGCAACTAAAATGGTGCATGGCCTACATCACAAAACGTACCAGGAAAGACTAAAAGATCTTAATATGTATACTTAAGAGCAGAGAAGGGAAAGGTGGGACATGATAGAAACTTTCAAATATATCAAGTGTTTTAACAAGGTACAGGTGGGAGACATTCTTCACAGGAAGTGGAGCAACAGAACACGAGGACATGCACTGAAACTAGAGGGAGAAAGATTCAGGGGAAATGTGAGGAAGAATTTTTTCACAGAAAGAGTAGTAGATAAGTGGAATAGCCCACCATCAGAGGTGGTAGACGCAAATACAGTAGTACAATTTAAACATGCTTGGGATAAGCATATTGATATCCTTACAAAAAAATAAGGATCAAATATGGTTTGAGGTAACATGTTTAAAAAAAGGGGCAGACTAGATGGGCCAAGTGGTTCTTATCTGCCGTCAAATTCTATGTTTCTATGTATATATATATAGAGAGAGAGAGAGAGAGTTGTAAGAAAAAGTTCTGCATAAATTGGTCATAAAATGTGTTCTGTTAGACAAACACAGTCTGCTTAAACTAATACACAAACAATTATATGTTCTCCTTCCTCTACAGGAACAACTTGAATACATTTTATCCAGCTGAAAGAATCTTAATAAAGAGAAAAACCATCTATACAGACTTGTTGGTTAATTATTTGTGACATTAATAGTATTGTCTAAAGGACTTTCTTACACTCAGGGCGCCACCCCACTATTGTATATATAGATTCTTTATCCCTCCCCTTGCCAACAAGGGATCTGTGGAAAAGGCTGCCTTGTATTTTATATCATAATTAAAAAATCTGTACAGATTGAGTGGGAATAATGGGTCTGGTTAAGATATATATATATATTTTTTTTTTTCTTTCAAGGGGCATGACATTGCAACGGGGCGCGTGATCATCTCATGCGCGTGCGCCCCCTGGCGAAAGCTGGTGGCTGGAGGGGGCTAGCGATAATTTCGCCAGCCCCTGCAAGGAAAACAGGGGCTCCGTCTGTATACAGACGTTTGTAGTGGCCCGGCACTCTCCCAGCTGGTGCAGCTACCCCAGTGCTTTCTGGATCGATTTGTAAGTATAAGTTGAAACAAACAGCGATACTCAAAGGATTTTTCAAAGCGTGCATTACAAAATAACAATAACCAATAACCAATGATTCTGGGCTGGCACGCCCCTTTGTCAAGGTGTGGGTGAAAACAGAAAAAACATAAGTGCTTACCTTAAATGAGGGTGAAAAGGAATGATAAAACCAGTCAGCGTGGCCCCGTGCCATCGGGGAGCTAATTGCTGGAAGTGTACAGACCGGAAGGCGGATGTCAGTCAATCAAACGGACTTCCACCCCATTGAGGAGCTTGTTCGAAAGCAAGCCTCCTGGTAACCATGGGAGCCGCTTTCAACATTGTCACGGCTTTCCTCCGGCGCAGTGGGACTGCACTCTGTATGGGATGATAAAACATAAGTGGTGGTTACAAAACAACTTGATTCTTTGGGCGGGATGTATTAATATACATCGCTGCCTGGCCGCCGCGATGCCCCCTCCTGCATCCCTCATGCCAGGGACAGCTAAGCAAGCTGTCCCCGGCGCCTCCCCCCTGCAGCCGGAAGGACGTCCAGCTGCGTCGCTAGGGGGAGGAAGGTGTTACCTTCCGGGTCCAGGAGGACCTGGACCAGGTAAGAGAGGGAGGGGGAGAGGGGGGTCGGCGGGTTTTTCAGCGGAGGCGTCGGGCGGCGAAAAGAAGCCCATAGGCTTCTATAGGGTATCGCCACCCAAAGGTGGTGATACCCTACACTGCGGTGACGTGGCGGCCGGGTAATAGTACATAGGAAAATGCGGTAAAATGGGGATTTTACCGCATTTTCCCATATTGGCGGGATGTATTAATATACATCGCCGCCCTTCGCCTAACAGCCGCCGCGATGCTGCCGCATATGTACTAACATATGCGGCTAGCATCGGGTTGCGGTGACGGAGACCCCCGCGATACCTGTGATGTGGTCTGCGGGGGTCTCCGTCACCTCCCGGCGGCTGCCAGTGTCCCCCTGCGTTTCCTCCTCCCCCCTGAAGCCGGATGTCCTCCCGGCTGACAGGTATGTAGGAGCTTTTGGTGATCAGTTGCACAGGAAGGGAGATGGATATCAGAATAATTTTTTAATTTATTCAATTGGCCCCCTCTGGTCAAGTTTATTCAGTTTCTATTAGATCCAGGGGTGTGCTCCCACCGACAGTTTATTTAATGAGATTTTTACAGAAAAGAGAATGGATTGTCATATGGTGGTGCACCATTTATAGAAAAGAGTCATAAAATTTACCTTTTATTGTTTTTATTTTAAAAGTGAAGAACACGAAATATGACAAACAACAAATAACATTAACACAAGTGAAAACAGTGTGCTATTAAAAGGCACGTTCGAGTTCCTGGAGCAAATTCCCTCTATTCAATATTATCAATTACACTACTAGCTTTCTCCTTCTTGACCTTTAAACAATTGTTTGAGGAGAGAAGTGTGTCAATCTTAAATAGGTTTGTGTTCTATATACAAATGTAACAGCCTGTATGTTAGCTACTTTGATGCGGTGTTTGGTACTAAATTGGTTGAGATTGAATTAATTAGCTCAATTAATTACCAGTTTATCTGGCGTGGTGCTGTTTGTATTATTTTTATATTGATAATACAATTGAGCTGTGTGTTATCACAGAAATGCAGTAATATCACTAATCGGTTACCCCTTTCCGTCTGAGGTCACTATTAAATCAGTGCTTACAGAACGGGTTTTTAGGGTGATGCAGCACCTCTATTATATGTATGGGTTACTGCTAGTGAATCAATTCAATGCCCGGATAAACATTGCTACCTGGGCTAGGGTTATTAATTAGGCTGATGGTGTGGAGTTATTTCCTTACGCCGTTTATTGAGAATATAGCTTATAGTTGCGGTCGCAGGGAGACTCTTTAACCAGTACAGCTTAAACCTGTCCTATATGGACGGTATGCAATGATTCCCCCAAAAGGAGAGGCTGGTGGTAACGGTAATAATAGTATCACAGGTACTAGGTAGAACCCCGTGCTGTCGACCTGATACTATGGTCGCGTACAGCTAGCGGGGAGCCGTCCGTTCTCCGTATAACAGGTAGCTATCGGCGCGCACTCCCTGTCCTAGGGACAAGTGCCGCAAACAGGATTTCAGTTGCCGTATGTCTTGAAGTCCAACCCTGTGCCACTGTCAGCTCGTACTGCTGCTGGCGTGGTCTTAGGGTGACTAGTGACAAGAGGCTGCTAATACATTAGAGTCCTGAAAAGGACTAATAAATACATTTCATAGAACACAAAAAAAAAAGGGGGTAGGGAATTGCTGGAGGAACGTGCGCACGGCTGGGTCGGCCGGCGTACGCTTCGTAGGTCTTCCTCAGGGCAACCGGTATAGGTGCCCAGGGTAGGCTTATAAGGCTTGTTCTGATTTGAATGGTCCAATAATCAGGTTCTTGGTCCCAGAGGTCCCGCCCCTGCTACAGTTCACCTGTCATTTGAGGGTATATATCCCTTCAATTATTCCTTAATACGAATGTATATATCCTTAGTTAGTTCTTCAAATTATGGGTACATTATCCATGTATATGTGAATATTTTTACTGTTTGAAACAGCTTAAGGCAGCTGAGATTGGCTTAATTAATGCGTATATGTGTTCAATTAGTATCCTCTCTTGTTGGTTTCTGGGTAATAATGTTGGGCTTCAGTGCACCCATGTGTCCACATGGGATGTATGTCGACCAATACCAACAATAGAATATTACTCCAATGTTGGGCTCCAGTGCATCCATGTGTCAACATGAGATGCATGTCGACCAATTATGTATAGGTTTTTAATCGTTTTCTGGGTTTTTGGAGTCATAGAATATTACAGTATAAGGCTCCAGTGCATCCATGAGTCAACATGAGGGGGCATGTCGACTAGTGCATTGAATGCTTGACATAATTCAAGTTATTGCATTTCTATAGGTACCGTCGGGATCTGGTCCCGTGTATGTTAGTATATTGTGTCGTATATTGAGATGTATGTCGACCAATACCAAAATAGAATATTGCCCCAATGTTAGGCTCCAGTGCACCCATGTGTCAACATGAGATGCATGTCGACCAATACGTATAGATGTTCAATCGTTTTCTGGGTTTTTGGAGTCATAGAATATTACAATATAAGGCTCCAGTGCATCCATGTGTCAACATGAGGGGCATGTCGACTAATGCATTGAATGTTTGACATAATTCAAGTTATTGTATTTCTATAGGTACTGTCGAGATCTGGTCCCGTGTATGGTAATATATTGTGTCGTAGGGCTTGTGTGTCGACTTTGGTGAAGTACCGTGTGGGGAAATTTAGGTGATCTCTGTGTCCCTACATCCTCCTAGGGATGTGTGCATATAGAGATAGGGATGTGGCTGTTGGGCCATAAATATTTAGGAGGGTGGTAGATAGGATGGTGATGTGCCTATGTAAGGTAATGGCACATATAGTGAGGTCAGGTGTAGGCAGGTTATAAGGTGCAATATAAATAGTAGTTTAGATATTGTTATATTATTATAAGTTGGTGGAGGGGGTGGTGAAAAAACAGGGAGTGTCAAAGGTAAAACAAATAAAGAAACGAGAACAAGGTGCCACTCTAATGTAGTGTGGGGATTGAAGGGTAAGTGATAGGTAGTATTGGGGTCGTGAATCTGGTCACCTGTTTTTCAGATGCAATGCAGTAATGCAGTGTATGGAGATCATAGGGTGTTAAAATTGAGGGCTAGGTGGTTCCGTGTGTTGACACCTTATGTCGACTGAGTGATTATTTTAATATAGGATGAATATATATATTTTCTATTCGTTGGTAATCCAATCATTCTAGTGGTATTGCATTGGTATCAGATTGTAGAATTTTAAGGGGGTAAGATTCTTATTATTATCCTGGCATGCTATGATTGTCATTGCCAATCTCCCTATGTTGGTGCGAAAGAGAGTGAGCGAAAGCTGCAGGACGCAGTGAAACGCGTTAGGTGAACCTGTACCCCCTTCCCAGCCTCAGGACAATTGTGAGACCTACTTCATTGTGGACATTCAACCTTTTGCTGCTCATTGGAGACCACACTACTAGGCGGACACCGTGTTCCCAGACACCATTGGTTATCAACATCTACACCGGTGAGATCATCTCTGGGTCACGGAAGCCTACTCCCAAACTCCTGGACATTGCATTGGTCACATCGCCACAACAAACATCCCTCTGGTGTTGGAGACATATTCCATCTGTCTCACACCTCATCATAGAGGACTGATTCCATCCAGCGATCTCTGACCCCTCCAGCGGCACGACAAAATAGCCGCATTTATCGTGAGGACCCTACCAGCCCTGTATCTTCATTTGTTCCACAAGGATCCAATTGGTAAAGTGCACTTACCTGTTTCTTCCACAAATCAAGTGATCACACTGTTGCTCACAAACACATGTCCTTTGAGGCGGGATATTCCCATATTAACTTCATTTCCGTTAATTCCAGTTTACTTTTTATTCCCCACCTTCTCGATTTTAATTAGTTACATTATGTTTTTTTGTTCATTATTGTATTAATATATATTGTGTATATATGCATTTTTAACTAGTAAAATATTTGTACCTTTATAAACAAATTTTGTTTCCATTCATTGACCTAAGCGCTGCCCAAACTCGCCTTGTGCGAGTATTTCCTTCTTTTTTGTACCAGTGAGGAGTGACTACCCTCACACTCAGGCAGCAGCTTATATTGTAGAAACAGCTCATTGTCTAAGCGCCTGAATATTCCCAGCGAATATCTCTTTCTTCTGAGTAATCAGACTAGGTTAGGTGGCCTGGCTGGTGTGACATTTTAGTCAGATTGCTCTATTCCACCAGTCTAGTCATGTTTTCGAGTAGGTTTTTTAAGGAAGGCTGCATAGCTCATGTCCTCATTGAGTCCATTGGGTGTCATAGTATCAAGCAGAAAAATGAATTTTGTTTCATGTTGTAAGAGCTCCTTGTCCACATTGCCCCGTCTTATACCTTTGTCTACCTGCATCATGCCAAAGGCTTGTAGTCCCTTGGCATTGCCTTGGTGACATCTTAGGAAATGTTTTGCAATTGGGGTCAGTTTCTTCATGTTTTGTTTGTCCCTACTAGCATTTTTGATGCTAGACAGATGTTCCAGTAATCTTTGTTTTAAAGGCCTGATGGTTTTGCCTATATATGTAAGATTACAGGGGCAGCGTAGGTTATAGATTACTCCTGGAGTGGTACATGTGATCTTGTTCTTGATCACCCATTCTTTATCAAATTTGTCAGTAAATGTCATTGTATTTTTCATGTAGGGACATGCCTTACACTCCTACAAATGTGGGACATGTAAGTCATGTCCCTACATGAAAAATACAATGACATTTACTGACAAAGCGTTGACGGGGCGGCGGGGTTTTAATACATAGGGAAATGCGGTAAAACAGGTGTTTTACCGCATTTTCCTGTTAGTGCATCCTGTGGGATGCAGTTGATTTCCCGGCGGTCGGGATCCCGGCGGTCGGAATCCCGACACTGGAATCCCGACCGCCGAAATCCCGAAACTTTCTCCCTCCGTGGGTGTCCACGACACCCATAGAGGGAGAATAAAATAGCGTGCCGAGCGTAGCGAGGCACCGGGCCCGCTGCGTGGCGAGCGCAGCGAGCCCGCAAGGGGGGGCGATCCATGTCCCCCCCTTGTCGGGATTTCGGCGGTCGGGATTCCAGTGTCGGGATTCCGACCGCCGGGATCCCGACCGCCGGGAAATCGTATCGGATCCCATCCTGTGCATAGTCACAAATAACAAATAAAATAAAATGCAGTGTAAATAGTGTGTTTGTATTAGCTCCCCGGTGACACGGGACCACGCTAGGCCAAGATTCCTACTTTCGGAATGTTCTGACAGTTGGAATCCTGGCCATGGTTGGTTACCCCCCTGTATCTCTCTCCAAGCTTTGATGCATTATGTTCCTGTACCACTGAAAAAACATAAGTGAGTGGACACTACAATAACACAATGGTGGAAGGATTAGAAGTGGTGTGTATCCTTACATCACAAATCTAGAAGTACATCCACAATTGTCAGCTCCGAACCAGTTCAAACTATTAAAAACTAGAGAAATATTACTTGAAAGACTAGGCAAAATACTGGAGGTGATGGGCTTTACTGTCTGCAGAGATGAAAGCTGATACTAGCTGAAACACTCATCAAAAAAGGGAAGGAAACTAAATCGGATGAAGCCCAGACAGTAGATCACACATGCTGCTTTCACACCGCAAAACCTGCTTAGACCAGGTATTTAAAACGTGTTGTGTTTTTTTTTTAAATGGGTCAGAGCAAGTTAAACCCCTTTCACATCGCATGTAAATACCTGGTCTAAAGCAGGTTTGCGGTGTGAAAGCAGCATGAGAGACCAGATCCGCATGTTGTTCGCATGTAACTCAGCCCAGACAACATACGTCAAAGCACGTGTGGTCTTGGCCAAGACAAATATTCCGTTATGGAAATGACTCGCATTATAGGGTAATATCTAAAGCAGATGTGATGGTATTTGTTACATTAATCTAAACCAATCACAAGGTTTCAGAAAAGAACATAAAATCATTAATGTTCTGACTGTAGTGTGAAGCCATAGATATATTATAGTGGCGTAATAGGCGATAAACGAGTGAATGAGTTGGCGAGACCCATCTAGCGTTCAGAAAATCGACAGGCAAAATGTTGACACATCCATAGTGCCGACACTGATATATTGGCCTTACCCTAATTGCAATCTAGCACTAATTGCATATGTAAACATTCACAATTGTAAACATTTGGACAGGGACCAAAAAGTCCCAGAAAGGGGGGGGGGGGAGAGATGATGGGCAGAGAAAGGGGGAAAGATGATGGGTAGAGAAAGAGGGGAGATATGATGGGCAGAGAAAGGGGGAGAGATGTTGGTAGAGAAAGGGGGGAGAGATGATGGTCAGAGAAAGGGGGACAGATGCTTGGCAGGGAGAGGAGAGATATGCTGGGCAGGGAGAGGAGAGATATGCTGGGCAGGGAGAGGAGAGATATGCTGGGCAGAGAAAAGGGGGAGATATGCTGGGTAGAGAAAGGGGGGCCAAATGGTGGGCAGGGAGTGTGGGGCCAGATGGTGGGCAGGGAGTGTGGGGACAGATGGTGGGCATGGAGAGGGGGGGCAGATGGTGGGCATGGAGAGGGGGGGCAGATGGTGGGCAGGGAGAGCGTTACCAGTGTGTGAAAGGATAGGGACCGGCCAGTCCTGACTCCCTGCTGCTCCCAGCTGAACACGGGACTGCGCTGCAGCAGGACATCAGTGACTCGGTGACCTATGGTGCCTCCCACCTCGCCCATCTTCTCACCTTCCTCTGCCCCGCTCCCATGCTCACAGCCCGGCTCCTCTATCCCTAATCTGACTGCTCTCACTGCCCGGGGCATAGCGGTGGCTGCACAACATCGGCCCACAAGGCCATCGGCCCTTCTGGCATTTGCCAGAAGTGCCAGATGGCCAGTCCGTCCCTGCATTTGGAGAAGGATGTCAGTATCCCCATTGTGGATGTTGATATTTCACCTGTAATGAACATGTCAACAATTTGATTGTTAATATTCTGACTGGAACCCAGCATAAAGCAAAAATATCAACGTCTCAGTAGGGATGGTCATTGATGATTGGAAATCATAGATGGTTTATGGTCGATGTTCTATATTTTTGCCATCGATGGGGGAGAAACAGATGGTCTCCCTCCATCGATGGCACAGTATAACCAATGTTTTTTATTTTTTTTTTCAAGGTGCCGGCACATAGCTTCACCCTCCAACAGCCCTGAAGCCTCGCCCCCACATTCTGATTGGTTAGTCAAAGAAAATGGATGACCATCGATAGCTAAAATGATCAATGGTCATCCATAACATAGTTTGCTACCATCGATGGCTGGTTGTAGTATCACCATCACCACCATGACTGCACCGATGGCCATCCCTATGTCTGGGAACTTCTTGGATATCCCAGTGAGCACTGCTGGGGCAATAGTGAGGGAATGGAAGCTGCGTTATACCCCCAGGTACTGCCTAGACCAGGCCAACCCTCAGAACGCAGAGTAAGAGGGAGACTTGTGAGGAGCCACAGAGAGGCCACTATCACTGTGCAGCAGCTGCAGAGCTCAGTGGCTGAGACTGGGGTGAGGGTGCAGCCGTATCTGCAGGCACATGGCTGTATGGGAGGGTGGCTAGGAAGAGGCCATTGCTGAGTAAAAAACACATCAAAGAATCTCTGGAGCTTGCCACAAGTTGTCAGAGTGACCTGGATAATATGGGGAGAGGTTTTGGGGGTCAGATAAGACAAAAATTTAGCTTTCTGGCCCCAAAAAGTCTGCACCGTGATCCATAGGATTGCATGGTTGTGTATGTTCCTGCGAACGAGTCACACGTGGGTGTATCTAGTCACAATTACAATGTGTGACCGGGTAAGCTAACAGCACCGCACTGCACAGATAGATAGATAGATAGATAGATAGATAGATATAGACATTAGGTTGTGTGGCTGGTAAGTCCAGGTGCCCCTGAGAGGACAACATCAAGCAATGTAAAGGAGACAAAATTAAATGATATTCTCATATCTTGCCGTCCCACCCCCCACCCCCCTTACCCCAAACAAAAGGGTTGTGGGGCCCCTGGTCTCAAGGGGTGCCGAACGGGGTACCGACAGTCAGGATCCGGACTGTTAAAACACCAACGGCCGGGTTCCCAATGGCCGTCGGCTATTTTCACTCGTGGGGGGTCCACGACCCCCATAGAGGGAGAATAGAATAGGTGGTGAGCGCAGCCCTCCACCGTGCCCGCCGCAAGGGGCTTTGTTGCGCTGGCCAGGCAGTCGGGATCCCGACTGTCGATGAATCATAAGACACCCGTCTCAATCATGAGGCCAGTGTGGTTGCACAGCATAAGCTGAATGTACTACAATGGCCAAGTCACAGTCCAGATATCAGCCCAATCTGTGGACTATTGGAAAATGACAGCCCACCAGCAACATCCAACCAATCAGAGGTGGTACTGGCATTGGTGCAGTGAGGGCCCATGAGGACTAAGGGGGCCACTGCTGTCCTCGTCACCCACTGGTTTTCCCTGTCACACTCTACCCCCCCCCCCACACACACACCTCTCCCTGTCACCCTCTGATTTTCCAAGTTTTGCCACTGCTACCAAGCTGAACACCCTGAAGCAAATCTGCAAGGAAGTCAGCCTACTGGGGCCCAATAATAACACTGACTAGTACAGTCTGTGTATTGTTTGTAATGGGGTGTATGAATACTTTAGCAAGTCTCTCTAGAGACTGTATAGCTGGCGAGGTGGATCAGCACCTGTGCTCTGAGTGCAGGGGCTGCAGGCATCTGTGTTACAGTTAGTAGGTTGCCTATATGTGCTTTGCTGTGTTTGCTCTGTATCTCTTGTACTCAGTGGATTTTATTCAGACATTTATTGGCTTGATATTAGCTATGTAGCCCCACCCTGCTGGCTCTAAACCATGACCACAGCAGATAAAAGCTCTCTCCTGCGCTGGCACTTGCTGTAGGAAACAGTCAGGGACGGTCATCACCCAGCCTCTCTCAGCATCGCACCCCGACTGCCCAGGTGCCACCATGCAGAGAAAACTAGTTGACATCCAGGGAATGGCCATCACTGAATGCATTGCCGAAAACTGGGAGCAAATCTGGAACTTCCAGGCCAGAGACGGAGATGTTTTGTTAGACACCTATCCGAAATCAGGTAGGTCACCTAGGACTTCCATGCCAGCCGTCTGCAGGACCCATATTCACAGGTCCTGTATATAACAACCCTAAGAGCTTACACTCTACATCCACAGTCCGTGCATAGAAGAACCATAGGAGCTTACACTCTACATCTACAGTCCTTGCATATGGAAACCATAGGAGCTTACACTCTACATTAACTAACACTTGTACTTATCGCTCAGCTAAGGCTCCGGTGCAGGCAGAATAACACATTGATGTTTAACCCTTTGAGTGCCAGGTGAATTTGGCAACATTGGTGTGAAAATTGCCAAGCACACATTTGTATTCATCATAATGACCTTATATAGGAAATATCATCTGTTTTTTACACAACATTTTTTATTTGAATTTATATAACAAATGTGAGCAATGCTTTTAGCGGATATTCTGTGCACAGAGACGTCGGCACTCAAAGGGTTAAGTAATGGGCTTGGACGGCGACATCTGAGTTTATTAAACATTATAAACAATAAGTTATACTTAAGCGGGAGATCTAGAAATGCTAAACGACTTCATTCTTGTACTGGTGTATACAGAGTTGTCAGACTCCAGTCTGTACTGTTCCCAGGTGAGGGACTGACGGTAAAGTTATACTGCAGTATACGTTCTCTCATCAGCATTTTCCTTTAAATCTTTTTCCCCGAATGTCCGCTTCTCTCTCTCTCTTTCTCTTTCCCCTCACACACTCAGCCCCTATTTTTTTGGGAAGCAAGACAGCTTTTGCTCTGTGGGGATTTCAGTACTAAAGCTGTATTTATCCTCTAACTGGGGGTGTTGTGTCCCGCCTGGATTTCAGGAACCACATGGATGCAGGAGATTATTGACCTAATCAGACATGACGCTGACGAGCAGATCTGCAGGAGAGCCCCCATATATGAGAGGATCCCCTTCATTGAGCTCTTGCATCTGATGAAACCTGGTAAGGGTGAAACGCGCGTTGCAGAAACTCCTCTCTAGAACTACTCAGATTTGGTAGAAAACTTCTAAAAAGGTGATGTTGCCGTTTGATAGACAGAATCTGATTGGTTAGAAAAATCACATGGTTTCCCCCAGCACACTGAATGGTATCAGTAACCAGATTCAAAAACTACTGATAGAAGTATTCAGAATCTTGTTGCTATGGGCTAATTCACTTTTTTCATTTTTAGAAGCTTTAGTACATGTGCTACTATATGTGTAGAGTAAATGTACCCCATATTATTCATGTTGTTATATTATATCTGTGCAGGGTTGCCTACCCTCCCGGAATGGCCGGGAGGGTCCTGGAAATCGGGTCCCCCTCCTGGCCCCCCCGGAAAGAGGAACAACCCTCCCGCAAAGCCGCCCGGCTCCCGCGACAACCCCCTACCCCCCCCACCTCAGCGAATCGCGCTGTTTTAGCCTCACCCAATGTGTACAATGCATTAAAAATTTTATTTCATGTTGGGGCGTGGCTAAAACGGCACAATCACTCTGTACACGCCCCAAACAAATAGCCACTAGTGTGGCTCCGCCCCACCCCATTTCATTCCCTGCAGCCCCACCCCCCCTCCTGAGCTGGTTGCCCTCTCCCGGAAAGGGCAGCCAGAAAGTAGGTAAATATGTAAGTATGTAACACAGATAACATGTATATCGTGTATATGCATACTCACTATTATACTACAATGCCTACTTATATATTATAGTTCTCATTATAATGGACACATCTCTTATTACCAGCTGTAATGGCTCTAAACCTGTGAGATAATCTCCACACTTCCACCAACGCCCCAATAATTACACACACAAATGTTAGGGAATAGTATCACCGGTCCGTGGTTCCTCATCACCCCTGGGTCTCAGGTCTTAGCGCAGTCACTTTCTCAGGCGTGTCTGGCGCTTACAGCGACTCTGTGCCAGGGTTGGGAAGGTTCCAGGAGCTCAGAAGAATGTGGAGATTGGGTTACATGAGGCAATAGGCAAGTAAATAATTGTGTTATCATAGTTATTGGTGTTAAACATTAACCCCTCGCTGATCGCCAGGACCTGAGAAGGCTTTGTAGGTACTGACTTAGAGAGTGTGGTTGGATCCGCACAGACAAGAAAACATAACTTTTGCAATGATATAAGGAACCAATATAAAGAACTACTTATTGAATAATTATTGTAGTCATTAATTGGTGATGTGCCCAAAATTCAGTACAATAACTGAATAGTGGGATTTGTTTGCAAACATATCCCACTATCAAGGCTTTGTAGGTACCAGGTAGTTACGCTTTATGCAGCCTGAATCAGATTTCTCTCTTCTAGGGCGGGATGTACTAATATACATCGCCGCCCATCGCCTGCCAGCCGCCACGATGCTGCCGCATATGTACTTACATATGTGGCTAGCATCGGGTTGCAGTGACGGAGACCCCCGCGATACCTGTAATGTGGTGTGCGGGGGTCTCCGTCACATCCCGGCGGCTGTCAGTGTACCCCTGCGTCTCCTCCTCCCCCCTGCAGCCGGATGTCCTCCCGGCTGTGACACCTGCTGAGGGAGGAGGAGATCGATGGAGGATGGGAGGGGGGGTCGCGCGGAAGGCGGGCGGCTATAGAAGCCCATAGCCTTCTATAGGGTATCGCCACCCAGATCGTGGCGATACCCTGCCAGGCGGAGACGGGGCGGACGGCTAATGGTACATAGGAAAATGCGGTAAAACCCCAGTTTTACCGCATTTTCCCTTTAGTACATCCCGCCCCTAATGATATATTCAGATCAAAGCATTGTGCAGAGGCAGAATGGCCCAAAATGGGGCAGATAGATAGACAGATAGATAGAGAGATGTAAATTCCATTGGTGCAGCAGGTGCAAAGCACTGGGGCCCCTGAGGACTATTACCCCCTCCCCTTGTCACCCACTGTTTTTTAATGTCACACTCTGCATCCCCCTGTCCCACTCTGCATCCCCCTGTTTCTCCCTGTAACACTCTGCCTCCCCCTGCCTCTCCCTATAACCATCTGCCTCCCCTGTAACCCTCTGCCTCTCCCTGTCACTCCCTATCTCACTCTGCCTCCCCCTGTCACCCTCTGCCTCTCCCTGTCACACTCTTCCTCTCCCTCTCTTACTCTGCCTCCCCTGTCACCATCTGCCTCTCCCTGTCACACTCTGTCTCCCCCCTGTCACCCTCTGCCTCTCCCTTTCACACTTTGGCCATTATTCTAGTTGAATCGGACGGATGCGTATTTCGGACAGCCATAGATAGTAATAAACTATGTGATGGATGACCACTGATAGTTTTACCTATTGAAGGTCATCCATTTTCTTTGACTCGTGGGCCAATCAGAACATGGGGGAGGGCTTAAAAAAACAAAAGCAGAACACCAGTTTTGCTGTGCCATCCCAGTTGTATAGCACAATTGCAAGAACCCCTCAATGTGGGTTCCAGATGATGAGAGTATCCTGGAAAGTGTCTAAGTGGGAGACAGTAATAGTGGAGTGTGAGTGTGTCAGAAAACTATACTGCTGGCTTCTCTCCATATGTTTTTAATAACATTGATGGAAGTGAGTGATATCCCATTCACCTCACATGCACTTTGAAAAGGGAGAAAATAAGTTGAACAGTAAAGAAAAAAAGAGTGTATCCACAAGATGGCCTATGTGAGGTAAACCTGATGGGGAACAGTATAGGGAAGTGTACCTGTGCGTGATATATCAGGGGAGTCGTTCCAGGCTCAGAAGGTCCAGGGTAGCTGTGCACAGCAGAATCTGGAGAGAGACGGCCGTTTCGCCTGTTGACTTCCTCACACCTCATGCAATGCTCCTCTGGGAATGTTTTGGATGGCCAGGACATTTTTATGGGGCCCCTTGGGACCTGCTTGGCTGCCTTTTGGAAAGTTTGCCTCTGGTTGTCATTTTAGCTTAAAGATATGTATATATATAAATATTAAATATTGATTTTATTGATATTGAAATGTACTTAGCTGTGGAGAGTGATCCAGCAGGGAGAGATAAGGGGCAGATTTATTAAGCCTGGTGACAATGCAGCAGCCCATCAGCTCCTAACTGTCAAGTTATGGGCTGGGTTTGAAAAATGACAGGTTTAATACTTCTGCCTGAAAGTACTAAGCAATCAGTCAATTGATTTCAAACTTGCAACATGACTGTTAGGAGCTGCTATGTTATCTCTCTCCACTTTAACACTCCCCAAGACGTAGCCCCAGAAGCACTAATGTTTTACACTGAACATTTTGTGGTTTGAGGAATGTTCCTGTGAAGAAATATTGAGTTACAGAATTCCAGCATTCAGCCAAGGACATTAGCTTTGGTTCTGAGATAAGATGGGAAAACATTCGCAGTGGAACGCATAATGAACTGGTCTGTGTACTCGCTATCCGCCAGTCATGATTCACTATCAGTTCACTAACAAAAAACATTTATCCGTGAGGACTCTTCCAACCCTTGGTCTGTTACTCTGATCAAACTCAGTCTTAGTTTCTGCCCACGTGAGGATTACATTCTGTCCACGTGTGGGTTACAAAGCACCTCTGTGTGGCTAGTTTGGTTGGCCACATTCCTAGATCCAGGAATTCAAAGTCCAATTCCCCATGAAAAACCTCTGCCCTCTACTTTCCTGTTCCTGAGGCTGTTCTGTACTCAGTGGCGCCGAGTGGGGGGCATGGGCGTTCATATAGTTGGTGAAATGTGTGCGGTGCACACGGGTCCATGGGCCTAGGGGGGCCACACTGCACACACTCCGCCCATATCATAATACTCACGTGTCCCGCGCTGAAATTGTGGCGAAAATGGCTGCCAAAATGGCCAACTCACATGGGCAGTGTTGAATTTGGTCTCCGGAAAATGGAGGGTGCAATGTTTCCGGAGACGCGCATGAGCAGTACACTCTGGCCCAATTCCAGAGTCTAAGGCAGTGGTTCCCAAAACTGTGTGCCTAGGCTCCCTGGGGTGCCACAGGACACTTGAAGGGTGCCTTGGGTTGGTGGTCCAGGATCAATTCACATTACTTATGTTCAATGTAAAAGGCAAAACCAGTGCTGGTGGCTGCCAGTCATAAAATATGTGGACAAACAGAAACAAATATTGCCCCTCACTACATAACTTAACCTAAGTAAAATAAAAATAATTTATTTTCTGAATAAGAAACTTTTGGCCTAGGGGTGCCTTGAAAAAAAGGTACTTGTGGAGTATCACGGCTCCCACGACCTTCATCGTATGCTGATTGTATGCTAAACATCGCATCGCATACGATCAAATCGCATGCGATGCGATGCGATCGCACCCGATTTTGCACTGAAATGCATCAGAATGCATTGAAATGTGTATTAAACTTGTGAAATGCCCCCAAATGCCATTTTTCATAGTGCATCACCCCCACTATCAACGTCAACCCGAAGCGTGGCGAGCGCAGCGAGCCCGCGAGGGGCGGCGGTAAGCGTCCTACGACCTTTTCATACCCCCACTATCCACGTCGGCGTGGAGTTGAGAATAGAAAGTGTTGCGAGCGCAGCGAGCCACCGAGCCCGAAGCATGGCGCACGCAGCGCGCCCCGCGGGGGGACGCGGATACCTTCACAGCTATACGCGTCCCCTTGCGGGCTTCACAGGTATCCGCGTGCGCTCGCCACGCTTCGGGCTCGCCACACTTTCTATTCTCAACTCCACGCCGACATGGATGTCGCTGCGCTCGCCACGCTTCGGGTTGACGTTGATAGTGGGGTTGGTGCACTATGAAAAATGGCATTTGGGGGCATTTCACAAGTTTAATACACATTTCAATGCATTTTGATGCATTTCAGTGCAAAATCGGGTGCCATCGCATCGGATGCCATCGTATGCCATCCGATGCGATCGCATACGATTTTTGAGCAAAAATCTGTAAAAATCGTATCGCATCGTATGCCATCGTATGCCACTACATATGGCATACGATGGGAGCCGTGATACTCCACAAGTACGGAAAAAAATTCTGATACTCTAGGGTGTCGAGATTCAAAATGTTTGGGAACCACTGGTCTAAGGTACAGTGGAGAGGAGGAAGCCCACCCGGAGTCTACACACAGGCCCTCTTTTCTGTTAAAGCGCTATTCTATTCTCCCTCTATGGGGGTCGTGGAACCCCACGAGGGAAAATAGCAGGTGGCCTTCGGGAACCCGGCTGTCGGTGTTTTGACAGTCAGGATCCCGATGTCGGGTAAGTGACTGTCGGGATCCCAACTGTTGGGACCCCGTCCGGCACCCCCTGGCGAGGGGGTACTAATTAACCGGACCCAGGTCTGGTGGAGGGGCACAGCGGGGCGCCCCAATTACCTGACTGCAGCTCTTCTCAATCCATCACATGCTGCAGTGGGGCCAGGGAGGCAGGGCCGGTGCAAGGCACCGGAGCGCCCCAGGCGAGTCGGGGTGGGGGTCCCTGCAGTCAGCTGGCGCACGCTGATTGGCTGAATCTCAGCCAATCAGCGTGCGGCCAGTGTTTCCACAACAGAAGCGCTTCCGCGTAGCCAGGCGGATAGCGCTCATTATTTCTTGACTGCAGGGACCCCCCGCTGCCGCCGCCGCAAGCTTTATATACACAGCCGCAGGACAGGTACCCCCGCGGCACGGGGGGGGGGGCGAAATGCCGCCCTCCAGTGGCCGGCGCCCTAGGCAAATGCCTAGATTTGCCTAGTGGTGGCGCCGGCCCTGCAGGGAGGTACTAAAAGTACTATTTATACTGTATTTTATTCTGAGCATGCCTCCCGCAATTAGACCACACCCTCTGGACAGTACCTGGGCCCGGACAGGCACTCTATAGCCCTGCCTGTACTCACTACAATCCTGCTAGAATATTGCCCCAGCGCTGGTGTCTCCGTCCTGTCTTCTTATATTCTGAATTCCAGGGTCACTCAGATTGCCCCTGCTTCACAACACAAAGGAAAGAAAATCACATTGAACAATAAAGGAAATATGTTAGAATCTTTAAAAATGAAAGTGTGAATTACCTACCTGCCTTCCATATATTGTTGTATATACAACAATGGCGCTAGGGTGGGATTGGTCAGCAAGGGCGAACAGGGCAAGTCAAAGTGACCTTCTTATCACAATATAAACAGACATATAACTTAGCTGTAATACACACTATGGGGTCTATTCATTATGTTCCTCTCCCGTTTTCAGCCCCATTCTAATCGCTGATCGCAGGAGCTTGCTCCTGCGACCAGCTGATTACCTCTGCGGCTCCCCCGGCAGAGGTTCCTTCTCATCAGTGACCATCTCTGGTCGCTGATGAAAAAGAGACACTGGGCAATATATTGCTCAGCAATGTATTGCTAGCGATATATGGCTGAGCAATATATCTCCCCCGTGTGTACGGGGCTTAACTCTCTCTACACCAGTTACACCTGCCCCACCTGCAGTGCAGCATGGTGTTTGTCCATTACTGCTTTTGTTATCCTTACTGAATAACCCTCCTGTGTTCGCAAACTTAATTGTCAGGCAGAAGTATTAAATCGAGTTTCCCCTCCAAATGTCTGGGCACTGAAAGTACTGCCGGGGAATTATGGTTACTGCTTTGGGGCAGCACAAATCCAGAAATTCCGTTAATGTAAATGCTGTTCTGTCAGGTAGTGAGTGTAGTGCGGATGTAGGATGCAGAGGCTGCAGGTGCTAGAAGTAATGAGTATGTAGTGCAGCCGGTTACACCAGATTGGTAGAGATGTAACGGCACTCTGGGCTTGGGGGGCAACAGAGCTGGGTGGGCGTAATCCTTAGTATTTTACCCCTAACCCTAACCATACTCTTAGTGCTTAACTGTAACGAACCCCACCTGCAGCCTAACCGTATGTGTTGCTCCCCCCCTCCCTTATCTACCCAAAACCCATCCATCAGCATTCTCAACGTCACCATTCCCGTGTCAGAATTTTGACTGCCAGGTTCCAGTCTGCCCAAACCCTGACCATATTCTACAGTATCCCCCCCCCCCATGAGAATTTTGGTGAGTGAATGTTGTCCCTCTGGTTTTATCATTGCAGGGGTAGAAGAGGTGGATGCTATGCCCTCACCCAGGGTCCTGAAGAGTCACCTGCCCATCCAGCTGGTCCCTCCATCTTTCTGGGAGCACAACTGCAAGGTACAGGTTCTCTGTGGTGGTGTGGTTAATGGTCGGTCAGAACTGTGATGGATGAGGTAATTGTTGTCCTCTCCAGGTGATATACGTGGCCCGGAACGCCAGAGACACGCTGACCTCCTTCTATCACTTTGACCACCTTGTACAGTTCCACCCTATGCCGGTGTCTTTTGAAAACTATCTGGAACGGTTTATGAAGGGAGACGGTGAGTGGGGGAACTGTGGAGGTGGGACTGGAGGGGTGCCGGACGGCTCCCCGACAGTCATTACACCGATGTCGGAATCCCGACTGCTCCCTTGTGGGGTGTCCACGACCCCCATAGAGGGAGAATAAAATAGGTGGCGAGCGCAGCGAGCCCCCAAGGTGCTTCATTGTGCTCCCCCCACTGTGCAGTCGGGATTCCGACGTCTGAGTAATGACTGTCGGGCAAATATACCACACCCGACCGGAGAGGGCTCTTCGATGTTGGAATGTATCTATAACAGACCATGGGCGAAATGTTATAGATGCAATTTTTAGTCATGTTCTGAAATTGCACTAAATTGCATGTTCTGAAACCAAAGTTTTTGACAAAATCGCAAATGGAATGGAATGGGAGTTTAAGGGCAGAAATTTAATTCACATTCAATTTGCTGCAATTTCTGGTCATGAAATAGTGCGAGTTTTAGAAATGAAAATGTGTGATTTTTTAGGCAGGTTAATGTGCAGTTTTCGAAAAAATAAAAAAAACAGCGCGGGGGGGGGGGGGGGGGGGGGGGTGTTTGCTTCTGGGACCTGGCTCGTTGAACCGGTCCTGGCTTTAGAAATTTAGGGGACAAAATTCATAGGGGATCCCCAGGTTTTCTAAAACAGTTGCTTATAAACAGTGTAAATGAAATGTATATTGTAGACATGGGCTTGAAGATGAACAAATTGGAGCCCTCCCTGGCACTAAAATGTGTGAGCCACCCCTACCCCCACACTCACCCCTCTCACCACTGCATCTTCCGATAGGTTGCGGTCCCGGCTTCCTGGACCTGCTGTCAGTCCCGGCGCTCCTGCTCCTCTCTTGTTAGAATGTCACATAGAAAATGGTCGCCCCCTTACAGCAGACCATTATTTAGGATGCAAAAGGAGGTCGCTGCCTCCTCTGGCATCCTTAATAGCTGTCTGACAGGAGGGCAGGAGGAGGAGCACCTGGACTCAGTGCAGACAGACACTACAGGCAGCAGAGAATTGGCGGCGGCGTGGCCCCATTAACGGTAGCTTCTGCAGAGCCCATGGTGCCCAAACTTACCTAGCACCTCCAAGCGACCACAGGGTCTGCGGAGCTATTGTTACGCCACTGGGCTGTTGAGCCTGACTAGACATTGGACCTGAAAGGGTTAAGGATATTCATGCTTAAGGTGACAATTACAAATACCTCAATTTGATTTTTAGCACCTGCATAACCTGGCCTTTTAAGGTTTGAGTGAATGGCCAATATATCGGCCAATCATCGTCCAGTGTGTACCATCGATATATCTGTGAACGGTGTTGTTCGAAGATATATTGAGTCGGCTGTGCAATGCAGCTGATTATTGAACACTGCCGGTGATTGACCGCTGACTGGGCGGGCACATGCAAATGCACCTACCAAGTTGTGATGTCAATCACGACGGATTAAGTTGTGTGTATAAAGAACAATAAAGAACACACTGGCCAATCCTTACCCAGCTTTATGTTGGCGTTTAGGGAACTGTAGTATATACATCAATATGTGCCGCAGTTATCTTAAGGTGCCCATACACTTGCCGATATGTGTGCCGTGCGATGTTGGCTGGTGGCACTTGTAGGGGGATATGATGCGATGCGATCTACTGTACTGTGTGGGTGCGGTGCGATTTTAGCCTCTTTAATTCATCGCATGTACTATGGAACTGATGCAAAAAAGGGTACTTGTGTAATATCTGGGCGCCCGATTATTTCATTGTATTGCATCGCATCGCATGCAATATAGTGGCATACAATTCATGCAATGCGATTTTTCCTTGTAAAGACCAGATTTTTAATTGTATAGTCACCCATGGGTGATTTCGTACCCCCACTATCCAACTACGCATGTAGTTGATTTTATATAGCGTGGCGAGCCACCGAGCCCGAAGCGTGGCGAGCCCCGCGAGCGGACGCAGAATACATGTAAAGTAATCCGCGCCACGCTTCGCCACACTATATAAAATCATCTCCATGCGTAGTTGGATACTGGGGGTATGAAATCACCCATGGGTGACTGTACAATTAAAAATCTGGTCTTTACAATGAAAAATCGCATCGCATGCCTTAAGTAGTGGCATGCAATGAAAAAAATCGGGCGTCCAGATAATACACAAGTACCCAAAAAAGTACTGCCTGCAGATACTTTTTGTGCTATACAATATTGTACCCGCAGGGACGTGCATCGTAGCCCCGCAGGTAAAAGGTGCGGATTTAGCCGATGCAATGCGTTTTGAACTTGAAAGTTCAAAACGCATGTTAAAATTGCAACGTGTATGGGCACCTTTAGAGCCTGTGCGTGTCTATTAATTGGGTCCCTCTTATCTTATAATCATTAAGAAATGATAAGATAAAATTTGATTTATGTTATATATACATTCCTCCCAACTTTTCACTGCCCCAAAGCTGGCGGAATTTGGGGGCATGACCTTGAGGTGAGAGGGCCCCTGTTTCGACGCTGCTGCCCCTCTGCCTGCGGGGTCTATTCAATGCTGCCCAGCAGATGGGGTCTTCCATATTACTCCGCCCCCAACCGTGGGACACTGCTGGAGCCGGGTGGGATCCGGCAACGTCAACAAAAAAGGATGTTCCCGCGGAAAGTGGGACTGTTGGGAGATTTGTATATATTTGCCTCCTAACCTCCGATTCCTCTGTCGGCAGTGGGCTGGGGCTCCTGGTACGACCACGTGAAGGGGTTCTGGGAGCAGAGAGAGAAACGCAACGTGTTATATGTATTTTATGAGGATATGAAAAAGGTGAGAAAATAATAATGCGATGTTATTACCAGTTTGTATTACCCAATGCTGTATCGTCTAGGTTATATCATCATCACAGGGGCCAGATCCAGTGTGTGTGTGTGTGTGTGTGTGTGTGGGGGGGGGGGGGTACTAATTACCTTGCTCTGGTCTGATGGAGGGGCCCAGTGGCTGCAGCATCTGAAACCGCTCTTCTCAACCCAGCACATGAGTGGCCAGGGAGGCGTTAAAGTACTATTTTTTTCTGTACTTTATTCTAAGGGTGCATGGCCACGCCTTTTGCGATTTTGCCACGCCCCTGAAATGCTCCTGGGTCCGACCATATGTACTAAGGACCTTATTCTGGTCCACATGCAACACTGGGAAATTCACAGCGTTGCATGTGGTCTAAACGCCGCCCAACCCCCACCTTGCACACCGCAATCCCCCGCATGGCTGCGACTGGAGGATTTCTCCAATGCTCACAGATCACAGACACCTCTATGGTGTCTCTGATCTGAGAGTGCCCTGTGTGGGAAGCTGCCTGCCCCCCCCGCACCCGCATCACTGGGCGATTACCATGGGAACACCCAGCATTTTCATGGAAACGCCCATGAATCGCTGGGTGTTCCTATGGGCTCTGCCCCTGCCGCCGCCCCACGCACTGCTAGGTGCGAGCAGGACGCCAAACATGTAGTTCCCCATGCCCACTTGCACTGACCGATCAAATTACAATAACCACCCTAAGCTTCAAAAAGTGATAAACTGGGCAGGGATACAGTAGCAGCCTACCTGCTCCTAACTATCATTTTTCAAACATCCTGTAACATAACAACTAGGAGCTGATTGGCTGCAAATTTAGCTCTCTCCACTTCAGCACTTTTTGAAGCTTAGCACATTTGGCCCTATATCTGTGTCAAGGGTTGGGATCATTTGGTCTACAGCAGGATTGTCGGCACCATTAGGTCGACATGGGTCTAGGTCAAAGGGTTATTAGTTGGACAGATCATTAGTTCGACAATGTCTAGGTCGACAGTCAAAAGGTCGACATGGGGTTTTTCACTCTTTTTTACCTAAATGTCAACACAGTCGACATGGACACAGTTTAAAGTGCACCACTTCCCCTCGCATCATCGGGCACACTATTTTTTTCTCCCACCTCGCCCTAGTGGATGGTAGGGCATGATATACCGCCTGTCAGCACATGTCGGCTCAAAAAAACTGTGAAAAACCCCATATCGACCTTTTGTCGAACTAATGACCTGTCGAACTAACGACCTTTCGACCTAGAACCATGTCGACCTTTTCCCATGTCGACCATACGACTGTCGACCATCATGCTATAGACCAAATGACCGCATCCCCTGTGACAAGATGTACACACACACCAACTAACGTGTTGGGGTGTACAGTGATACATCATGTCACTGAAACAGGTTTGGGTTTTTGCACCGCCTGCGCCGGGTCCTATATAGTATGTTGCCTTTGAGTACAAGTTACAATGAAGAACAATGTCTCCCCTGATGGCAAAAGCTCATTACATTACCTAACAAGAGAATAGGGCTCTGCGCACATTGGCCCTCATTCACTAGGGATCTCTTCAGCAATTTGCAGTGCAGTTGTTGATGATGGAGGCCCTGCACACCTGCAGGGCCTGTCCTGCACACATGTAGCATGGGTACTGAGGTCGCCTTCGTCTGATTGACAGGCAGAGGTGTTCACATGGGGGGGATGGGACGGGGGCATCTCACCTATATTTTTTTCTGGGAATGGTTGGAGGGTGCTGGGCGTATCACAGCAGTGGTTGCGGAGCCTCCGCCAGAATAGTATAAAACTGATTTGACATTGTAATATACTGTATATTTTTCTCATTAAGCTTCATTCCCCTTCTCTGCAACCATCAGTACCCCCAGAAAGAAATTCGGAGGGTGGCACAATTCCTGGGCAAGGACCTATCGGATGATGTAATAGAGAAGATTGCAAAACTCACCACCTTCGAGCACATGAGGAACAACCCCATGGCCAATTTATCAGATTTCCCCAAAAACATAATTGACCAATCACAGAGCGGGTTTATGAGAAAAGGTGAGATTCATAGTGTTGGCGCCTGCTTATAGGGACCCACAAGATGTTGGTTCTTAGACCCCCCTTATTTAGTTTGCAGAAAGGTGAGCTTGCGGGGACAGGTCTGGTAGATGACAGGGTGAGTGTGCAGGGACAGGTCTGGTGGGGGAAAGGGTGAGTGTGCAGGGACAGGGTGAGTGTGCAGGGACAGGTCTGGTAGGTGACATGGTGAGTATGCGGGGACAGATCTGGTGGGTGACAGGGTGAGTGTGCGAGGACAGGTCTGGTGGGTGAAAGGGTGAGTGTGCAGGGACAGGGTGAGTGTGCAGGGACAGGTCTGGTAGGTGGCATGGTGAGTATGCGGGGACAGATGTGGTGGGTGCCAGGGTGAGTGTGTGCGGACAGGTCTGGTGGGTGACAGTGAGTGTGCGCGGACAGGTCTGGTGGGTGACAGAGTGAGTGTGCATGGACAGAGTGAGTGTGCTGTGGCAGGTCTTGTAGGTAACAGGGTGAGTGTGCAGGGACAGGTCAGGTGGGTGAAAGGGTGAGTGTGCGGGGACAGGTCTGGTGGGTGACAGGGTGAGTGTGTGGGGAAAGGCCGAGTGTCGAGGACAGGTCTGGTGGGTGAATGAGTATGCGGGGACAGGTCTGGTAGGTGACAGTGCAGTGACAGGCCTGGTGGGTGACAGTGCAGTGACAGGCCTGGTGGGTGACAGGGTGAGTGTCGGGGACAAGTCTGGTAGGTGACAGGATGAGTGTGTGGGGGCAGGTCTGGTGGGTGACATGGTGAGTGTGTGAGGACAGGTCTGGTGGGTGACAGGATAAATGTGCGCGGACAGGTCTGGTGGGTGACAGGGTGAGTGTGTGGGGACAGGCCGAGTGTCGAGGACAGATCTGGTGGGTGACATGGTGACTGTGTGAGGACAGGTCTGGTGGGTGACAAGGTGATTGTGCAGGGACAGGTCTGGTGGGTGACAGGGTGAGTGTGTGGGGACAGGCCAAGTGTCGAGGACAGATCTGGTGGGTGACAGGGTGAGTGTGCAGGGACAGGTCTGGTGGGTGACAGGGTGAGTGTGCAGGGACAGGTCTGGTGGGTGACATGGTGAGTGTGCAGTGACAGGTCTGGTGGGTGACAGGGTGAGTGTGCAGGGACAGGTCTGGTGGGTGACATGGTGAGTGTGCAGGGACAGGTCTGGTGGGTGACAGGATGAGTGTGCGCGGACAGGTCTGGTGGGTGACAGGGTGATTGTGCAGTGACAGGTCTGGTGGGTGACATCGTGAGTGTGCAGTGACAGGCCTGGTGGGTGACAGGGTGTGTGGGGGCAGGTCTGGAGGGGATTGTGATATTTTTGTTACAGTAATCCCTGCCCCCCTTGTCATTTTGATTTTCTTTAACGCAAATTCTATCTGGCTTTTAGTTAGTTTCCCTCTAATGTTTTGCAATAGTCCCTTTATTTGTTGGAAGTGCTCCCCCTTGTCTGTTTTTGGTATATCCCCCTGCTCTCCTGTCTGTATTTGGGTTAATACATCTGGCTTCCAGCCTGTCACTGGGAGGGGGCTGTTTGACCCCGGTGGTTGCGTGGGAGGTCTGTTTTGTAATTCACATGGAATGTGTTGTCCTATTGAAACATTTGATGCTGACATATTGGAAGGGACGATGATGGAGAGTCTAGTCTGCCGTCCAGTTCTCTCTCTGTGTAGCCCTTGGCATATACCCAAACCCCCAATTCTGTTATTGATTAGAGCAGTGGTTCCCAATCTGTGTGCTGTGGCTCCCTGGAGTGCCTCGGGACACTTGCAGGGGTGCCACGGATCGGTGCTCCAGGACCAATTCAAATTATTTATGGTCAATTATTTATGGACAAAATCAGTGCTGGTGGCTGCCAATCATAAAGTTATATGTACACAACGAAGCCAATCCCGCCTTTTACCTCAGAGCTGAACCAAAGTATCAAATATAAACACAATCTGCTTCATTTTTTTCCCTACATTTGTTTTTGGCCAGAAAAATCCTGATACTCAGGTGCCATAGTTAAAAAAAACAAAACCTTGAATTAGGGGACAGTATAGATTAGGAGGACAGTATCGATGGGCCAAATGGTCGCAATCTGGACGGTCTGTACCAACCATTAGCTGTACATCCCATCGTGCCGATACTTATCGCTTATGTACTAACATATGCGATTAGGGTCTGCAAAGGGCCGCTCTCCCAATAAGACTTGCCCTCTGTGATGGGCTCTGGTGCCTGTACTTCTGGGTCTGTGACGTGGGATTCCCTCGTGCATTCATCCTCCAGCTGGCTCTAGGGATGGCCATCGACCATCGATGATTAGAAATCATCGATGGTTTATGACCCATGTCGAATAGTTTTGCCATCGATGGGGGAGAACCAGATGGTTTCCCACCATTGATGTCAAGCTTAAACGAATAGTTTCGTTTTTGCTTTTTCCCCAAGGTGTCGGGACACGGAGCATAGCTCCGCCCCCGGCACCCGTGAAGCCCCACCCCCACATTTTGATTGGCTTACAGGCCAATCAATCAAATAAAATGGATGACCATCGATATATAAAAACATCGATGGTCGTCCATTGAATATTTATACACTATCGATGGTCAGTTGCACTTTTGCCATCGATGGCAAAGCCAACAATGGCCATCCCTAGCTGGCACCTCAAAGTTTAATGCAGGATAGTGGTGAACATCGGAAACCGATGTTTAGCATCTATGCTTTTGATCAGATTGCATCATTTCCATGCCAGCCGTCTTATGTAGCTCTCCGATGGCTGTCAGCCTTCTATGCACCTGCGGACACTTGGCGGAGGGCAGAATGACCCCGCGATGGGCCGCTGTGACTCTCCACCATCTGGCACAGGCTACGTACATGTGGTGATAGATGAGTTTTGTTTTCCTCCTCTGGCAGGTACCGTCGGCGACTGGAAGACCCTGTTTACACCCCAGCAGAGCGCGGCCTTTGAAGAGCATTATAAGAAAATGATGGGAGACTGCACTTTGAAATTTCCGGAAGCAAAGTGAAGCGTGACTGCCCCCTGGTGGCTCAATGGAGAATCTCCAGCGGTCGTGGGAATTTCAATTCTTTCTATTCCATGTGAAGCCTATCCTACATACACAATAAGAGATACATCTGCTAAGGGGGGTATTCAATCACCCGCAGCCATCTCCCGAAGGGGGACATGGCTGCAGGGCCCTATTCAATGCTGTCTTCCCGACAGCGTTGAACAGAGGATCTCGCAGAACGAGCCTGACTTCACAAGCAGTCAGGTTCCTTCTGCCGAGAAGGGACGAGCTCCCGGCTGCAGTTCGCCTCTTCCCGTCTGCAGCTTGTGGCCACACCCCCTTCTTGTCCCGCTGTAGGCTGGACATTGAATGCTGCCTGCTTTTACTCGGTCGAGCAGACAGCCAGGGCCCATGACTGAATACCCCCTTTTTAAAGCTTCTAAAAATGGCAAGAGGTGATGCTGCCCATAGCAACATCACAGCTTTTTATTTTTAGACGCTTTTGTGCATTTACAAGCTGCAAATCTGTTCCATGATCCCTTTATTACATGTAAGCCAATGAAAGCTGTTATATTACTGGATGCTGCTGGTGTTGTCATGGTGATTTTATTCTGACCTCTTTCTACTTTATATAAAGCCACACGGCCTGTGTACTAGCCAAAGTAATAGCATGATCTACAAATATAGGGCCTGATTCTGGTGCCCGAGTGCCCACTCCTCAAAAAACTCCCTCAGCCGTATCCACTCGCATGTGCCCACAGCAGGAGAAATCATTCGATCATCGTATGATTTCTCCTGGGCTCGCATATAGAAGTTGGTGGGGACTGACTTATGTTTGCGGGCGCCGGGATGAAGACAGGGCTGGTGTCTGACGTCATGTGACACTTCGTCCAGTCCCCATTTGCATGGGAGCAGCCAGCGTTTTCCTGGAGATGTCCATGAGACACTGGCCGTCCCCACATCCCATTGCCGCCACCGCCCCACCCTCCCCACTATGAACAGCCTAATGACAATGTAAATTGCCAAGACCAGTCGCAGTCACGGTTTGCACATGCATAAACCATCGGGGAAGGGGATGATTTCGGGGGACTGCGACTGAGCCAGAGATCAGCCCCATAGTGAGAAGACCAACCATGGGGAGAAGACATCCCAGGGAAAACCTTATTGCAGTTCTTATATCAGCCACCTTGCAGCTCCCTCGGTGCCGGTGCCTCCCGTTGCACTTTTTGAGGCACAATTCAGATTATCACCGGCACAGCTCCTCTACATCATAGCAGGATATAGAGTGGTTCTCAGCTGGGGGTGGGGGTATAATGGCAGGGAAACAGCACACCCCAAAACCATAAGTAGTGCCTTCAAGTTACAGACAGGCCAGTGTTTACAATAAAATAACATTTAATACACAAAAAACATACGGATATGCTTAGGGATGAATTCACACAAGGTGAAATTGCATTTGACATTTATTGCATACTGTGCTGAGTGGGAAGAAGGGAAACATCACAGTGACTACATAGTTAAGGATTAGACCAGAGGTTCTCAAACTGTGCCGGGGCACCCTGGGTGCTTTGGGAGACTTGCAAGGGAGGTGATCCAGGACCAATCCAAATAATTTATGGTTATAACGCAAAAGCAGTGCTTGTGGCTTCCAATAATAACAACATCTGTGGACAAACAGAAACCAATCCTGTCCCTCACCACATAACTGACCCGAAGGATGAGATATAAAAACAATCTACTTCCTTTTATTTTTTTCCCTCTTTCCCCTTTTTTAATAAAAACCTTTTTAGGTTAGCGGTGAAAAAAAACATACTCTAGGGAGCAGTGATTCAAAGAAATGACGGAACCCCTGCATTAGACAATTACACTGTAGCTGGAAAACATCTACCTGTGCTCCATATCTCTACCTCTCCCCCCTACCAACCACAAAAATAAATAAAACACACACACACACACACACACGGCAATCTACTCCTCACCTCTATGAGGTGAAGTACTACCAGTGACCACTAGAGGCTACTCCATGGACCAAATTACTCCTTTGTGTGCTAAAAGAGGTCACATAGCAGAAAGTGAAAGCTATTTTTGCAGGGACACCGGTCTCTCAAACTTGCTGGATATGTAGAGAGGGAGCTGTTAAGACAGATAGGAGGAAGGAGCAGGTAGGGACTGTGGGTGGGGTGGAGAGGTTGTGGATAACAAAAGTGTCACAGCTCAAAGTGAAATTAAAAGCTCTCACAGTTCAAAGTAAAAGTACATTGCAGAAGCTGTCGTTTTGACAGACTTTTAAACTAGTAAAATAAGAACTTATTCCTGTCGACCTAAAGCTCGCGTCGACTTTGTCAGTGTTGACCTAGTAACCGTCAACCATTAGCATTTGACCTAGACATTGTCTATCATCTATACTGTAACCAACATGATATGCTCACACGTAACATCTAGCAGAGGTTCCAGAGGTGGGGCTGCAGTCGACCTTTTGGTGTCGACCTAACGCTGTCTATCCTATGATCCTCACCCGCACTGCAGCCCCACCTCTAGAGCCATCATTGGTAACCTCTAATGCATATATTATGGTAATGACTTCATTATTTTGTAAACCAATCATATTAATTGTCCTTTATTGAATAAGGGGAAACGTATCAGAACTGAATAAAAATGCAGCAATATCCCCAGACTGGTGCGATGTCATATTATAGGCAAGATACACAACTTACAAGGACACAAGTGTGAAGAATGTCGACAGATAACATGTTGACATCCGCAGTGTCGAAAATTATATTTTGGTACAACCCCAATTGTATACAGTATGTTGACATTCTGACTGGAACCCGGCATAAATATAAAATATTTGGTAGCAGCGAGGCCAAAATGGAGAACTCACACGCATGACACATCCGTGGAATAGGTAATGACAATGCCTAGTACACTGGTACACGCTCCAGGAATCACAGATGAAGGGTGAATGGCGCAGGGGGCGTGGTCTGACCACACAAAATTGGGATGCAGTTGTTAGGTCGACAGGCAATAGGTCGACTGATAAAAAATGTTGACATACCTTAGGTCGATATGAAAATGGTCGACACAAGCAAGAGGTCAACATGAAAAATGTCGACATGAGTTTTTCCACTTTTTTTTTTCTGTAAACTTGGGCATGCGCTGCGCCCCACTAAAAAGCGCATTTAAAAAGTCATGTCTCCGTCTAAAGGTCTCTTTCAATTAAATAAACTTAGATCTACACTTAATACTTTCAGTCCGCTTAAAGATTGTCCTGAAGTGACTCCGCATCCTATTAGTCTCCTTTCATAGACGTTGGTTGGCCATCCAGAAGACTTGTCAGCAGCTGTGGTTCCAACGAGAAATGGAAAAAGAAAAAGGGGTCTTTAGGGGTGTGGCTCATTGGAACACTCATAATTGGGTTAAGCCCATATGGTCGACAGGGTCAATAGGTCAACATGTAAAAGTTAAGGGCCCCCCCATACACTGGGCTGATTTGTCCTAAAGGAAAAGTCAGACCAGTTTGCCCTTGAGAGTCCCCCGGCAGCTCCCCGGCAGGCTCACATGCGATTTGGCACTTGATGTGCCATATTTTTACGTGCAATAAATCGCATGCTACAAGCTCGGAGCTCCCAGCTGCCGCCGCTGCTCGGACAGACTCTGCTGCTTGCAACTACGAGCTGCCCGCCCCCCGCCACCACCAGCTGGCCGGACCCCACTGCTGGCTGCATATAGGTGTGTGCCAGCGGGGCTTCACCGCTGGCACACACCTAGGATCGGACACGACACATCGTGAGTACTAAAAAGCACCTGCGATGTGCCACTGATGGGTCCAATTGCGAGACATCTGATGTCCTGACGGTGCGAACACAGGGTCTGGATCCCATGCGCACGGGACCGTGCATCGGACCCGATGGCATGTCCCACACAGCCGATTTGGTCCGGTCACGGCCCGATCCGTCACAATCGCACCAAATCGGCTCAGTGTATAGGGGCCTTTAGACACCTGAAAGGTGACGGTACAAAAATGTTAACAGTCAATGTGGAAATGGTTGACAATTTTGGGGTTTTGTTTTTGTCTGCCGTTTACCATTTTAAACCATGTGACCACACTTAGTCTACCACTTTGCTCACCACTTTTGGGGCAATGTTGCTATTCCAAACAATAGTCCACATGAATACTAATTGATGATGTTGACCACTTGTGTTCCGACCAATGTTATGTCGACCATTTGCACCTGCCGACCTTAAGCGATGCCAACCTTTTGACCATTTGTACCGGTCAACGCAATGCATGTCGATCATATGGAGTTGACCTGTTGACCGATCATCCAGAGCCGGTCTCTAGACAGACAAAGCCCCATCCTTTATGTTGCCAGTGTTAAAGTACTTGATCCGGTCAAGATAGGACCATATTTTGCATGACACCATGCCATAATATATTTCCAGCTTGGAGCATCTGTCCCCTTCCTTCAGATCTCTCCAGACCACAGACAGTTCCTCGTCCGCTACATTGGAAGACGAGAAGATGACCTGGTAACAGCACCGGTTGTATCGGATGTGTTTGTCTCCAGAAAACCTGGAGCTGTGGATGGGAATAATGCCTGCCCATTGGGCGCAGATGCCGATGAAAATATCAGATGGTACTAAAGGGGTGACCTTGCCTGAGACCAGGTACATCTTCCTGGCCACCTCTTGGGAAATGACCATGGCTGAGCCACTGCAGTAGTCTGGGTAGTATGTCTCTGAATAGGATGACATTGGGACAAAGTTGGGACTGTGGGGGGCCCTGTCGGGTAGGCTTTGATGGATGACCCTTCCAGTGTATATATTATCAGTGTGCATTTCCAGGTTTAGCAGGAAACCAACCAGGCTTTCCACATTGACAAAGACCTGCTGGTCCGCTTTCAAGATGAATCTGGCGTTGGGGCAAAAGGTCACAACCCATTCCATCATCATGACCGTTTTAAATGTTTCGTTGGGATAGGTATCTAGAAAGCTTCCTTGCACGATGTCCATGTGCACAAGTGACTCGTTCAGGACGTCCGATTGTACCGATTCTATGGCCGACCTGCCCAGCATAAACACACTGATGACCACATGGCCCTGTTGAGTGGTTGTGTTGCCCCAGGTCTTCCTGATCCTTTCCCGTCTGCTCTTGTTATCCGGACTACTGAAGACGGACAGGAGCAAAAACACCTCTCGGCCGGAACACAGCTCTGACCCACTGACCACGTAGGACTTGGAAATGTTGTCCTTCAGAACATTCATGTCCAGCATCCTCGCTCTCTCTCTTATTTCTACAAATTTTCCATCTGTGTAGGAGAACGGGACAGCCTGCAGGAAATATTCCTTCATGAAGTCAGCACCGAACAGCAAGGCGTGGAAGAGGACAATGTTGAAGAGGATGAAACACCATTGGTGGGTTCGGAGGCGGCAGACTGTCACCTGCAAGGGCACAAGGTTAGGCGGTCAGTCAGGAAAGCAAAGAATTGTGTGTGGTCATAACGAGCGGATATAGACCCCACCCCAGTCCCATCTCTACCATAAGGCAGTTGCCTTGGGACGCCAAAATCTGGAGGACCTCCAAGTTGGACTATCGCTAAATTAAGGATGACTCTGCATTAAGTTCAGCAATGATGCCTCTTTCAAACATCGGAATCCCGACACACATAGAGAGAGAATAGAACCTGTGGCAAGAGCAGTGAGCCACTGAGCCACAATGGCCTACATTGCACTCACACTCGACGGAATATCGGCAGTCGGGATTTCAGTATAATGACTGTTGGAATACCCATTGTCGGAACGGCATGCCACACCCAGGGAGAACATCCCAATACATTTACTAGATGAAAGAGACCTCGTCTGTGTGAGCATATGGTAAAGAGTGTGTAGAATGTTTTTCACTTTCAGGGGTAATATAGTCCTATGAAACGGACACGGTCATTGTAGTCCTTTTCTGACGTTGCGTAGTGCAGTCAGTGCCACCATTGTGTGCTAACTATTCTATGGAAAGTTTGGACAAGTACCAAGCTATTGTATTCACTGAAGGAGCGAGAAAGTGCAAATCTATATAGAATGTACAGTATGCCTTATACCCCTTTTCCATCTACAACCCGGGTCACTCCCGGGATTTTGGGCCTGGCTTGTGAACACTTTTTTCAACAGAGTCCCAACCGGTCAATATGCTCATCTTGTTATACGCCCCGGCTGGGCTGTTACATATGGGGGTGGGTTGCTGTAACACTATGGGTGTCTGGCGGGCATTGCACAGTAATTCCCGGTAATATATGCGGGCCCATTAGCATATGTGACTGCTCAACGTTTTATGGGCGTTCCCATGAGAATGCTGGGCGTTCTCATGCTAATGGAGCCATCACGTTGGCGGGCAGCTGATATCACCGGATGTCAGCTGCCCGCCCACTTCCTTCTGAACGTGCACGGATATGTAGGAGTGCCTCAGACCACCCTTACATATGCGTGCTCGTTCCACATCATTCGATGGTCACTGACCATCGATTGATGTTGGTGTTCGCCTGCATGCTGCAAATGGATGTTTATGTAAAACATCCATTGCCAGCGAGTGCGAAGGAACGCGCCTTGCCAATGGTGGACCAGCGTACCATCATTCACAAGGCGGGGTTAGGTTGACTCGCAAGGATGCAAATACGCATCTGAATGAATCAACCAGAATTACCCCCACAGTATAAGAACCTCCCAATGATCACCATAATCAACATTTGGGTTCTGCTACGCTATGTGCAAACATGGGGCAATCAATCATTAGAAGTTTATAATAATTAATTAGGGGCTTAATTCACATTCATACAGGGGAAAATCATGTATGTAACCTACAGCGCAACACTGGCAAGAAGCCAACATCTATCAGGTTATAGACTGTACTAAATGATTTTATTACTTCTCTCTCATTGTAGTAGGGGGGTGGGGTTTGGGTGGTAGAGTCCAGTTAAGGAGAGCACATGCATTGTCTCAGCATTTAAGGATCATTGCATAGGCTGTGGCCGGTTTAGGCTGTGTGCATGGTATAGCTGTGTACACAATATTTGAAGGGCATATTTTTTTAAAGGGCAGCTTCATTATACCAGCGTTCCACCAAAGTGAAACAGAAGGAGAAATAACAACCACAACAAAGGACTACTTTGAGCGAGTTCACTTTATCCTCATACCATACAACTCCTGCCTGCATAATCTGGATATTCTTCCATAATAACATCACCTTTTGATATCAGCAAGAACATTCACTGTAACCATTAATGCTTGTATTTGCACTATCAGTCTTGAAAATGCCCAGCTGTCCCTTTAATGCCTCCACCTGTCCTGCACTTCCAATGTTAGTAGGAGTCTCCCAAGGTTCTGTTCTTGGTCCTCTTCTTCCCTCTCTCTCTATACCACCCTCTCTGGGTGAGCTCACTTTTATGCATATAATTCTAGACTTTACCTCTCCTTTCCTGATCTCTCTCCCTCTATCCTCACTCATTTCCAACTGTCTCTCTGCTGTCTACTCTTGGATGATTCAGCGCTTTTTAGACTTAATATGTCTAGGACTGAACTGATCATCTTCCCACCCTCCTACATAAAATCCAACCTTCTTTCATCCTAATTGCCTATGCTCACCTCTCCCCCTTCTGTGTCACCCCTGTCTGTCTAACCCTCCCCTTTAGTATGTAAGCTCTAACGAGCAGGGCCCTCTCTCCTCATGTGCCTTTCTTAGAATATATACATCTCAGCCACCCTGATTATTGCTTCAGTGTCCTGTCCCCTGATGTAACTATCCATATTTACCATGTATTTGTCCTAACTTGTTTTGTACTGTCATTCGTTACTTGTTTTTTGGTCATTTATGTATAATTCGCTGCGGAAACCTTGTGGCGCCATATAAATAAACAATAATAATAATAATAGGTTTTCTTTTGCTAGAACTGAAATTTAAGTTCACCCCCCACCCCGCTCACCCTTTATGTTGTCAGTCGCCATTACAGTATGTCGTGTGGCGTTATGTAGTGATCCACATATGCGCCCCACCAAACCGCTCAGAGGTCAATGTTAACGCCACCTAAGACCAGAGCAGTACCACCTGCTGTAGAACTAAAAGTCCCAGCATGTTCTGACACAATAACCAAGCATCCAATATTGCTACATGAATGAGCTTATTCCAGTGAGATAAAGGGTGACATGTACTAAGATTTGAGAGAGATAAAGTACAGGTGCCCATACACCGCACCAGAGTGCTGTGCGATGCGCGCTCCCACGGGCATCCTATCGTACAGCACAAAGTCTGTGCAGCCCAAGCTTTTTGAACTAGGTCCAGATCACATCGCACACAATGCGACGCGATCTAGTTCAAAACGCATGCGAATATTGTACTGTGTATGGACACCTTAACACCCAATCCGCTCCTAACTGCCATGCCAGCGGTGTTTGCTATAATCTCCAGGGTGTAGTACATCTCCTCTATCTCCCTCCAGGCTTAGTAAATCTGCCTGTGTGGTAAGGTGAGCCATGGGAGAAGGAGAATAAGCAGATCCGCCACTTACCTGCATGATACCTGGCAATGACCTTCCTCCTCCTCGCAGCTGTCTCTGTAGTATAATGTCCCTGCGCTTCCACCAGGAAACCCACAATGCCCTCCTTACCTGGCGATCAGCGGGTAACGTTATCCAGCACGGAACCTGAGACATCTCTGGGGCACCTGACCATAGCAGGGGTAACCGGACACCGGGCCAGGATCAGGTGCATGGAAAATACCATCCGGAACCTTCGCAGTTCTATCTCTGCCGGAATCGCTATAAAGGGGGAGATGAATCAAACCCCCTAAAGAAGAAGAGTAGTTGCCCATAGCAACCAATTAGAACCTAGTTCTTTATCTTGTACAATTTATATAATGATGGCTAGAATGTGCTTTGCTAGTGTTACAGTGGAATATCACCTTTAACGGAATGTACCCCTTATAATACGGTGTTATTTCGTAATTTACATGTTGATTCTACCCCTATAAATAAAAGTGCAGAGACTTTCTGTTTAGGCTACTAGAATGACTGCTCAATGTGTCTTCTTCCACTGCCTGGGATAAGGGAGGATCTGCTGGTTAGAGAGGGAAGCCTATTATTTAAGAGGATTGTGGGACACAGGTAAGACACTGTGGGTGATGCGACACTAAAAGTTCACTTGTCCATGCCCAGCCCCCAATACCTCGCCTCTACCTGGAGCAAATCTGTTATGATGACCCAAGTCCCATAGGAGAGGAGAACAAACGTAGCAAAGAAGAAGGGGTACATTTACTAATATGGGAGTGCTATTGAAAATGATATGTTGCCATAGCAACCAATTTTTTATTTATTTTTTTAGCACCAACTAGAAGATAATAGAATCTTATTGGTTGCAACATCCCATCTTCGATTAAACTCCCGTCTTAGTAAATTCACCCCGAAGAGTTTAAAGTGGGTACTTCTCAAGGGAAGCAGCCGCCATCCCTAACACACATGAAGCCTGTGCAATATGGTGTATGTAGGGACAGAGAATTACAGGACCACTCTATACAGCTGCTTGGGCACTTGTTCATTATACAGGCTCCTCCCATCTGGGAGGATGATTGCTGCAGCATCCTAGCACCTGTACTCCATACCTTTCCTGTATCATTTGTTTTTCTCGAACACACATCTGCAAGGGCGTAACTGCCATGGGTGCAAGGAGTGCAGCTGCTATGGGGCCCAGAGCTGAAGGGGGCCCATCTTTGCTGTCTAACTAATATGTTTTACATACATTTATCACCATCACTTGCTAAATAGGGGGCCCTTACAAACTTTTGCTCTAGGGCCTACTAATATCTAGGTACGCCTCCGCACATCTGTAACAGGTACAGTGCACAGCGCTATTCAGCTCCGGGAGGGGTGTGTCTTAGCAATTTAGATCTAAAACTGAGTACCAAAAAACGTGCAGCATGTGCTACGTGCAAAAGCAAACAGTATTTACCCTGCATGCAATCCTAATGTATTTGGTCCCCTATATATATATATATTTATATTTTTTTTTTTTTGTTACTTTGCTCCCATGGGGATATTCAATAAGTAAATTCTATGAAAACATAAAATGTACATTTATTGTGGAGAACATCATGGAGGTGAGCTGCCACAGGTGTACCAAAGCCCGGGAGAGTTACGGCGTTATTCCGTCCTTTCCAGCACAGATACGGAGATAATGTTTCTAGATGTCTTTCTGGAACCACCTTCATCATAGATAGTGTTTCTATAGGTTCCACGTGACCTAATTCCCCACAACAAATGAATTTCGGGGAACAGCACCACCCCCCCTCCCCCTTTTTATGGCTGAAAGATTCTGGACGTTATAAAATAAGTAGCACCGATCCCGGACAGCCCCGATCAGGTTTCTCAGAAGCTCTTTATTACAGGAATTGTCCCGTCACACCATCCTGGTGACACCGTCCATTATTTGGTTATCACGGGAAATAACTTTATGATCAGTCGTTTTCCGAGTAGTGACTGTCTACATAACGGGGGGTCTTGGGGTACGTTCCCTGGAAGACCGGTAGCAAAACGTGAGAACTTCTACCCCAAAGAGATGAAGCAGGATGGGATCTCCCCCAGCTGGGCCATGAATAGCGGCCTCATTGCGAGATCCCCTCCCCCTCCGGCTGCCGTCTCTCAGTCAGGACTGGAACACGAGAAGGAACAAACAGCCGCCAGAAATGGAATGAACGTAATTCCCTTTAGAAGACCCAGAGCCAACATTCCACGTACAGTTCATCTTCCCTTTCCATTGGTCAGAATTATAAATCTTATATACAAGTAATGCCAGCAAGGAAGACCAGCAGGGCAAGTCCAGGGGCTGGAATTCTGGAAGGAGTCACTGCAGGAAAGTCTAGGTCACCTGGAAGGACACAGAGACGTCATCTGGAGGACACCGGGGTCACTGAACCCCCTCCTCTTCCACATAGGTTGACGGGAACCAGCCAATCTGTAAGATAGATATAGATGGATATTAGGATGCGAAGCAACACGAGCAATGCTTACGGACGCCGACTATTCCTGGCTCTTACCTTGCCGTTAGTCTCTCCTTTCCACCATCCCTGATCCCCTCCTATCCGGTTGTAGATCTTCACCACATCTCCTTCCCGCAGCGACAGCTCGCGCATATCTCTGGCGGCAAAGTTGTACCTGGCGACTGCGGTCCCTACAGGTCGTGGCGTGAACACTGAGGAGAGAAACGGGAGGAGGTGCAGTCACTACAACATCCAGTCCGGGAGATGGACATAGCACGGCCCCTATCTGCAGGAAATGGGTTACCTAGGATACGATCAGTGCACAGGCAGCCATTTCATACAGCCTATCTGTTCACTAGGGGACAATAATGTGACAAAATGGCTGACTCAGCGACATCACCTGTTCCTAGAGAAACCCTGCTGCACCCACCAGGCATGGACGATGGGTCCCTAGCTACAAAAAGGCTCTCTGCTGAAGATGACGGGGACTAGGCTTGGGTAGTGGCAGGAGTAGAAGAGACCACACTTAATTACTCTGGTGATCCTTTTATACCCTCTATTTGAGGAAAAATTACAGTCCTACCTTTGCCTGTGTAAATAGAAACCAATGGGTTTTGCTCACTGCACATTGCCATATTTCTGGAAGTCTGAGCACATAAAGCAACTGATATATAAAGGAGGATATTCAGCAGCATAAAAAACATTACCCGTGCAGTTGTATGAAGAGAGGTCTCTTATATTTAAGGGCCCAGGACCATATGGTATAACCATCACTTCCTGGTCCGATATATGGGGCAGTTTTTAGGGGAGAATGGGAGCGAAGCCGGTGCAGGAAGCGACAGATGCTCTGCAGAATATTGCCGCAAGGAGTGTAGGTAAGGTCAGGTGACTATCCACGATGCATCATGGGCAGCACGGACGGTGTAATGGTTAGCATTACTGCCTCACAGCGCTGAGGTCATGGGTTCAATTCCCACCATGGCCCTAACTGTGCTGAGTTTGTATATTCTCCCCGTGCTTGCGTGGGTTTCCTCCGGGTACTCCGGTTTACTCCCACAATCCAAAAATATAGAGGTAGGTTAATTGGCTTTCAACAAAAATTAACTGTGTGCGTGTACATGTGGTAGGGAATATAGACTGTAAGCTCCACTGGGACAGGGACTGATGTGAATGTTCAAATATTCTCTGTACACTGCTGCAGAATATGTATGCGCTATATAAGAAACTGTTAATAAATAAATAAATATGTCAAAGTATATTACTAAACAAAGTAACACATTCTGAATAGTCAACAATAGCACCAGTACTCCCCATTATATACCTCTGTAAAACTTGTGCCAAACTATCACAGGCTCAGAAACCATTTAACAATGAGATACTGAAAATCCTATTCCTACATAAGAAACTCCAAACTAAGGGACCACAACAGCTGCACCGTGTGAGCCAGCAATTCCATGTGCCAAACCAATATGAGGATGCAACCAGTTACTGCCCCAACTGGGTCAGCTGTTCCCAGTGTCTTGGTTAGCTCCAGTCTCCTCAGTCGTGGTTCAGCCCACAGAATTGGCTCACGCGCTGTGTGCAGGTGTGGAACGCACTGTTAGCATAGTGTCACGCTTGGTGCAGTGCCCACAGACCACCACAAGGTGTCACCATCTCCCTACAAGTATTACAAACGCATGAGGGTATGAGCAGTACCTGACCAGAATGGAGTGGGCGGGTTCTGACAAGGAAAGTTGAGACCCTGAGGACTGAGAAAAGAAAAGTTGTAGGAAGCACAGGAAGCTGCAAAGAGTTCAGAGAAAACATAAAGGTAGAAGAATAGAAAGGAATAAAAAATAAACATTTCAAAGCAACGTAAATTCACAGAGCGAGCGGGAATTGCATTGTAAAATAACAGGAAAGGGAGTTAAGTCAGACTTAGTAGCAAAGCAAAAAAAAAGTAGTTAAATACAACAGACGGTGCAAAGTTGCTGCCGGCAATGGCGGGTCAGTAATTCCGCCTTAAGCATAAATATCTTTGCTCCGTTCGTTGTTTTTGCGAAGTGTCTCCAAGAAGTTGGAGTGCCCAAAATGCACTGCTGGAGCTTGTAGTTCTGCAAGGACTAGAGAACAACAAGTTGCCCCAGCGAATTAGTTTAACTACAAATATTCTATCTCAGTTCTTTCCATTCTAATACAATACTATAAATGTGCTGTGATCTGTTACGGCCAATCCAACAACTGCTTTTATCAGCCTGGAGTTGGGCTGATGAATGCCATTATTTTATTGGCTGCTAGTGGTCACATGACATTAGTCCTCGAGGCAGGCCTCATTTTGGTGGCTACGATACATGTGGCTTTTGAAGGAAAAATCTGGCCCCAACTACAGTTATAGGAGGCCCAGACCTGCAAAGACTCCTTCAGAAAGCGGTACTGAGCGGAGACGCAGGCTTGGGCAATAATGGTATTACCGAGGGAGGGGGGCTGTGATGGGCAGCCGGGCGTCGCCACTCTTACCTGGGGATCGAGAAACAGTTCGGCTGCCGCTGCGGAGCTTGTAGGGATATTTTAACGTTGTGTCCAGTTGCTTGAAGCTTTCCTTCAGGGAATGTGTCTGGTAATAGTCCACCAGCTCCTGCAAAATGTGAACGGTGAACACCTGAATCGCTGTTATATCTCACAGAGGGTCTACCGTAGGCAGCAGCATAGGGGCATACCGCATAGATATGTACATGGGCAGGAGATGCCGACATATGGAACCCAAGCCTGCCAGCACTATCCTGTCGGCATGTATGTAGAACGCGGTGCATGCACAAGAAGTTTGCTGCAGTGCACGCTCCTATGCAGGCGCCATCTTTCCGGCAATTATTGGGGAGGTGGTAAGGGTGCCCATGTGTCACAATCCACCCCTGTACCCACTACAGCCATTACCACAAAATGATCTCCATTATCACAAAATCTACAGATCATTGTCCACGTACCAATAAGCTTTCAAACTTCTTGGCCTCTGTGATGTGGATCCAGCTGTCTTTCTCTACCACCTTTATGTGTTTCACTTCCTCGTTAAATCTGCAAAAATAATATTTTAGAATGATGTTCAGGCTGTGCACGGTGCTTCCCCCCAAAGGACTATGGGAAAAGGATTGAGTGGTAGATTTATGAATCTTGGTGAAGTGATAAAGGGGCAGATGTATTAAGCCTTAACAAGAGATAAACGCAAGGGTGATAAGGAGAGATAAACGTCCAGCCAATCAGCTCCTTACTGACTTTTTTCAAGCACAGCCTGTAACATGGCAGTTAGAATGTGATTGGCTGGACACTTATCTCTCTTTATCACCCTTGCATGTATCTCTTGTTAAGGCTTAATACATCTGCCCCTTAATTTAAGTATATAAATCCCATATTGTCAGGCAGCCATTGTGGGATACTGGAAACACCATTAGGACACCTAGAAGCATCCCCAAGGCAGGATACACCCAGCAATTGACTCCAAAAAGTTGGCATCTGTTACTGCATGGGTCCTCGCTACCTATGCCAAGCATCACAAAGTGTCTTACAGTCAGTAACCACTTATTATCTCCACAGATAGCTTTGCTGCCAACTACCACTGGCACCTGAATACTGCTTTCTGCTGTGTATGCGTCAACACACAGTGCTGACACACAGCCTGACTGGCGTCGGCTGGTTCCCCAATGGTCACTGACCAGTGGCTACAGTAGTAAAGCAAAGAAACGCCAAGGTCAGATGTCAATGTCTGATTCAGATGGGACTTGTAGATAAGAGTAACAGTCCTAAAGACTGCAAGATGAGGACAGAAGACTTTTCCCAGATGAGGATATAGCCTACAGGAAGGTAACCTTCGAGGTCGAGAACTTCTACTCTTCTGAAACAAACTACGTAAAAGGAGGGAGCTGCAAAGCCGTTAGCACCAGGATGAGGTCACAGGAAGCTATCAGGGAATGTATGGTGGCTACAGATGGTCCGCACTTCAGGTCGCACTTTTGCTGAGAGAAAATTTGAATTTAAAACCCATTTCTAGACTTTCCAACAGAAACAGCAGCAAACGGGTCCAGGCAAAAAGAACATGTAGGAAACCCCTTCACCGCACACCAAGCTAAGTAGATCTTCCAAAGCCTTGCAGTCCACAAAGTGGCCATTTTCCCAAGATACAAGGAGTCCTCACAGATATGTCAGTTACAGCAAATCTACCGGAATTAAGGCCTTCAGCCAATTATTTTGACCACCTCCCCACACCAGGCAGCTCTTAAATGGATGAGACCACTCCACCCAGGGCAGAAACATGGCAGCCACCTAAGCCATCATAATACCTAGTGGGTGGCAGCACCTACCTGACTTCCCGGGTTCTTCTGTGATAACAAAAGGGGCTATTTACCATCATGCCATTGATATGTGTGTGATTTGTCTCCTCACAGCCTACTTTCTGGTGTCGTCTCTGACTTTACCTATGTTGGCAGTGGCCGGGAAGACCACCAAAAAAAATGGCGGCAATCTGCTGCCAAAAACAAGCTTCTGGACAGCACTTAACTAAAGTCGCCAAGCAGCCACTAGAGTACAGATGGTGAGGAGATTGATAACATGAGGTAAGGCAACTTTAAATTAACTGGCACTAAGCCCAGTGTCCCCCAATGGCTGAGCTGAAAATTATGAAACCACTAAATTATTATTCTTATAATTAAGCACAAATTAATTTGGTTTTGTAATTTCATTAAAACAATTTGCGCTCAGGGGCGGCCCACGCATGGCACAGTCCAGTACATGCCCCAGTGTTTGGGAGACACAAACAGACCAAACCAATTGTCCAAAAGACATGTCACCCACCCGTATAGTTTAGAACGTTAAAAATCTATTTAAAATGAAACCAATCTTCATGAGACAGCAATGATGTAATCATTTCTCTCACAATGAACAATCCGTTGCTGAACCGTTATTAGTGGTGCAATAATGCTTACTTGATGCTGATGGCAAATCGCTCAGCCTCTGCCGGGCGCTCCCGAATGAGGTACGTCCCGCTAACGTGGGATTTTAAGAGGTTATCGGCTTGTGGACGCTCTACGTTCCCTGCAAACCTGGAAGGACAGACTGAGTGAGAAATCTTGTAGAGTCCATGAACTGGAAGGAGACAGAAGAGAGGTTGCCTCGTACGTACCAGGGGTATTTGCTGTAATCTGTACGGGCCACCGGCTGTTGGGTAACAGAGACAACTATTAGACATTTTCCCATCAATGCCAAATAAAACCTCAATAGGTTGAAATATCCTTGGCGGAAGATGGACTTGACCAAGTGGAGGTCCTACCTCCATCACACTCACCCGGCTGTCCACAGGACAGGGTTTCACAGACGTACTGGGGAAATAGCCAGATTTCCTAGTTAGTAGTAATCGCCCCTGTAAACAGAAAAAAAGACAACTGCGTTGTGTCATCCGCCCTGGTGAAAATGCGTGGATGGTCTTTCGGGACACATCCAAACTCACCTCCCACCAAGGAGAGTCCGGGTCACCTCTCAGCAGCTCGATCACCTCACCGGTCTGGAATGTTAATACTGGCTTCCCGGGAGGAGCTGGGTTTCCGTGGTAATTCTGAACAGCGACCATCTTGGGCCCTGTCAAATGTTAAGATGGTGGATCAGCGCTAATACACAACACAGGTCCACAGATGTCAACTGTCTTCTCAGTTGACATCTATAGACCTGAGGGGGTGCCAAAGATGATGAGCTCTTCAGGAACCTACAGAAAAGGCTAAACCCCCCATGTAAAAGTAGTGCGTGTTGAGGTCCAATGGCCACTGGACTTGGTCCGGAGGTTGATCTGTGCAGCCATTTTTGGTGGTGGTGGGCTGGCTGTGTAAATTCAACCCCAAACACAAGTTCCAAAAAATAATTAGTGGTTTGGAATTTAAAGGTGGGTAATAAAATGTATTCAGTGGATCCACAAGCCGCTGTTACCCCCTGGATGCAGGGGAGGTCCTGAGCAGTGTTCCCTCTAAGCTGTGCGCACGTGCGCGCGCACACACCTTGACGAGCATGCGCACAGACATTACAACTAAGCGCACAAAGCAGCAGTGGTCCCTTTTTGCAATTGTGGACTCAATTAATGTGTGTTTCACCCATTAACTACATTGTGTGCTGTGTTTTGAATGTTTAATATCATTTTGAAGTAAAGTTAACACAAATGCTGAACGTAATTTTCCAGTTATATATAAGTGACGCATCAAAATGTAAATTTCATTCCAAAGTTGCACAGCCAAAATCTTTAGCCGCACACAGCCTTCGTAAAATTAGAGGGAACATTGGTCCTGAGGCTCTGATCCATGTAACTAGGACTCATACACAACATCCAGGTGAATCATTATTGATTACCCCCAATTTGTACAGTAGCCTGATCTAGACGAGCATTCGATGGGAGGAAGACCTGCAGGACTTACCTGATATCGTAATAAGTGCATCCTAAAAAAAAATGAAACAAAAACACTAATCAGTCAGGATAGTGACGGAGCTCTTTATAAAGACACGAAGCAGAGATATACCCATAATCAATCCTCAACGCTGGACTACACTGTCCTGTAACGCTCAGCGAATTAACATGTAACATGGTACAGAAAAACGTTGCAGGTTTTATCCCTCTTGCTTCTCGCTTCCTCCATAACTGATAAAATTCCTCAATCAGGACATCACTATTAACACCTGCCCATTATTTCCCACCTTTGCTATTATAACCTCCTACTTGGGGGGTGGCCCTCCCCACACCCAACAATGCCCCCTGACATCCATTGTGAGTGCTGCAACCGGACTCATCTTTCAAAGCTCCTCATTCACTGCCAAACTGTATAAATCCATTTAGTGTTCTAATAGATTTCAGTTCAAACTGCTCCCTCACCACCTACAAGGTCCTCAGTAACACTGAACTTCCATACAACTCAAAGCGTCCCTACTACTCCTCTGACCTAACTGTATTCATCCCCAGTCCAACCATCCTCCAGCACCCATCACTACAATTCCTCCACAGTGCTCCTCACCTATGGAACTCCTTACCTCACCCCACCAATCTCTTCCCCAAACTGCAATACTGCAAATTCTCCCGGATATTCACCTCTTCATGCCTGCATACCCTACTCCCACCACGACCCTCCTTCCTCCTCTTATTTTATTCGTCCACCCCATTACCTCTTATATGCTTTTGTTTCTACTGTTCCACATTACCCACCTCATTCTGGATTGCCCTCTCTCACAGGCAGGCTGCATTCTACCATCCACATTACAAACTACAATGATAGCAATTGTATTGGACACAGAGATTTGTAGCTGCTAAATCCACTGAGTGCGGCCTTCACGCACCTAAATGCCACAAAGCCTTACATCAGGGGTTCTCAAAGTCTGTCTTCAGGACCCCACACAGGTCACATTGTCGAGGTCACCCTGCAGGTGCACAGGTGCATTCATTCCTCATTGACACATTTTAAAAGAACCACAGGTGGAGCTAATTATTTCACTTGTGATTCTGTGAGGAGACCTGGAAAACATGCACTGCGTGGGGTCCTGAGGACCGAGTTTGAGACCCTGTGCCTTACACAAATACACACGATGCTGGTTATTGAATTGGAATGATAAATGGAATAGTAAGGAGAAAATATATATAACTCACCATTTCATCAGCTGGACCTGGAGGTGGAAAGAGGAATAAATCAGAATTAAGACCATGGAGGCAGAACCGGACCCCATTATTCAAGGTGCAGACACATCTGAAAGTGTTTGGATTGCAATGACGATAAAGACAGGAAGGGATGAAAGGAATGGGAGGAAAGGGGTAGATAGAATTCCATCCACACAAAGTGGCATTGGTGACACTCACCCATCTTGCACGGATGGATCGTCTCAAGGCACTCCTTGTGGACACCGACCCCGCACTTAGTGCAGTAATATCCCTGATAAAATGTTCCTCTGTTGACAACAAACACAAAGGTATAAATTGGCGGTACACCTAAAAAGCTGACATTTTGGTGAACTAAATGAGGGCACAACACCGCTCCCTAACACAGGTAAATATACATGATCACAACTATTCAGTAAGGCACCTCCTTGAAAAGGACCAGAGATGGCTGAAACACGTTGGGGCACCATACCCAATAACCAACATCCTTACAAGTAACTTTAGCTGAAACTGTTGAGCTTTCAGTGAACGGATCCAGACCAGATGACTTCACGGTCACGTGACCCGGAAGCAGAGACTACCAGAAAGATGCTGCAGCCGAAGTGTGAAAAGGAGAGACAGGGGCCGTACAGAGGGGTAGATTTATTAAGCTCAGTGAAGTGATAATGGGCGAGATTTACCAAGCTAAAAATGCCGTAAAAACCATGTTTTCGGGGTTTTTACCGCATTTTCATATGCAGCAAAGCCCCACCGCCGGGGCTTCACTGCGGGGGGTTACGCCAGTTCTAGATGGCGTAACCCCATGGAAGCCTATGGGCTTCCCTTCGCGCCCCACGGCACCCCGCTCGCCCCCCGCCGATCCGCGACACACCCCCCTCACCTGTGTCTGGGCAGCCTCCTGCTGTGTTGCCTGGACCAGTGACCTCCTCCTCCCTGCACCTCTTCCAAGTGCAGGGAGGAGGAAACGGAGCCCTTAAAGCCGGGTAAGGGTGCAGGCAGGGAGGGGGGAACCCGCTGCACATCGCCTTTTAATGAATAATCGCATATGTTAGTGCATATGCGATTATTAACAATGCGAATGCAGGCGATGTGCAGCGGGGGTTATTAGTGAATCCCGCCCAAATTGTCTGTTTTTTAAAAATGGCCAATCAGCTCCTACCTGTCATTTTTCAAACCAAGCCTGTAACTTCACAGTTAGGAGCTGATTTGCTGGTGATAAAAACCAGACACTTTATCACTTCACCGAGCTTAATAAATCTGCCCCAGAGTGTCAGAGGAGGTCAGGGTGGGTAAGTGAAGCAGGGTCCGTAGGTGAGGAGAGCCTGCGGCGGACAGCGATTGGGCTGAAGCCACATGATATCCAAGCCAAGACCACCAGACTGTCTGTGATGGTGCGACTGCAGCGGGACTTGGGCACAAAGCCCTAGGCACCGCCGCAACAGCACTGGGATGGCAGGGAGCAAGACCGGGCTCACGCTGATCATACCCACACCTTCCTACCCTGCACTTACTTACACCAGGCACAGTAGGACACCTCCCATCTACAACTAAAGGCTAAGAACTAGTATCATCAGAGAATAACAGACTGCGGGATGCTGCAGTCTGTCCCTATGCTCCTCCCCTCCCCTCCCCCTCCCCTCCCTATCTTTCACTGCAGCTACACAGCACCTTTACTTAGTGGGGAAGGACTTTTTTTACTTAATACCACACATCGTATTTTTTCATTATTTATTAATGCTTGATTTGATTTATTGATTTCTTTGTTTAATTTTCTGTGCACAATCACAATACTGTGGTTTTAAACAGATCAGTGGATCACACTTGTACTTAACATGTAAACCAATCAACAATTGACATAGTTACATAGTAGGTAAGGCTGAAAAAAGAATTGCGTCCATCTAGTTCAACCTATGTCACTCATTTGATTAATAAGGGTCATCATAAATTGAGGTTCCAGAAACAAGGTACAGAGCGCTGTACTGATTTCCACTATTATTATCCACAATACGGGGTGGTCATCCGTTTTTTGGTACAGCAGCTAGTCTGCCTTTACTTGTCTTAGTGCGCAGATAATCCCCATTTACCATAGTACTCTCCATCATGCCTTGGCGAGTGTCCTAGAACAAGCCGGGTTTACCAGCGAGGGTGCAGCACCACTGGAGTCTTATATACATGGGTGGGGGGTAAGGGTGGCGAGGACGGGCAAGGTGAGGTCATCAATCATCCCCAATGTATGGGTGGTATACAGCCACAGCACAGTCCGCGCAGCCCGGTCCCCCACTCACCTCAGAAACATCTTGCAGGCTTTACAACTCGTGGTGCGATCGAAGGTAAACATCTGGAAGTTGTGGTGATTGGCGTTGGCCTTTTCCGGCTTTATGTTCGACCTAATTAAAGAGACAAAGGCGCAGGAGGGGGGTCAGGTAACCCATGTGGGTGGGGACACGCATTCATAGAGTCTGCATGTCGACTGTGGGTGGACTACATTAACCATGATGCTCGGCTAGAAGCCCGTCAGATAACCATGGAGTACAGAATTTTACCCAATTACAGGGTAAATATTATAGTGACCCTAACAGACTAATGTATCGATCCTGATATTACATATTTAAGCCTAAAGAGAAAGATCGGTGACATCACGTTGACATCACAGAGATGCCTGGGGAGGGATCAGCAAAGGGTAAAACGGTGAAACAAACTCCTTCGCCCAATAAAGGCCATGTAGGCCAGTTATAGGCCCTTAACCCAAATATCCACATGGATGAAGGGAAGCATTCAGACGGAGATGGCTACAGATTAGACATTATTTATCAGGAATACTGTAAGCGGACAGGTGGCCTTACATGGCCATTTCAAACTGCTCCATCCACTTCCTCTTCATGTCATCTGTCTTGCAGAAGAACTGGAATCCCTGCTTGCCCTGCAGGTGTATCAAGAAGAATCCGTACGACCACTGCGGGGAGAGAGCGCGGAGAGTGAGCGGCGCACAGAGAGGCAGATGTACTAAGTCTCGGAGAGTGATAAAGTATAGAGAGCTGTACTAAGCTTTGGAGAGTGATAAAAGTGTGAAGGGAGAGAGGCACTAAGGGGGGAATTCAATGTTGGCCGCTATTTGCAACAGGGTAGATACGGCTGCCGCTTATTCAATGCTGCCGTTTTCAACAGCATTGAAGGCAGATTACAACAAAACAGATCCAACGTTAAAACAAGTCGGATCTGTTTTGTCGGAAACGGCCGTGGATGGTTAAATTCACAGCCGTTTCTCGACAATCCGTGGGCATTTTCACCGACGTGCCCACTTTTTGCCACTCGACAGGAGGAACATTAAATTCCGCCTGTCGTGTTGCAGACGAGCTGGCCCTGGATTATGACAGTCGTGATCCCACACTGAATACCCCCCTAAGCCTTGAAAAGCGATAAAGTAAAGAGATAATGTGGGCAAGACACAGCTTGACATTCTTCACCTTATTAGATCTTGTTATACACATTTTAAGTATTATAAGTTACGTGTTTAGACTTCTTACCATTTTGCCGTGTGACTAGGGATAGCGTAAAGAAACCAAAAGGAGAGTACACGTTAAACACAAGGAAACATGTATGTTCTCGCATTATGGTGGAAATACAGCAATTGCAAGTATTGTGCGACAGCTCAAGATGAATACGGTAGGATGTCTGACAAGGTGTCTTATAAGAAATGTGTTACAGGGCAAGTAAAGGGAAACGAGCTGTAACTAGCCCCCACTGTATGCATTCTGATTTGGATAGTTAAGAGTACACAGCAATCACAAGTTCTATATTTCAACCATACGGCAACAAAAAAGCTCTAGTTTATTTTATACGTGTGAAGCGTAATGAAGTGTTTACCTTCTTGATGTCTTTGTTGTTCATGGGGTCATCTGACATCTTATGAAAAAGCAGCTCGATAATTTCCTTTAGCTCATAGCTGTAACCTTTCCGTTTGCACACGATGACCACCTTGTCAAACAGAAACAGGTACCTGTGCGAGGGGAGAGTCGGGAAGAACAGTCATCGGCACAAACCGTAACGTGGCTACAACTAGAATTATAAAAGCATCTGAGAACTGTGTGCTACCAACACCGGGGGCCTCACCTATCTTGCTTGGTCTGGTTGACCATCGATCGGACCTTCAATTCTCCATCTATCTTTGGTCGCCCAAACTCTTCCAGTTTTACTTGCTGTTGGGAAAACAGAGCCAGTGAGCGGAGCTCAGAAACTGACAACACGGCCCACGTGCCCACAGGACTATCATTTTGGATAAACCGTCACATCATACTTTCTAGAAAATGGGTCTTTGTTAATGGAAAACACTTTAGTCCTAATAGATTTCCTTTAAGTGATTTGTGAGATGCGTAAGTCACAAGAAACAACCCTAGGAACGCAACGCACAGAACCTGTCCTTCTCATTGATTATCCAAGATGAAATGAAGCCACAGACTCCGTTGGGACAAAGGATCCTGGGAAATGGCATTTGCCGACAGCCTTACACAGTCTTATGGTGTGTACACACGGTACAATATACAATTTTGACTATATAGTCAAAATCGCATGCAGATCACATAGGTTTTTTAACCTTGCGATCCTGATGCGTGCTCCCGCACAGCACAAATAAAAGGCATATACAGTAGACAGGGTTGCATTGACTATATAGTACAGATCTGTACTATATAGTCAAAATTGCTGGTGTGTCTTCTGGCTTGCCGTGCGCTTTGATCCCGATCCGATCACATCGGGATCGAATAGCACGGCCATCAACCGTGTGTACAAACCATTAGGTTGCACCACTGGCATGTAAGGTGCAATTTCGTTCAGTCACAGGAACAGCTTTATCGATGCCGCCTGCAGCATTTAGGGAACGTGGTAAAAATGCTGCAGTCTAACGCTGCTCACCAGGAATATACAGACTGGCGCTTCGAGTGCCCGGACATGGGCAGCTGCAATTTACACAGATCCACTCCCATTCCCGACTGCAGGACTTTCTTCGGGCTGCACCCAATCTGTGGAATGTTCTCCCAAGCACAATAAGACTCTCCTCCAGTCTCCAAACCTACAAGCGTTCCCTGAAAACTCATCTCTTCAGGCAAGCTTATCAAATTCCAGAACCAGTCACAGAACCTTGCCTTCTGGTGGAATCGATGCAATAAAGAATACAGTATATATCCTTATATATCAATGTCTATTTCCCTATAGATTGTAAGCTTGGGAACAGGGCCCTCCTACCTTTTGACTGTCTGTAAATACCCTGTTTGTTGTATCACTGTCTCCTTTTGTAAAGTGCAACAGAATATGCTGCGCTATATAAAAAACTGTTAATAAATTAATAAATAAATGACTACATAAGAGCACAAAAATTCCCACGTGTCCCCAGACTAACCCAGGCTTGTGGGTTATCATTGGATAGCAGAGGTACATTTCACATTGAGTGGGGGTTTCGTTTGCCCAAGAGAAGGCAAACACAAGACAGAAAGAGGCTTTGTGGGCGCACTCTTATTATTGTATATATGAAATTACTTAAAACTTAACTTTTATTTCGATCTTTTAATATAGAATGACAAGAGTTATAAAAATAGAGAAAATGTACACAGGGTGAAAAAGGCACCTATTTAAGGAAAATGTAATAAATAAAATGTAGTGTGATGGCACTTATAACTTTTCACACCTTATTCTCCATTCAGCGCATTACGTCCTTATCATCATTGATATATGAACAATGTGATTATGGGCGAACATTAATGGTTTTGGTCCCTTATACAATATAGGTTTAGATAAGCTGTAGGGATATGTGTTGCCCCAGCAACAGTGCTTATGGTATTTAACAGCTTGTATTGCTCATGCAGTAGGCGTGTCCAGTGCAATTTATTTAGGGATAAAACTACCCTATATTAATACCACACCAGTTGTTCTTCAGGGGTCTCCCACAAGAATACTATTCTGGCCCATTACTGCTTAGCTTCCATGGTGGTATTTTTTAGGGACTGATTCCCAACATTCAAATAGCCTGGTTAACTGCGGTTAGAGCATTTATAGCTGACTGGATCCCTGATACATACAGCCACCAATGGATCACGGCTGTATGCTTAATTGCAAATTTACTATAGTCGTGTTATAATGATAATACCAAGATTAAGAGAAAAGCGGAAAAAAGAAAGGTAGGAAGGGAGGAGGTAGAAATAGGGGAGAGGATTGGGGGAAGCCGTATTTGTTGAAGTTCAATTTACAGGGACAAGATGCTCATAATTCAAGGTACTTATATAACTGGAATTTTGGCCCCGAGTAATTAGGTAAAGGGTTAATGCCTGTATTACATGAATTTCATTGCCTCCTGGGTTTGGTGGTAAATATTTTTTTATATATGTAAGCAGGATTATCCAGTGTCCGCAATTGATCCAGAGTGCTGCTATCCTAATCTGTAGCACAAGTCTAATGCTGGCTACTGTGTTTATACCAAAAAAGTCAGCAGAATCTCCACCTGCTACAGTGTACAGTGTATCTCTATCTGCTACAATGTAGATACCAGTATTTGTTGCAGTTTATAGAGAAAGTGTCACTCAGCTGCTGGGCGCAGGGAGAAGACACTTGTACCTGGGACGCCGCTGCCAGGCATCGGTGAGCGGGATCCGGAGGAGGTTCTGGTGCGGCCGCCTGAGAATACAGGCCGTGCGGATAGCTTCTGGTCAAGTCAGGCGTGACTTATACAAAACCAGAGAAAAGAAAGAAACTTTGGCCCAATATGGGTCACTGTCACTTTAAGAAGCGCAGTCTTGTCGGTACCAGATTGATTTATCTATTCATTGCTACCGACAAGACTGCGCTTCTTAAAGTGACAGTGACCCATATTGGGCCAAAGTTTCTTTCTTTTCTCTTTCTGTCTTGTGTTTGCCTTCTCTTGAGCAATTAAATCACAATGCCAACAGATTAAGGGGGAGATTCAATCGCCGTCGAGCATCTCCCGTGGGGGAGATGCTCGATGGGCCCTATTCAATGCTGTCTTCCCCGACAGCATTGAACAGGGTTTCCTGTCAGAACGAGCCCGACATCTCTAGCTGTCGGGCTCGTTCTGCCGAGAACAGCCGGGAAGTGACGAGCTGCCGGCTGCAGCTCGTCACTTCCCGGCCGCAACTCGCGGCCACGCCCCCTTCTCGCCGCTCAGCGGCCGGGACATTGAATCCCGACTGCCGAGCTCACCGAGAACGGGACAGGGGCACGGCTGTCGCGCTAGCTCGACAGCCGTGCCCCTGACATTGAATACCCCCCTAAACCTTCATTGTGTCTCTCCGGGAAATAAGGGCAGATAAAACTGGTCACCGGCATCCTACACAACAAACATTTGTTTTTTTGGCCATGCCAAATTTGGGGAGTGAGTGGGCAGCATAAGGCATGTGACAGAGATGATTGGCGGTCTGCGATGGTGCCATTTCCCAGAACAGCGGTTGGCTGCGGCTTAGCTGACCTCAAGGACAATACAGATAACTCCAGTATCAGAGGAACGAGACACTCACCAAATGTTCTATGGAATTCTGAAACTCACTGATTTTCTTTAATGTTTCCTTATCCCTTTTCACTTCATTAATATACATAGCCAAATCCTGCAATATAAAGAGAATTTAAATAAATAAACCATGCACAAAAATAACCGATCAGCAGAAGTAAAATAAAATAGGTGGGGGGTTCAGACAAGATGTCCTTATTCCAAGGGCTGGAATATGCATTGCACGCTGGACTTCCTGTAATCTGTAGAAAGGAATGTGCAAGAAATATATATATATATATATATATATATATATATATATATACACATACATACATACATACATACACACACACACACACACACACACACACACACACACACATATATATCTTTCTTTTACCTGCATTTCAGGTTTACCGTCCCTTTTAAAAGGAACATTATTTGAACATAGATCTATGAGTGTAAGACAGGCATGGCTAAACTGCGGTCCTCCAGTACACATCCCAGCATGCCTTGCCACAGTTCTATCATTCCCTGATAGCAAAGCTGTGGCAAGGCATGCTGGGAGGTGTAGTTTCACAACAGCTGGAGGGCCATAGTTTGGGCCATGCCTGGTCTAAGACAACATATGAGGAGAACCAATGTGCACAGCCAACATAAAACCGCCATGAACATAAAATGTTGATGCAGCAGCGCCCCCTACTGGCAATTATCAGCAGAAAAGTTTCATATATGCTATGTATCTGATAACATACAAGAGGGAAAGGATACATTAATCTATCGCCGCCGTGGCGATGACACCACCACGAGGCTCGTACCTGCATGGCTTCCAGTGCTTCCTTCAGCGTATGCCTCTCTGGGCTGTCCGCGGTGTGGCTGAGAAGTTCCTGTGTGTACAGAAAGTGCGCCTGAATCAGAAAACTTGGTGTAGAACTACACATCCCAGCATGCGGTCATAGCCTCTACATGCAAGTACGCACTAGGGCAGTGATATCTAAGAAGATGCGCTAAGGTGTGTAGCAGGGGGGACTAATGAGGCACAGTCTGCATAGAGAACAGGTTCTCAAAGTCGGTCCTCAGGACCCCACACAGTGCATGTTTTGCAGGTCTCCTCACAGAGGAGAGGAAATAATTAGATCCACCTGTGGATCTTTTAAAATGTGTCAGTGAGTAATGAGTACACCTGTCGGGTGAATGGAGATAATGCAACCTCTATGTACTAAGGACCCCGCTAATCAGTTACAATAATAATTAGAAAAAACACTTTCATTTGACATAGAGTAAAATTGTGATACGTAGCATAATTTATGGGCCCATCTACCCCGACCAGGTGATCTCATCTGGGGGGTCCCTAATATTCCTAAGGTTCAGTGTAAGAACCCCCGAACATCTGAGTTTTCCCCTTTTTCTGTGGGGCACTACAAGTCTCAGCATGGTAGGAACTCTTATTATGTTTAGAATATGGATGTGCAGTCCAGCCCTGCCCCTTCCCAAAGAACAAATAATAAAGCTCCTTACGTACTTTAAGCAACAGATGATACTTGAGGACTCTCTGCATTGGAATCACCATCAGATCTTGCAGCTTAAACTTCCCGTCTTGAACCTTCACTGAGCATTCCTGTGGGCGGGGACATAGGAGGAAAATGGGGTGAGTGGGACCTAGACTTTAAGCTGTGGGCCTCAATCAGGTATGCATGCAATGCCGATGTTCACGTGTTCCGTATATCGGCCACGCCAGTGCAAGTGGCAGCGTTCGGAGGCCGAGATCAGATGGAGAACCTGCAAAGCCATAGGACTTGCACAAGTTTTGATGATGCAACAGATTGCGGCGTATAAGGACACACTAATCTGTATTACAGCGTGCACCTGCGCTAAAAGTGGGCGTCTCAGTCCTTGCACATTCAGCTGCAAGAGGAGGAGCCTGTAGTCCTATTTGCATATAGTTGCAGACTGTCTGTCGCCAGTACATGCCGCTGCCTATACGCGATTCACAAGTACATATATTTATGCAGAGAATGATCCTCGAGCAGTAAAACATATGGATGGGCAGCCGCGAACAGAAAGGAAACAAAGCAGAGCTGCCACAGAGGGACATACAATATGCGGTAATTATGCGTATTGACACCGGGCCCATTACTGACACCCACCTCAATTTTTATCCTAATGTCATCCCTGGTAGCGATCAGCTGGTCCAGCGTCTTCTGGGAATATTCAATGTGACTGCAGTACTCTCCGTATATCAGCAGCCTGGAGGGACACAGAGACCAGACGGTCAGTAATGCAAAGAATTAATGACAAGTTGTAACAGAAGTTCATTGAAATATTTTTACTGGCAACATAAATTGTGCATTGACAGGAGGGAGACTCGCTGGATGGGTTCTCAGGAGAACGAGCCCGTAGACCTAGATTATTCTGCATGCTCAGAGACCACCACATCCCGGTGCAGCATACGGTAAGCGTGAGCACTGTCTAATACGATTTCCTTGCAGGTGCAGAAGACAGTGAATTGTGGGTAGGTGTTGGGTAAACCACAATCTTAGTGTTCATTCTAGCACTCGCCATCTTTGAAAACCCATGCAGTTCCTCTTCGCTGCCTGGGGTGTCGCTGTCTGCTGTAGTGCTTCTAGCAGAGTGTGGTCTGTATATCAGCACTGATATGCAAATCAGACCAGTGCTAGAACCACCACAGCAGACAGCGACACCCCAGGCAGGAAAACTGCATGGGTTTTCAAAGATGGTGGGTGCTAGAATGAACACCAATCTGACACGCTCCTTACTGGAGACCTAATTTTGGAATACTTCACCCTAGACGACATTGGAAATGTGTCCTTACTCCCTCTTGTGGCCTTGATATTGCCAACGCCACATCTAGATAATGTTGTGTAATGCATGACATATTCAATACAACCTAACGAGCCCTCCAACGTTACACAAACTGACCAGATCTCTGAAAGTATCTCTTCAGGGGTACTGTAATATCTGTAATATCTCCCCTCTGCCAAAAGCTGTAAATCCCTAGAAGGCCCAAATCTAATTTGTGCCGTAGTCTATTGTTGCGCCACCTCCGCCCGGTTCTATACGGAGATAGTCTGCCCAACACGGCGCAGTGCCAGGCTCAGAAAACCGTTACTATAAAGTCAGGATTGCTGAAAGATTTAAAGCAAACCAAATGTTCCAATTTCCAAACCACAAGAGAACGAAACTGGGAGAAGAATCAAAAAGTCAAATTTTCGTGCTCCCAGCCCGTGAAATGAATCAGTGCAGGTTCCGGGCGGTACCGACGGGGAATCATTGGATACGTGAAGTTACTGTGGCGCGGTTACAAGACGGTACTTGTATAAATATTCTTTCATTTCAAGAGGATCTGCCAAAGCTGCAATTTGCGGCCACTTTTAAGCATTAGCAAACGTTCTATTAGAAGTTCTGGGTGATGCCGTGCCAGCGATTATGTAACACAAGGAATGGTTGGCGCGCTAAACCAGCTGCATCCACTGGTCCTCATCCCAAGCCACATAAAACAAATGTACGAGCCAGCGCTGGCCGTTGGGAAGAAATACACCCTGATTTAATAACCGCACCTCACTTCTCTACGCCTTGCCAACCAGAAATACCAGCCAGCAATAACAGGACGATGCTTCTCCGCTGCCCACCAGTATGGTTACTTAGGTTAAGAAGAAGTAGATTATAAATAAAACCTCATGTATGTTAAAATAACCAACAAAATGAATAAATATAAAAAAATTGGCCCGATTCAGAAGCACAGATGTACAAATGGTGTCAAACTGCCCGTGTACCTCGTATCTTTTCTTACCCATCTTTGCCGTCACTCTGGGAACCCTGATGGCCGTAAATGGGTGACAGCAGTGCAAATGCGGGTAAGAAAAACATTCGGTATCTGAAAGGCTCACAGATGTATGTCTATGTAGACAGTCGATAGGTCGACACAAGCAAAAAGGTTGACATGTACTAGGTCGATATTGACAAAAGGTTGACACACTCTAGGTCGACAATGGCAAAATGTCGAAACAAGCAAAAAGTTGACATGAAAATGGTCGACACATGAGAAGGTTGACAGTTTTTCACAATTTGTGAAAATGTTTTGTGCTTTTTCATGCTTCACCATCCACGTGGACGAAGAGGAACAGTAAAGTGGGCCGAACACTACACTAATCGGGGGTGCAAGTGCGAAGGTACATGGAGAAAAAAAACCATGAAAAACTCATGTCACTCTTTTGGATTACAGTCATTTTGTCGACCTACATTCAGTCGACACTTATAAAAGGGACTATAGGTCGACATAATTTTAAATTTTTTTCATATTCTACCATCCATTATGACGTGGAGGCCGAATAAAATACTGTGCCGAGCGTGGAGAGCAAAGCAAGGGGACGCAGTACACTTAGTCGTGCCAACGTGAGTTGACATAGAAACAAAAAACCCCATTATGTTGACCTTTGTTATGTCGACCTAAAGACCCTGTCAACCTATAGTCTAGTCGACCTAAGCCATGTCGACTTAAGGGTGTTGACCCAATGTATGTCGACTTAAATTGTGTCGACCCAATGACCCATACCCAATCTTTTCATGTGTAGACCTTATCAATGCAAATAATTGACAAAAGTTTTGCTCCAATCAGAATTTGTGTAAAGTATGAAGGGCGGAAATACCTTTTGCGGAAAATTACCATGTGATATACACTCAGACAAAAATAAATAAATGCTGCCCATCTACTTGCCACTATCATCACTACCAAGCAGCAGGTTCAAAATATCTCTTTTGGTATACAGCAACAGCTGAAGGCTGAGCAGGATTTGAGAAACTACCTTGGAGGGCCAGCAGGTAGCGCTGTGTCATAGGCTGCAACAAAGTACTCTATTGTGCAAATCGTCCGCATTATGATAAGTTGAAGCTTGAACAAAGAAACTGAGATGTTGGCACTCAAAGGGTTAATTCCCTCACTAAAAGGTAATTTCCTAGACACTGGGATTTAGCGCGCTGTCCCTTTAAGATATTCTGCCGCCATTCCCCACCGTGTTACTGCAGACTTAACCGAACGTCTGCTAAAAAAATACCCAACTCAGATTTAAAACAATCATTAAAATAAACAGGATAGTTAGCACCATTAATGGGTTTATTACAGCCGGTAACATAACAAAATATAATTTAATGTTCCACAAGACGCAGAAGAGAGAGAAAGAAAAGAAAAGTCAATTACGAGACTGTCAGAGGAGATTGCAGATAATTAGAAACAAATTAGTGCGGACAATGCAGTCTGGTGGTTGCACAGTACTGTAATCATTTAACTATTCAACAAGCTCCCGGTTCTGTAATTCTCACAGAGCGAGGAGAGAGGGGGGGGGGCTGCATCTGCTCTATAGCTTAGTTACCATCATAGCATCTACATCTGCTCAGTATTATACAGTAGCCACATTTATCGGACGATCGGATGGACAATCAAACAAAAAATCATTGTAGTGTGTGGGGGCCTTTAGGAGCAGAAAGATAAATTGTGTGAAGCCCCCCCATCAGTGAAAATGGTCAGGATCAACATATCTGGGGTTTTGACATGTTTACCCCGATTCTCTGACGGAGTACGACCACCGATGGCCGCAGATCGGGAGATCTGATACGTTTACCGGCAGTGCCGTTGGACCGAGGAAACCGCTTCCTGATGTATAGGCGATCTTAGGTGCCGTTGTAAACAGAATGGAGTAAATCAGTGTCTCTCCACCTCGGTCCTCAAGTACCCCCAGGTCTCCACACAGAATCACATGTGACATAATTAGCTCCACCTGTGATCTTTTAAAATGTGTCAGTGAATAATGAGTGCACCTGTCGGGTGACCTGGAAAACGGGGCGGGGTGAAGGATGATATTGGCCATCGCTCCCTTGTATTGGGTTGTGGAGGGGAAGGACGTCCAGTGTCTTAGATTTGCATTTGCACACCACATAATTTGATGGTTGGCGACCAACGAATGATGTAGGTGTCGCCCCATAGGCTGCGAATGGTGTTTATGCAAAACATCCATTCGCAGCCGTGTGGGTGAATTCGCCCTGCGAAGGGTGCGGGGGTCTGTTTGAACTGCAGACGGGCTAAAAAAGACACGCAGTGCTGCATGTCAATCAGAATATCCTCCTATGTCCGCTGGGTCACACACCTCAGAGGTAACTGCAATTGGTGCCTGAGTCTCCACCACTAGATGGCGGTATGAGGAAAGCCAACCAGGTACAGAATGTACAGCATCGCATCAATGCTCAAACTCACTCTTATAGTCACACCATATCGTATGCAATATGGAATCCTGAATGAACCACGAGTATTAAAACACCCAATGGATCTATAGATAATGTTCCTATTGTAAGGATATCATTAGCAGCTGACCAATTCTGTCAGGGCGTAAAGGGTCAGATTCAATAAAGCAAAAAGCAAGTCATTTTGTGGGCGGGATGTATTAATATACATCGCCGCCGCGATGCCAGTGCATATGTACTAACATATGCGGCTGGTATCGCGGTGCGTGACGGAGGCCCCCCCGCAATACTTGTACTGTGGTGTGCGGGGTGTCTCCATCACCTCCCAGCCACCTACTGCTCCCTTCACGCCGGGACAGCTCAGCGTGGCTGTTCCCGGCGCCTCCTCCCCCCTGCAGCCGGAAGGACGTCCGGCTGTGTTGCTAGGGGGAGGATGGGTTTACCTTCCGGAGTCCAGGAGGACCTGCAGGAAGGTAAGCTGGAGGGAGGGGGAGCTCGGCGAGGCGGCAGGGTTCCGGCGGAGGCAGCGAAAAGAAGCCCATAGGCTTCTATAGGGTATCGCCACCCAAAGGTGGCGATGCCCTGCCCGGCGGTATCGGTGCTGCCGGATTTTTACCGCATTTTCTGCTTAATACATCCCGCCCTGTGTCTGAGGAAAAAAACATGTTATGCAAGGGGGCAAATATTTTTCGATTATTTCTGTGCAGGGTAAATACTGGCTGCTTTTGCATGTAGTCCAAGGTTAGACAGCTTTATTTTTATACTGCTATTTAGATTTCAGTTGAACACACTCCACCCATATCTAACTCTCTCTGCACCTATTACATCTGCCCCACCTGCAGTGCAACATGGGTTTCCCATTTGTGTGCTTTGCTTACAAAGCTGAATCAGACTGTATACACCATAGTGGCTCCCATAGACTAGCACGCACAATTCAGTAGAGAAGAATCAGCTATCGGACTGTTCTGCCTTAGATTTACATCTCTGGAACCTCAGCCCCAGTTACTCTGTGGGATCAGTCCTAGATTTGCATAGGAAGAAGACAATTGGTTGCCTAGAAATCAATAACACACATTGATAATCCTCGCCATGGCAGAGTTCTCCTTGCGCGCCGAATCCTGAGTGACCCGGACACCTCTGTATACGCACAGCAGGTACAAGTGCTGTGTGTGCTGACAGCCAATCAACATCTCTCTCACAGAGGTTATCAGCCAGTTCTCCGGCGTGGACTTATTTCAGGCTGATGCCGATGGGCGATGTGTCAGCTGATGTCCTTATTAGCAGAATACTTGTGTATTAACATGGCGAGTCTCCGAAGGCAGAACAATGCGGAGCTGACAGCAGCAGAGATCAATCCTGAAGGGTCAGCCCTGGGTCAGTCCGTATCTCATTTACATTTCTCTGTATCCTGGGAATGCAGAATAATGAGCGGAGGTAGCATACAGTCACCGTGACTGACATACTGTACATGACGTGACCCCCATCTATATCCCAGAAGGATGCACCGATCTTCCCCTGTGCTGGACCGTTTATGACCTGCACACATGCCCAAAGCTTCACCGACAAACATTTTAAATTTGAGGTGAAAAGAACATTGGTAAATGGTTCACGTATCAGATAGTAACAGACATGGTCATACGTGCTTTATAATATCATTACAACGCATCGTCTGCACAGACGTCTACATGTGGACAATACATGTAGGAATTGTAATATGTAACAAAGGGGTGAGAGTGCAGCCTATCCAGTCACTAGGAGCCAATGACATCACTGAAAGTGCAGCCTATCCAGTCACTAGGAGCCAGTGACATCACTGAGAGTTCAGCCTATCCCGTCACTAGGAACCAGTGACATCACAGAGTGCGGCCTATCCAGGAACTAGTGACATCACTGAGAATGCTGCCTATCCAGTCACATGGAACCAGTGACAGCAGCCTATCCAGCAACATCACCGAGAGTGCAATATATCCAGTCACTAGGAGCTGGTGACATCATTGAGAATACAGCCTATCCAGTCACTAGGAACCAGTGACATCACTGAGAATGCAGCCTATCCAGTCACTAGGAGCCAGTGACATCACTGAGAGTACAACTTATCCAGTCACTTGGAACCAGTGACATCACTCAGTGCAGCCTATCTAGCTGCATTACTGAGAGTGCAGCCTATCCAGTCACTAGGAACCAGTGACATCACTGAAATTGCAGTCTATCCAGTCATTAGGACCCAGTGACATCACTGAGAATGCAGCCTTTCAATCCATATGTTGCTTTGATACCATGACCAGTATTGCTTTTTTCCATTTTGTGTTCCCCAGGAGTAAGGTCTAATTGAATGCTGCACATCATACTATACCACTGTGCTACAGTCTTACAGGTAATATTACAGAGTAAAGCTGAAAATATCCACATACCCAGCAATACAAATTCTGCTCTGCATAGTATTAGTATAGTATCACTCAGTACCACTTCCCTACATACTGCATCTATTTCTGGAGAGAGTGATGACACAAAGCAGTTTTAAGAAGGGCTGTCCAATTGGTGGCCCAAGGGCAGCTCATGGATATATACTATTTATATTCAGCAATTCCCAGCAAAACTGGGTGATCCTTTAAGCGGATTTATGTTCACTCTGAATATTCTACACACTCATGTTTTCCATCAGGTAATGCAGTCATTATTATTTCATGGAGATTCAGGAGGATGCTGTAATGTCAGTCTACCAGCAGGTGGCAGTATAGGAACCCACAAACAATGAGAAGGTGCTGCGGATGCGGTTTGCAGACTACTCTTGGGCAGGATAGATGTAATATGTTATGAATATGAATCCTTGGGCTTTTAGTGATATGCCTGTGTCTCCTGTCTGCAGACTGTACAGTATACAAACCATATGGCGTAATGTCTGACAAAAAAATAAGGCTTAGGAATGGAGAGGCAGGGATTCCTATATCTTACTTCTCTTTATAGTCCAGGAAGACCTGTCCGATGGTGCTTCCGCCCGACATTATGGACATCTCTATGGTCCGCAGGAAGTTGAAGTGCACCTTTATTAGTTCCTGAGGACAGAGAAGCAGAGCGCACTTAGTGCACACTGACACATGTAACACACACACACACACACTAATACAAGTATACACACCCCGTCACATGTATAGACTGTAACACAATTATACACACTGTCACGTGCATTCACTTTGACATCTTACCTCTAGATTAATGAAGATTACGGCCATCTCCGCAGGCGTGAGGATCTGCTTTAGGGGTAACATGTAGTTCTGAAAGAGAGACAGTAGAAGCACCATATATAAGGCAGCAAGGTGCCGCCAGCGCCAGGAGATGTCGGACTGGTTAGAAAGATTGGGCTCGGTACCGCGGTCAGATGTGGGAGTGGTTTAAACAACGTTAAAAAGTGATAACGTGGCCAACTGGGATATTCCTGATTCCCACTAACCCAGAGACCACATGGGGGAACCATCTCCGATACTTATGAACAATGTAAGCGGCCGGCTGTATCTCCTCAGACTCACTATGCGGATGTCATCCAGCGTCTTGTAGTAGCGGTCCTCCGTATCCCGAATCTCCAGCAGGCAGCAGTTTCTTTTGTCGTCTTCTGTCATCACCATTTTCTGACGGACACAATGACACAAGATAAAGATCAGACCAGGAAAGCTGCGCGTGATAGGGTGTACTACAGCTCGTACCAATATTACATGAAGAGATTACAGAGAATGACTTATTACACTACGGGCAACCACTCGTTTTACGGCTTGATCCATCTCCCCCTATGCTTGCAGGCCACCTTATATAGGTCATTACGGCGCTGTGTCACATGCCAATGAGGCTGCATAATAAGACTTAATTTTAACATTTGAGTTATATTATCACTAAAAAGACAAGGGGGGTAAATTTACAAAGCTGCCATCGGTTGTTCGGCCATTTTGGACTGTAAAGGATCTAAAAATATCAAATGCCCTCATGTTTAATGCAAAATATTGCACCTGAAAAGAACCACTTCGTAAATGTAGCCCCATGAATAAGGTGCAGGACACTTTAAAGGCATTTAAGACACAAATCTTTAGGATTGGCGCAAACTGCAAATATAACGCACAGCCTCCATTAGTGATAGCAACATACGCCATGTAACATGGAGGTTGGGGAACAAATGCTAAATCATGAGGTAAATTATGTTTTTTTAAGGGTTTATGGTGCTTGGGGTTATACCTGAACTTCAGATTATTTATTAAAAATGATGTATTCACCATAGCTGGCCCCCATTAACCCCCCCCCCCCCCCAACACACACACGCACACACTAGTACAGCTCCTCCACCCAATGTTCCCAGTCTGTGGGAGCTGGATACCTCATTAACCACACCCTAATATAGTGGGTGGTGCCTGCATTAGCTCTCGGTCAAGTTTATGAGGAAGACCCCCCTTGATATCTCCTAAATAATGTATATCCCCAAAAGAACCGCCTCTCAGACCAGCCGCAACCTAGCGCAGGACGTTGTTTCCCCCTCAAAAGCCACCATCCAGGTCCCGATACACACATAACATGTCCGCGGCCATTTCCTTGGTCATTCAATCAGGCCATTACAGTGATCATAGCACAGAATCTCTCCTTACCTGCATGTACCTTATCTGAGGCATTGAGGGAGGAGAAGGAGACATTACGTTTAGAGACATTTGCAAATGCAGCGTCTATATATTGCAATGCGCCCGGTGTCTGCGACATGAAGGACAAATGAGGCATTATGCGCTATTAAGCCACTTCCACCATTATTAATTGCTTCCTAATAACTAAGCTGGATGGTTGCATTTACAGGATATACAGTATATTCTGCAATGATCCCTGGCATGCAGGGAAACTGTATGCTGCGTATTCTATATAGACCTAGTCCGGCGACAGCTGGAAAGTGGCACCTTACGTGGCACCTCTGAGCAGGAGATAAGTCCTGCGCAGCCCGGGGCAGGGCCTCTGATGAGTGCACGACAGATCGTTCGCACTGTGCCGGCATCTCCAGTTCTTCCATCTTTTAACATTTGCCCTTTTGCCGCCCATCCTCGACTTGTCAGCTGGCAGCGTTCCAGAGAGCGAGCCTCTGTGCTTCCACTTCATTGAGGCGTAAGTGTTTCCCCCGGGCAACTGGGAAAGGACAGCAGTGGATGCAGGGGAACGGCACAGAGCCATACACGCAAACACTATGTTTAGCACATTAATGGGGACGTGGCGGGGTCCCACCTGTACTGGGCAAATGGATCCTGGACATGTCGGTCTTGCACCTGTTGACCTATTAACGGTCAACCTTTTCTCAAAGTCGATCTATCACCTGGATACAGACTTTTTTACTCAAAGGGGTAAATGTATCAGGACGCCTGAAGCTGGAGGAGCGGGAATTTGTCTGGGAATGGCCGTATTTTTAAAGTGGCAAAAACCAGGTTGGGCGTGCCATGTAAACGATTGCCCCTTTAAAATAATTGCCACTTCTCTCGGAATTACTCAGTTGCCCGGGGCATCTCTCGCCATTTGGCGCATGGGCAACCAGTAAGCAAGGACACCTCGAGGTAAGCCAAGGAGATTAAGGGGCAGATGTATTAAACTTGGTGAATGATAAAGCGGAGAAAGATAAAGTATCAGCCAATAGTCTCCTGAGGGGATTATTTATTGAGATAATTGTTCTATTGAAGATGAGATGTTGCCATAGGCAACAAATCAGATTCAATCTATTCTTTTCTAGAAGGTGCTAAATAAATAAGTAGCTTCTGATTGGTTGCCCATAGCAACACCCCATCTTTAACCCCTTGAGTGGTAGGTTTTGCTGGGGCAGGACAACCCTACCAGGGCAGGTTTGTCCTGCCCCAGCAAAACCAACCACAGTGGGAAGCCCCCCCTGCCCTCACCTCTGCTCCGGAGCTTCCCTGCCGCCGCTAGTGTCCCCGTTGCCTTAGCCGCCGGCCTGTCACATTGAGCAGTGACGTCGGCCGCAGGCTCTGCGATGTTCGGGGCGGCTCGGGGGGGACTCGGGAACGCTCAGGCACCCGAGCCGCCCCGAACATCCACGAGCCTGCGGCCGACGTCACTGCTACTAAAAGTATGGTGGCAGGCAGGGGGTAGCGGTGTTAGAAGAGCTCTGGCGTGTGATCGCCGGAGCACAGGTGATGGAGGGTTGGGGGGGGGGGGGGTGTGTGTGATTGGGGAGGGGGGCTCTAGAGGTGCTGTGCCAGTGGTGCACACCTGGACACCACTGGCGCGCACCTATTTCATATTTGTGGTATGCCCTGAAATTTTCCGGGACAGCCCGCTGCGGGGAATATCACTCAAGGGGTTAATAGAACTCCCATCTTAGTAAAAAAAAAAAAACAGTCATTTTTCACACTGGGGGCCAGATGCACTAAGCTTCAAAAGTGATAAAATGGAGAGTGATAAACCACCAGCCAATCAGCTCCTACCTGCCATGTCAGAGACTGCATTTGGCCCACAGTCTGTAACATGGCAGATAGAAGCGGATTGCCTGCTACTTTATCTCTCTCTCCTCTTTAGTACTCTTTACAGCTGGGTAGACACTAGACCAGGCACGGCCAAACAACGGTCCTCCAGCTGTAGTGAAACTACAAGTCCCATCATGCCTTGCTACAGTTTTGCTACTAGGGAATGCTAAACTATGGCAAGGCATGCTGGGATGTGTAGTTTCACAAAAGCTGGAGAACCACAGTTTGGCCATGCCTGCACAAGACGATGTGTCGTCCGATCCGATGGATCGAGCCGACCTATCGGGCTATTAGCTAGTTTGTGCTAATTATGTTGTGGACATTCACCATCGGCCCTTCCCGCAGTTAGCAGCATGACCCCCGCCATCGCTCCCTTCATTGGCAAGTGTGGATGCACTTGCCAATGCCGCTTCCCCTCCAGGTACCGTCGCTGCAGGAGTCAGGTTGAGTACACATCCTATACTGTGTGGCCAGCTGTAGGCTTAGTACATCACCCTCCCCCAGATCCATTGTAGACCTGACCCCGCCACCTTGCGCCCTGTCACCCGTACATATGTGCTGCCGCAAGTTTAGGTTTTGTGCCGCTCACCATCGGCTGTTGATTTTCCACCTTGATGATGTCTTCGTAAATGTCGTCTTCTTCACATGGGACATCGTAGGTGTCATTTTCTCCCAGGTCGTGTTCACTAAATAGAGACACAAATGGACACAATTAAAAAAATATATATTTAACAACTTTTTATTAAGTCAAAGCATCAAATCATGATACGATTATTTCATATTTAAAACACCTGAGTTTTAATACCCGGAAATAACCATAATAATAAATATTGGGTGCCACTGGATGTTACATCATATCTTATTGGGAGCAATAATATCCTGTCTGCTCTGCTCCAAGCGGCTTAGATGTACAGTGACGGCATCAGTCGCTGCTTCTGCGATAGACGGCAGGACGGGCGGAGCGCATTACAATATACAAGGCGCCTGGTCAACGCAGCGCCCAATACTGTAACTTTCATTAATCAGATCACAGCGAACGTCTGAGCAGCTGCCAGAGATTACCGCGCTCGGTTATTAAATTATCCTTCTTTTTAGCATAATGCGGTCAAATTATTCTGACCGGGAGAAGATTGTTTTATTATCATCGTGCGAAGAAAAAAATATACTTTTAATTTTATCAATGCATTTCATTTCTTCTGCGGTACAGGAAGGACGTATTCGTAAAGCCATCTCTGTTTTCATCAGTGCGCTCTATAAACATATATAAATCTGCATAATGACACGACGCTTGTTTGTCATTTGTAGATCTTTGTATATACTACGATAAATTGCTTACATTCCTCTAATATCGCTCTATGGGAAACATGCCGTTCCTGAAAAAGAAACTACTGAGAGCTCTGTACCTCTAGCACATAAGGCAACCACTGGCTATGCTGGTACTTGTAGTTCTGCAGCCGCTCGAAGAGATGTATACATGTGCACATTCGCTACATCGCGTGTTCAGTTGCTATAACTACATGAATCCACATTTAGACCTGCGTAAGGCTGAGAATCAGACTCCAGATATGGGACCTTATTCAGGTCAATTCGCAATAGCCGCTCATTCGCACGGGGACTGATGTTGTTTGATTGCGCATGTACATGCAATTGTTGCGTTCGGCCACTCAGTTCGCCGGGCGCATGCAACTTTGAGAGGGGTGTGGGGCGGCGGGCTGCCCCATTAACATATGGGAATGCCCAGCGTTTCATGGGCGTTCCCATGAGAATGCTGGGAGTTCTCATGGTAATGAGGCATGACGGACAGGCGGGGCACCAGATGTCAGCTACCCACCTACTGGGTGCCAGACAGGATCCCGACAGGCATTTACCCGACGTCGGGATCCCGACTGTCAAAACACCGTCAGCCGGGTTCCCGACGGCCACCTGATATTTTCCCTCGTGGGGGTCCACGACCCCCATAGAGGGAGAATAGAATAGGGGCTTAGTTGCGCTCACCATGCTGTCTGGGTCCGGCCAGTCGGGATCCCGACGGTCGGACCCCTGTACTACACACCCCACCTAGTTTCCCCCGAGCAAACACGCTGTACGGTTGCTCTGATGTAACTTTACATATGCATTAGCCTTCGCCATCATTCGATGGTCGGCGACCATCGAATGATGGGGGCAGATCCCAGCAGGCTGCGAATGCATGCCCTGCGTGTGAATTTGTCTTGCGAATGCGTGGTGCCCAGCCACCATTCGCAAGGCGGGGTTTGGTGGACCCCCAAGGCTGCGAACTCGCAGCCTTGCGAATCAACCGGAATATGGTCCATTATTTCATGTATTCCGGACCAATCTTCCAAATGCCCCAACCTGTCTCATTACAGCAGCATAATCTCAATGCTACTCGGCCTATGCTTACCGGCCTGTGGTTTGCATTGCAGAAAAGTAAAAATAGTATAAACTCACCGGGTGTATAAAACGGTTGTAAATAAGCTTATTAAAAAGGTGGTCACGAAACGCGTTGTATTCAACATAGGTCAGTTCAGTTAGATGCAGGATCTCGAAGCAAACTCACAGGGGCTGCGTACAGACACCAGCAAGTTGTAAGTGCTGCATATTCACGCATGTACTTTTGGGGAGAGCCGGCTTGCCTCTATTTGAATTGGACCCGAGAGGTAAGTGTTTCATAAATGGTTGTATCGTTCTACTCATAACTGAAAAATAAAGCACTATGGCTTATTATTAATATAACTCCCACGTTCCCACCAGCGTCCTAGCAGAATATTCCTGCAGACCAGCCTGAGTCCACCCACATGGATGCAGTAGGTCACAGTGTTGGATTCCTCCTCTTCCAAGCACAACACTAATTTGGGGCCACAGGAAATGCTGTAAGAGAAAGATGCACCCTCGCCACGGCTGTGTGTCTCTTACGGTCCCCCGAACAGCGAGGGTGGCTCAGAGCTGTGTGTGGATCCAGCCTCGGAGACACTTTATCACCAGGAAAATATCTCTCTGTACTTCTGTCCACTGTGCCCAGAAACGCGGCACTGCCACAAGCTGCTGTTTATGTAACCCATGCACATGGCATCTGTCAGCAGTGTGAACCCTGCTGGCACCAAATGAAGTGGAAGAACATCTGACACCAGGAGGAAGCGGAGGAGACAGTGTAGCGGATTTCACCGCTCAATACCAATCTCGTCTCGCACACAGGCCCACCGGGCGACACTGACCGACTTCCAGATGCCAGTTAAAGAGGCACGACGCCCACAAATGGCGTCACCTCCCCACCGCCGCTTCGATAAATGTAAAGGCACTCTGGAGATGGAGCAGTAAGAGTTACAAATTAAATAACTGAGGTGGGGTAGGTCCATCCCATGGCATCTACCGCTGGACCAGCCCTCAGCCCCTGGTGGCCGTGGACAGGTGGCTCTGCACAGGCAGGTGAGGGACAAGGATTTGGATGAACAGCTGACACGTGTAGTAGAGCAGTACAAACACAGTGGTTAGCTAGAAGGTACCGTTATCAATAAACTCTTATTCGGTAGTTCTGCAATACAGTCTCAAGAGCTGACAATCACTGCCACCTTTATTTGTTTATTAAAAGGTCAACATGAGTTTTTTTGACTTTTTGAGTCAATGTCGACACCTGTCAACATGGACCTCCAATTAGCATGCGCTCGGCACACTTTACCATTTCCAACTGTAGTACATGCATATGGTAAAATATAAAAAGTCCAAAAAATGGAAGCGATTGTGTCAACCTTTTAATGTGTCTACTTTTGACTTAGGTCGATCTTTTGTCAACGTCAACCTTTCAACTACCTAGACCTTTCAACCACTTCCCCGCTGGACACGCCTTAAAAAAATTAAATAAACGGGGGAAATGTGTTGAGGCCACACCCCCACCCGAGGGCACACCTCCTTGCCAGAGGGTCCCGGTTTTAGCATAATCATTTTGATGGGAGGTTTGAGATGTCTAGTACATTCTTTAGGATGATAGCTGCAATAGGATTGGGTTGCTCTGGGCAACAGCTGGACTTGTTATCTATGAAAAGGATTTATATTAAAAAAAAAACTCATGTCATGTCAACCTTTTCATGTGTCGACCATAAGCATTTTGGCCGTGTGGTGTCAACCTACTGACTGTCATCCGAGACGCCGTTGATCTTCCACCCGGATAACTTGGTTATATGAGCAGAATTTCTGGAAAGCCGACATACACGTCAACAGGGCAGATGGCGATAATAGAGTATTCTGCCCAAGTTATTACCAATACTGCTCCTAAATGTAATTACAGCCCCCAACCTGCCATCTTAGACGGCGATTTGTTACGTAAAACCCTATGTTAATAGCTAATTATAAAACATTGCCAAGCAGCAATGTACAGAAGGAGGCAGAAAATGCCACGCGCAGCGCAGAACTCCGAAACGCCCCCGAGCTTAAACACTTTCTGTTACAGCAAAGCAGCCGGTGAAAAATCGCAGGTGACAGACGGGTTTGTGCTAGAACGGCCGCGGGCGTGTGCGCGGGGCTCCTCATGCAAAATGATCATTACGTTCACAAGTGGAGTGAAATGATAAAAACATTACTGCTCAGAGTTCTTCAGCACGGAACAGTCAGAGTGATTTCACACAGGCGGCGGAACGCAAAGAGCAAGGTCACCGCAGTCCCCTCCGCTGGTCACCCTGTACAGCGACAAGTCACATTCTGTTCCCGATTCATAAAATGCTGTGTTCCCGTGTTCTGCTTTTATAGGGGCTGCAGAGGAAAGGCTCTCTGTATGCGGCATCTGGATTATCTGCTGCAGCCATGTGCGGGTGATCAAAAGTGGTGGAGAAAAGAAAGAAAGTGATCATCACCCAAACACATTGCAGAATATCGTTATTAGAAACAAAATGTGGAGGCGCCTCGTCATTTGCGCAATAGTCTGACCAGCGCAACTTGAGTAGACCAATTCCCGGCCTTTGTGAACAAAAATGAAAAAGGAGGAAGCTTCCCGTGGGTCAGCTGAGCAAAGCAAAATGTGGGATGCCTCTATGGGATCTGGATGACAGATCCACAATGTATAGGTCCACATTGACAAAAGGCAGATATGCACTAGGCTGACATTGACAAAAGGTTGACATCACTGAGAGTGCGGCCTATCCATTCACTAGGAGCCAGTGACATCACTCAAAGTGCAGCCTACAAGTCACTAGGAGCCAGTGACATCACTGAGAGTGCAGCCTATCCAGCAACTAAGCACCAGTGACATCATTGAAAGTGCAGCCTATCCCAGTGGTTCCCAAACTGTGTGCCTAGGCACCCTGGGGTGCCTCAGGACACTTGCAGGGGTACCTTGGGTTCAATTCATATTATTTTATGGTCAATGTACCAGGCAAAACCAGTGCTTGTGTCTGCCAATCCTGCTCCTCACCAGATAACTGTGACATATAAACACACTGCACTTAATTTAATTTTTTTTTTTTCTGAATTTCTCGATAAGAAGCATTTGGCCTAGGGGTGTCTTGAAAATAGTTTGATGCTCTAGGGCGCCGTGATTCAAAAAAGCACTTTCAATGATGTCACAGGTTCCTTGTGACTGGATAGGCCAGTCACAAGGAACCTGTGACATCATTGAAAGTGCAGCCTATGCAGTCACTGGGAGCCAGTAAGACCACTGACCGTGCAGCCTATCCAGTCACCAGGAGCCAGTACAGCCTATCCAGTCACCAGGAGCCAGTGACATCACTGAGTGCAGCCTATCCAGTTACTAGGAGTAGCAATTTGCATCAGGGCAAAATGTGTTGCACAGCAGGAGGGGTGTATGTAACAAGGTGTAGAGAATGTAAGAGTTGTGAGGTCTTAGCAATAACTCTAAGGAGTAAATGAAGTGGCAGCAGCTCACGCTATGCATTTTCCACACAGTTGCCACAGCAGATATCTGCTCGCAGCTCCCATCCATTCAGGGCCTACTGAACCTAACTGAATCTGCCCCTAATTCCAAAGGATTTCTGGGCTACATGTAAAAGCAAACAGAATTTACCCTACATGCAAAGTGATTTTGCCTGGGTCCAGGCGGCGCTATACAGATAAATGTTGATAATGATGGTTAATTAGCTGGTTTATTCTGGTCACATCCGAAGTGCAGATAGCTGGTCATACAAGGTCCCATCTACATGCCCACAGTGTGCAGTATTATCGTTACACCGCCGTCTGCTTGGAGATGGAGACATTGTGGGCTCACGTAGCGTCACCTAAACCCTATAGACAAATAACCCAGGATATTGATGTGACATTGCTACAAACAGACCTCCGACTGACTAAAATACAACATTCCACCTCGGATCTTCTCCTCAGATGTCAGTCAGATAAATTAGGTAGATTGCAGTCTGCTGGTGCCACGTGGTCATCTCTACCCCCCCACACCCCCTCCATCGCCGTCTTCTCCATCTGTCGACTTCACTGTGTTTCTAATTGAAAGTGGCTCTTTTCAGGCAGCCATCTGGCCCGCTAAAGCCAGGCAAGGGAGGCTGTTCCACAGTATCCATCAACCTTGTTACCCAGGGGATTCCGGGCCTAGCTATGCGGTGGCCAAGCATGCAGAATCACAGGAGGAATGGGGACAGCCTTATGTGAAGTCACTGCAGCTCACCTGAGGCCTTCACAGGCCTGGGGCCCACACGAATGGTTTTATCTGTGAAGAGACTTTTTAAAAACAGTGCATCCAATTCACCAGTATCAGTGAACCTGTCTAAGGTATTGAAATAGTCGACACATATGCAGTTGACAGTCAAAATGCCGATAGCGTTGGTTGCCAACATGGTAGTGATGTTATTCAAAGATTTAATACCCTTAAAAAGATTTTGAGGACATTACTGCCATGTTGCCATTCTCCTGTCCACCGTAAGATATTTCAGTTGCCAACAGCATGTCGACAAATAATAACAAATATGTGGATTGCTAGCGACTAGCCCGGTTGTCTGTACATGCAGGCCAATCTGAGGAGGTTTACTGTGCATCTACCACCTAAGAATGGGTCACTGGGTCGGAAGGTCGACACAAGCATTAGGACGACAGTGGAAAGGTTGACATGAGTTTTCACATTTTTTTGGAGCCAACAGGCGGGGTTTCATGCCCTACCATCCACTAGGGCGTGGTGAGAAAATAAAATAGTGGCCAAAACACTTTACATGTGAGGGGACCTGGTACACTTAGATGTCGACATTCGGGACAATTAAAAAAAATTAAACAAACTCAAATCCACTTTCCCATTGTTTACCCAATGCTTGTGTCGACCTAAGGCCTGTTGACCTTTAGTGGTCGACACAATGCATGTTGACTTAAATTGAGTTGACTCAATGACCCATACCCAGGAGGTAGTTGTGATTGGGTACACTGAGCTATAATAGTGTGTGTGCCCTGTTCCTAAATCCATTTCCAAACGTTACTGTTGGCTCCAGGGGGCCCCAGAATCTGGCCTGTTGTACATACGGCAAATAAAAGACATTCTTCTGAAGGAAAGGCCGGCGTGCAGAGCTCTGTACATCCACAGATGCTAAAAGAGTTAATAAGCCTCTTTCCTCCACGGGCAGAATCTCAGCGCACGTCCGCGGCACAGTTAGCAGTCTGCTACATTCCCCCTCAGGCAACAAGTCAGGGAACTGCGGCCTTGTTGCCCAGAGGGTAAAACATGTTATAAAAGACAGGTCTGGGATAAATGTCTGAGTTCTGGATGAAGAATCTGATTTGCCACAAACGTCAGGAGATTTGGACCAGGCTCTGCTGTAAGTTACCCACAATAACCAGGAATGTGAGGTAAATGGCGCAGACCAGCCTCCATTTTGTTCACAGAGACCGTATAATAATGGTCCCAGATCGGTTACACATTATACCGGGATGAAGGAAGGAACCACCCACAGGCAGAAGGTCAGGGGTCTGTGATTTATTATAGTGCAAGCTATGGCCCTCCAGCTGTTGTGAAACTACTGCTATTAGGGAATGCTAAAACAATGGCAAGGCATGCTGGGATGTGTAGTTTCACAACATTGAACAGCTGGAGAAGTCTGGCCATGCGTTTTATAGGGGGAAAATCCTGAACGGCTCAATGGTCTGGTACAGAACCATTAGTAGGCAAGGACAATCACAGCGGGACGGAGCAGTGATGATGCCAGTTTACCAAAATGGAGGCCTGTCACCGCGGCAGTGTGGGAGGGACGAGGTCAGGTGGGCTCCTGAAAAATGACCCAATCAAATGGGACGGTACATGGACTGAATGCAAGATCCAACTTCATACAGAGGCAGAAAGTTTCCTCTCAGTAATGACCAGGCCAGCAAGAAGACGGCCCTCCCTATTGGTGCTCGTTCAGAACTACAGTAGGAGATAATTCTCACACCAGTGCAAGCTGCAGATCCAAATCACTTCACTAGTAATTAACGGGAGCCCTGGGAGATGGTGGGATTACAGGGGCCAGCGAGGATGCGTTACCCAGCAGAGGCTGGATGTACAGGACAGGAGAGCAGCTACATTAACCAGATGAGGACTTGGTAGCGTCTGTTTACCACCCTCCCACACCACAGCGTATTCCTCCTTCCCAAGATACTTGGAGGACTGAGGGGAGCGCTGGCCTTCATGGTTGACTGGAGAATACACAGAACATATCTGGGGCGGGAGAAGGTTTTGGCTGAGCATCCAAACCTCCCCAAGTATTCAGGCTAGATGTGAAGACCCCTCCCTGAAGCCACACGCAGCCAGACTCCCACAGAACCGCACACCAAGCAAATAAACACAGAAACTGGAGATTTTGGCTGCTTTATAATTCCGTTTTTTTATGGCTTCAGGAATCCTGTCAGACTGCCCCAAACATCGCCCCCAGAACTCCACCTTCCAAAATCATCTGTCCGCGTCCAAGCCAAGAGCGTTAGATTGTCCGTTCCAGCTGTACCTAGGACTACAACTCCCACTATCTGGTCTTATGGAGGACGATAGGCATAGTGAAGAATAATGTACAGTCTTCTAATTGCATTTACACTAAAGACAAGTCTGCATTTCCATGCCCGGATTTTTAGCTACAACCTGCGTAGTGGCGGGCACCTACACAATACGTTGCCCAGGGAAACGCTTATCTAACTGCTGCGACGTTCACGACGGCAGATTATTTGGTTTCCTGTGGGACGCCACACTGTAAAACAATACATTGAATTCCGGCTATGCTGTGCATGGGGCCCAATGACTAGGAATACAAATAGAGCGCAGAACAATCGGAGCGCTGAAACAAAAGGCGGAGTGTGACGTTCTCTCCCCTCTGTGCACTCCCATCGGGAATGTGATAGGGCTGCTGTGCCAAGAGCTCACGTTCTGCGCCCCAGCGAGATCACGCAGAACAGGATCATTTCTTACGCTCCGCAATTTTCCTGTGTTAACCCTTTACTGTTCCTCACACTGGATGAACATTATTCCAAACAAAAGCAGAACAGTATCGCATTTGCCAATACACGCAGAGCCGTACGTGTCACGCTCCGGACGCGGCTGGCTTAATGAGTTCATCGCAGCAAAGTTTGACGCGTACAATCAAATGTGCAATTGTGCACAGCTGCTGATACATGCATTGGCTGCGCACTCTTCATCAAACCAGTATATCTGCACCCTGATTATGGACTGCTTCCCCGCGCACCAGATACCCACCAATCAGCCCCTAACTGTCATTTTTCAAACACAAGGCCACGGCAGGAGAAGATTGGGTGGAACGCCATTTATCATACGCAGCAAGCTTTATCATGGTTGATCAGTTTTATCGCTTGTTGATAAATAGGCCTCTAGGTCTCCTATGGGGAGAACAGGTACTATGTTTATTTACATATTGGGTGGTGATTCTGGGCTCACTTACACATGTAGCGTTCAGTCCAAGAATGGGGCAGCCAGAGTTTTTGTGGGTACGCCCACTGCCCACAACCATCCCATTTTAAATTGATAGGTAATTTCTAAAACTCACTCCGCCAGCTCCTCCAGACTCCTGTAGACATCGTCGTCGTTCTCTGCGGTGTCCTCTGAGGGGAAGGGTCTGCAAGAAACAAGCAGGTAACTTACTAACGGTCATTAGGCAGGAAAAAGCGTCAGCAAGGCTCGGCATAACACAGCAATGAGCAGCCGTAACAGCCACAAACATTTTCCAAACCTTAAATATATTTGACATCGTAATTACATTCCCTCTGGGATGGAGGGCAAGATATCAGAATCTTAACAATAATTTGTGTCCATCATTAGACGGGAAGTCTGGTGTGCACAGGGAAAAGACTCCCCCTCCCACCACCACCACACGATTACAACTCTCACACAAATATCTACAATTCTAATACGGGCCAGAATCTTTCAAACAGGTTTTGTGGGGGATTTTTCCCCCCGAAGTAACCCAGCGCTGCAAAATATGTAACGTGCTGCATAAATATCTGGTAATAAATAAAAAACAAAAACATTTTGTGAACAAAGCTTTTCGCACATTTTGGAGTAAAATGTATGAAGCAGTGATAAGGTAGGAGAAGTGATAAAGTGCCTGGTACTTTATCTGTGGTCAATCAGCTGCTGACTGTTAAGTTATAGGCTGTGTTTAAAAAAGGACAGTCAGGAGCTGATTGGCCAGTGATAAAGTACCAGGCACTTTATCACTTCTCCCTTATCACTGCTTCATACATCTACGACCACACTTATTACAAACAGCAATTGTAGCCCCATATATTTATTGTCCTTCTCTACATAATTCTCATATACTGTATGAGGACAGAGGGACGCAGTGATCCCTAATCCTCAGGAATTGCATGCTGCGGAAGAAAATGGGACTGTATTTGCCCCTTCTTCCGGGCTGAGGCCAGGGGCTGTAGCCGCAGTGCAGAAACCCCGGCCATCCCGAGTACCCGGAAGATAAAGTTAGGAACATTCTGTGCTGTTTGTCTTCGTGGGACAGAAAACGATTTTTCTGCCACTGGAATTCCTCAATATCTGAGCTGCACAACAGGCGTATATATTTGTTTTACCTTTTATGGAGCTTACAATCTATATTCCCTACCACATGTACACGCGCACACAGACATTCTAGGTTTCAATTTAGTTTGAAGCCAATTTGCCACCCAGTATGTTTTTGTAGTGTGCAAGGAAACCGGAGTACCCGGAGGAAACCCACGCAAGCACAGGGAGAATATACAAACTCTGAACAGTTAGGGCCATGGTGGGAATCAAACACATGACCTCAGTGCTGTGAGGCAGTAAAGCTAACCATTACACCATCTGGGCAGACCATTTAGCAAGTGCCCTTTAGCAAATAAGGGAACACAGCAGCGAGTCAGATAAGTCATCATCAGGAGGCGCCGCTGAGTACAATGTCGCCATAGTGCTCAACTCTGAATCAGGCCAAGAGTTTACACACAAAAAGTTACCACTGGCGCAAAAGAAACTCTTTCATTCTGTTGACTTAACAACTGGGTGGCGGTTCTGGTGTCTCAATCTAAACGGATGGACTTCGAAAATGAAGGAAAAAAGTTGTTGGAATTTATAGGGAAAAGATGACGCACGACGACAGTTATTGAAAGGAAAAAATGCACTACATTTAATCTTCAAAAAGAACAAACAAAAAACAAATGTGGTTGTACACAAGAAGAGGGTAAGGATCATTGAGCGACCATGCATTAGGTCGACCACCGAAGGTCGACAGGCCTTAGGTCGATACCTGAAAAAGGTTGACATGTCGGAAGGTCGACTCAAGCATTAGGTCGAAAATGGGAAGGTCCACAATAAAAAAGGTCAACATGATTTTCACTTTTTTGCCCCGAATGTCGACACAGTCGACATGGACACCATCTAAGTGTGCCATGCTTTTGGCACGGTGCCCCGCTGCGCTGGGCACACTATTTTACGCTCTAGTAGTTGGTAGGACTTGAAACACAACCAGTCTGCACATGTTGGCTCAAAAAAAAAAAACGTGAAAAACTCTTCCTTTCTATTGTCTACCTAATGCTTGTCTCACCATTCCGACCCCGTCTACCTTAGTCATGTCAACCTATTTCAGGTAATTGTAATAAAAGGACCGGAAGAGAGATTTAAATCTGCCAGAGAGGAGAGACAGAGCGAATATGCCACCTGATTGGACAGAAGACCAACCAAACTCTGCGCCACCAGATTCATCAGTCTGCAGAAAGCAGGGTGCTCTGAAAATGCCGCGGACCTGCGTTTACCTGCCCTGCCATAAGGGGATGGTGGAGGACAGTGTACAAGGCTGCATCTGAGGGAAGAGGGTTTCAGCTGCCAAAGTTAGCACTACCGAACAGCCCTAAATCCCGGACAATCATAATTCCACTGAGAGTTTTCCCCAGCAAACCAGGCAGGCAGTGTATGGTTCCCAGATAGATTAGTTCCGCGCTGTTAGAGCACAGTGACGTATCGCTGAAGAAATGAATCACACAGACACGCCAGATATGTAATAACGCATCGGTGGGTTCTGTTACAGTCTGACATGGCGTGGGGAAAACAGGGAGAGTCTGAGCTGCTTCGGCCCAATCGATGTTCCGCATAACTCGTCTTGTTGACGTGGCTAAATCGGAGGCACCACCCTTACCGCCAGACTGAACAAGTTATAAATCAGGGGTGGCCAAACTGGTCCTCGAGATCTACCAACGGTCCATGTTTTCCAGGTCACCTAGCTGGTGCACAGCTGTAGTCAATACTAACGGTCACATTTTCAAACGTGCTGCATTCATTCCTACTATAGATCCACAGGTTGCCTGGAAAACATGCACCGTTGGTAGATCTTGAGGACAGGTTTGGCCACCCCTGTTATAAATGATCCTCCGGTGTTTCTATCGGTGTTGACCTATGACCCTCGTGCTCCAGCCATCGCTATTTGCAGATGAGATCATCACTCAGGGACTCATCTGCCGTTTCCCCACTTAAAATGGATTGCACTTAACTAAAGGGATGGGTGAGGACCTAAGGGAGGTGGAAGGAGGCATTTTTATCACCCATTGACAGCCATCAAATGCAATGCAGAGCCACGGTCCGCAAACAGACATTTATCTATAATGCGCAGAGACGGAGGGTCTCTCAGGACATAAACAGCCGGCGTATCATCCCATATACAAACATCACATGGGATAGGGAAGAACCAATGAACTTTTATACCAGCACCGCACGATTCCAAACCACCTTCCATGTTCTAGATTGGATTCTGATTGGATTCTATATTGACCAATCACAGAAAAGCTTACCAAGTGATTGTTAAAGTTTGCAGGTGCCTTTAAAGTAACTCAAAATGCAGACGCACGCCAACAGCACCTTTGCGTTTTCAGTCTCCGCGGACACAGCCGTTATGTCGACTGAACTGATATTCTCGAACACAAAACTAATCAATTCATTTGGTAGAAACATGGCTTAGAAAACCCACCGTACAAGAGAGAATGCTATGCCGTGTACTGCTAGGAATCTTTTAAAAAGGACTTATATCCAAATGTAGATGAGCTCCAAAGCAGTTAGTAAGAGTAACTATACTGTAATGTAAATGTATCTGTGTCTCATTCCTTTTATTTGTCCTTTTTATCCCAAAACTGTAACAGTGTAATGTGGACTAGGTGAAATGAGGGAGATTGCTAGACTAATTAGGGAAAGAGGGAGATTGCTCTTATTTCAGGGAGTCTCCTGCAGAATGCAGGAGGGTAGGCAACTAGGCCTCGATGTGCTCTCTGGTCAGCAGAATGGAGTTATGACTGGCCTCTCACAATATAATAGTATAGAGTGGCGGCCCAATGGCACTAAAGTTTTAAAGCGCTGGGGGAGGAGTATCTTCATTAGGGGTGTGGCCAGGTTCAGATTGGCAAATATAAGGCAGGTGATAGTGAACACCCTGCACAGAGATAACGAATATACTGCACCCTTTACCTGGGAGTACCAACGTTTGACTCTGTCTCATGACACTTCCCTGCTTATAGAATGATTACTGGATGATACAGCACATATCCTCCGTGCCTTCGGTAATACTAGATTTGGTACCACCAGTGAGGCCCCTACAGTAACAGGCCTCCATTCTGTCGGTCAGTAATGTACATTTGAGCATTCTGTCCCACATTACATCAACATTACACATGTTCAAGGGCAGGCCTGGCAGATGGTTTATATATCGGATGCCATCCACGGCCAATCTGTAGTAATACCCGGCTGCTTATTTTGGCAGACAAACATCTCCGCTGTATCATCCGGATCCAGATTTTTCCTTGCTCCGTAATGGAACTAAATAAGCCTGTAAAAACCGCAGATATTTTAATGTGACCCGCTAGCAGCAACGGCAGAGGGAGGATACCTGTGCACGCTAAGCTGCTGTGGAACTACAAATCTCAGCATGGCTGCAGGGGCGAGTTGCCAGATAGTGCAGGGTCTGCACTATACATTACAGCTGGAGTCTGCTGCAGCATCAGGCAGTTACTCGCAATAAAATAATCATCAGGAAGTCCCTGTAGCGGGTACCAGATGAATGCGGATTTCTGCAGCACTGCGCTCACCAGGCTGGGCACCGAATGCAGCCTGAAACAAAGGAACCGGGACATACAAGGACAGAAGGTGCTGTCTGCAGACTAACATCCGTCACACGAGACACAACGAAATCTGAGGCAGATGGATGCTCTGCTAGCAGGACACCCCCTTTCACTGATGTGCTTGTTATGGAGTGCCCGCGGGCAAGTGGCTACTGTATGCCAAATCATTCCTTGTCTGCAAAAACTGCTGATTAATGCACTTTACTATAAAAAAAACTGACCTTAACATATCAATGGAATCACTGGTGATCTGGTATGTGGGAACCACTGGTGATCTTGGCAATAATCACTGGTGACCTGACACGCAGGATCACTGGTTCAATAGGTGCATTGTGTAATCCAGTATAGACTACTGCAGTTTATCTTCCCAGTCTGACCAGTGCCTCCACTCCGGCATGAGCACAGAATGGGAGGCTAGTGAGGCACCTAATGATTAAATGTGCTGTGGTGAGTGGCACCATACTCCTCTGCCCCTCTATACCGTATAATGTCTGTGGTGACCGGCACCATACTCCTCTATACCATGTAATGTGGTGACCAGCACCATACACCTCTGAGCCTCTATACCATGTAATGTAGTAACCAGCACCATACTCCTCTATACCATGTAATGTGGTACCCAGCACCATACTCCGCTGCTCCTCTTTACCGTGTAATGTGGTGACCGGCACCATACTCCTCTATACCATGTAATGTAGTAACCAGCACCATACTCCTCTATACCATGTAATGTGGTACCCAGCACCATACTCCGCTGCTCCTCTTTACCGTGTAATGTGGTGACCGGCACCATACTCCTCTATACCATGTAATGTGGTGACCAGCACCATACACCTCTGCGCCTCTATACCATGTAATGTAGTAACCAGCACCATACTCCTCTATACCATGTAATGTGGTACCCAGCACCATACTCCGCTGCTCCTCTTTACCGTGTAATGTGGTGACTGGCACCATACTCCTCTATACCATGTAATGTGGTACCCAGCACCATACTCCGCTGCTCCTCTTTACCGTGTAATGTGGTGACTGGCACCATACTCCTCTATACCATGTAATGTGGTACCCAGCACCATATACCTCTGCACCTCTATACCGTGTAATGTAGTAACCAGCACCATACTCCTCTATACCATGTAATGTGGTACCCAGCACCATACTCCGCTGCTCCTCTTTACCGTGTAATGTGGTGACCGGCACCATACTCCTCTATACCATGTAATGTAGTAACCAGCACCATACTCCTCTATACCATGTAATGTGGTACCCAGCACCATACTCCGCTGCTCCTCTTTACCGTGTAATGTGGTGACCGGCACCATACTCCTCTATACCATGTAATGTGGTGACCAGCACCATACACCTCTGCGCCTCTATACCATGTAATGTAGTAACCAGCACCATACTCCTCTATACCATGTAATGTGGTACCCAGCACCATACTCCGCTGCTCCTCTTTACCGTGTAATGTGGTGACCGGCACCATACTCCTCTATACCATGTAATGTGGTGACCAGCACCATACACCTCTGCGCCTCTATACCATGTAATGTAGTAACCAGCACCATACTCCTCTATACCATGTAATGTGGTACCCAGCACCATACTCCGCTGCTCCTCTTTACCGTGTAATGTGGTGACTGGCACCATACTCCTCTATACCATGTAATGTGGTACCCAGCACCATACACCTCTGCGCCTCTATACCATGTAATGTAGTAACCAGCACCATACTCCTCTATACCATGTAATGTGGTACCCAGCACCATACTCCGCTGCTCCTCTTTACCGTGTAATGTGGTGACTGGCACCATACTCCTCTATACCATGTAATGTGGTACCCAGCACCATACTCCGCTGCTCCTCTTTACCGTGTAATGTGGTGACTGGCACCATACTCCTCTATACCATGTAATGTAGTAACCAGCACCATACTCCTCTATACCATGTAATGTGGTACCCAGCACCATACTCCGCTGCTCCTCTTTATCGTGTAATGTGGTGACCGGCACCATACTCCTCTATACCATGTAATGTGGTGACCAGCACCATACACCTCTGCGCCTCTATACCATGTAATGTAGTAACCAGCACCATACTCCTCTATACCATGTAATGTGGTACCCAGCACCATACTCCGCTGCTCCTCTTTACCGTGTAATGTGGTGACTGGCACCATACTCCTCTATACCATGTAATGTGGTACCCAGCACCATACACCTCTGCGCCTCTATACCATGTAATGTAGTAACCAGCACCATACTCCTCTATACCATGTAATGTGGTACCCAGCACCATACTCCGCTGCTCCTCTTTACCGTGTAATGTGGTGACTGGCACCATACTCCTCTATACCATGTAATGTGGTACCCAGCACCATACTCCGCTGCTCCTCTTTACCGTGTAATGTGGTGACTGGCACCATACTCCTCTATACCATGTAATGTGGTACCCAGCACCATATACCTCTGCACCTCTATACCGTGTAATGTAGTAACCAGCACCATACTCCTCTATACCATGTAATGTGGTACCCAGCACCATACTCCGCTTCTCCTCTTTACCGTGTAATGTGGTGACCAGCACCATATACTCCGCTGCTCCTCTATACCGTGTAATGTGGTGACCAGCACCATACTCCACTGCTCCTCTATACCATGTAATGTGGTGACCAGCACCATACACCTCTGCCCCTCTACACCATGTAATGTGGTGACCAGCACCATATACTTCGCTGATCCTCTATACCGTGTAATGTGGTGACCAGCACCATACTCCACTGCTCCTCTATACCATGTAATGTGGTGACCAGCACCATACACCTCTGCCCCTCTATACCATGTAATGTGGTGACCAGCACCATATACTCCGCTGCTCCTCTATACCTTGTAATGTGGTGACCAGCACCATACTCCTCTGCCCCTCTATACCATGTAATATGGTGACCAGCACCATACTCCTCTATACCATGTGATGTGGTGACCAGCACCATATACTCCGCTGCTCCTCTATACCTTGTAATGTGTTGACCAGCACCATACTCCTCTGCCCCTCTATACCATGTAATGTGGTGACCGGCACCATACTCCTCTGCCCCTCTATACCATGTAATCTGGTGACCGGCACCATACTCCTCTGCGCCTCTATACCGTGCTATACTACCCTATAATAGAACAGAAGGTGTTATCCAGCTCCACTGTATACCGCTGTATAATACTACATAACGTGCTGCTCCCCACCACTGTATACCTCTGTATAATACTACATAATGTGCTGCTCCCCACCACTGTATACCGCTGTATAATACTACATAACGTGCTGCTCCCCACCACTGTATACCGCTGTATAATACTACATAATGTGCTGCTCCCCACCACTGTATACCGCTGTATAATACTACATAATGTGCTGCTCCCCACCACTGTATAACACTACATAATGTGCTGCTCCCCACCACTGTATACCTCTGTATAATACTAGATAATGTGCTGCTCCCCACCACTGTATAACGCTGTATAATACTACATAATGTGCTGCTCCCCACAACTGTATACCGCTGTATAATACTACATAATGTGCTGCTCCCCACCACTGTATACCGCTGTATAATACTAGATAACGTGCTGCTCCCCACCACTGTATAACGCTGTATAATACTAGATAATGTGCTGCTCCCCACCACTGTATACCGCTGTATAATACTACATAATGTGCTGCTCCCCACCACTGTATACCGCTGTATAATACTAGATAATGTGCTGCTCCCCACCACTGTATACCTCTGTATAATACTAGATAATGTGCTGCTCCCCACCACTGTATAATACTACATAATGTGCTGCTCCCCACCACTGTATACCGCTGTATAATACTACATAATGTGCTGCTCCCCACCACTGTATACCGCTGTATAACACTACATAATGTGCTGCTCCCCACCACTGTATACCGCTGTATAACACTACATAATGTGCTGCTCCCCACCACTGTATACCGCTGTATAATACTACATAATGTGCTGCTCCCCACCACTGTATACCACTGTATATTACTACATAATGTGCTGCTCCCCACCACTGTATACCTCTGTATAATACTACATAATGTGCTGCTCCCCACCACTGTATACCGCTGTATCATACTACATAATGTGCTGCCCCCCACCACTGTATACCGCTGTATAATACTACATAATGTGCTGCTCCCCACCACTGTATACCGCTGTATAATACTAGATAATGTGCTGCTCCCCACCACTGTATACCGCTGTATAATACTACATAATGTGCTGCTCCCCACCACTGTATAACGCTGTATAATACTAGATAATGTGCTGCTCCCCACCACTGTATACCGCTGTATAATACTACATAATGTGCTGCTCCCCACCACTGTATACCGCTGTATACCACTACATAATGTGCTGCTCCCCACCACTGTATACCGCTGTATAATACTACATAATGTGCTGCTCCCCACCACTGTATACCGCTGTATAATACTACATAATGTGCTGCTCCCCACCACTGTATAACACTACATAATGTGCTGCTCCCCACCACTGTATACCTCTGTATAATACTACATAATGTGCTGCTCCCCACCACTGTATACCTCTGTATAATACTACATAATGTGCTGCTCCCCACCACTGTATACCGCTGTATCATACTACATAATGTGCTGCCCCCCACCACTATATACCGCTGTATAATACTACATAATGTGCTGCTCCCCACCACTGTATAACGCTGTATAATACTAGATAATGTGCTGCTCCCCACCACTGTATACCGCTGTATAATACTACATAATGTGCTGCTCCCCACCACTGTATACCGCTGTATAATACTACATAATGTGCTGCTCCCCACCACTGTATACCGCTGTATACCACTACATAATGTGCTGCTCCCCACCACTGTATACCGCTGTATAATACTACATAATGTGCTGCTCCCCACCACTGTATACCGCTGTATAATACTACATAATGTGCTGCTCCCCACCACTGTATAACGCTGTATAATACTACATAATGTGCTGCTCCCCACCACTGTATAACGCTGTATAATACTACATAATGTGCTGCTCCCCACCACTGTATAACGCTGTATAATACTACATAATGTGCTGCTCCCCACCACTGTATAACGCTGTATAATACTACATAATGTGCTGCTCCCCACCACTGTATACCGCTATATAACACTACATAATGTGCTGCTCCTTACCACTGTATACCGCTGTATAATACTACATAATGTGCTGCTCCCCACCACTGTATAATACTACATAATGTGCTGCTCCCCACCACTGTATAACGCTGTATAATACTACATAATGTGCTGCTCCCCACCACTGTATAACGCTGTATAATACTACATAATGTGCTGCTCCCCACCACTGTATACCGCTATATAACACTACATAATGTGCTGCTCCTTACCACTGTATACCGCTGTATAATACTACATAATGTGCTGCCCCCCACCACTGTATAATACTACATAATGTGCTGCTCCCCACCACTGTATACCGCTATATAATACTACATAATGTGCTGCTCCCCACCACTGTATACCGCTGTATAATACTACATAATGTGCTGCTCCCCACCACTGTATAATACTACATAATGTGCTGCTCCCCACCACTGTATAACGCTGTATAATACTACATAATGTGCTGCTCCCCACCACTGTATACTGCTGTATAATACTACATAATGTGCTGCTCCCCACCACTGTATACCGCTATATAATACTACATAATGTGCTGCTCCCCACCACTGTATAACGCTGTATAATACTACATAATGTGCTGCTCCCCACCACTGTATACCGCTATATAACACTACATAATGTGCTGCTCCCCGCCACTGTATACCACTACATAATGCGCTGCTCCCCACCTCTGTACACTCCCGGTTACCCCTTACACAACCAGTAACACATTATACACCGGAGACCTTAGAGGCTGCCACCTGCGCAGCGGAGGAACAGGACGCCAATATCTGGATTTATAAACTGTGTAGGGATTAATACATGACCTCTGTGTGACCGTGATAACCATCGGCTACTGTACCTAATGGTCCCAGGCCTCATCTACAGGGCTGCAGGGCAAAGCGTATTACCGTCACAATCCATGCGCTGGACATCAGCCAACCAATGCTGGCTAAGGTCAGGTCTCCCAGTCAATGGCTTCATTATCAGAGCTGCAAAATCAGCTTCGTGTGTGGGCGGCATAGGAACTGGTGACAGTGATCAGACAGAGACGAATTCTCCCCCCAAACACGAGATAAACAGGCGACAGGCCCATCGTTTACCCTGATTAATGCTGATTTACTGGGCAGAATTACCTACATTATACCGTATACCGTATATAAGTAGTGTACAATAGAAAAATAAATGCCCGGATTAAACATCAAAATTGGTGATAATGGAAACACGTATGTATTAAACCCTGGAGAGAGATAAAGTTGAGACAAAAGCATTCACTTGGAGACAGATGAACTGGAGAGAAATAAAGTACAATCCAATCAGCTCCTGGTTGCCATATTATAAACCACAGCCGGTAGCAAGGCAGTTAGTAGCTGATTGATTGACTTTATCTCTCTCCACTTGGATACATCTCCAGGATAGGCCTATCCATTATGCCTTAGGTGGAGATATAGTGAAGAGAGATAAAGTACCAGATGGTTCTTTGAAAAATGGAAGGTAGGAACTGACTAGCTCTGACTTTATCTCTCTACATGTTATCTCCATCCAAGGCTTAATACATAGATGCCAAACTAGCAAAAATCAGCTCCTCGTTTCTCAAACACAGCTTGCAACATGACCGTTACTTTATCTCTCTACAAGCTTTGATAACACACACCCCCGTTATTATTATATGAGTCACATTACGTGGAGAGGAAATTTCGGAGGTTGCAGCGGGACAGTGGGGCGGGCGGCTGCGGGCTCTGCCTCAGGTGCGTGCAATGTTATGGCATCCACTAGACGAGGCAGTTTTAGCTGTCAGCTTCTTATACATTCACGGGAGGAGAGAACGTTCTATTGTGACTTGTACCAATTGCCCCTTCAAAACACATCATCGCCGCACAGGAAATGTGTACAGCGTACCAGGTTACCTGGGGTGGCGGGGGATGCGAGGAACGTGTGTGTGTGTTCTAGAGCAATCCAGAATACTGCGCGACACATGCACATCTGCCCGTTACAATGCAGCAACATGGTGTAAGATTCTGACTCATCCGGCAGCATCTGTGTAACCGCCACCTTCTCATGGGGGTGTTAGTCGACACCTTAAAAAGGTCAACATGGTTAAGGCCGACAGGGTTAGAAGATCAACACAAGCATTAGGTTGAAAAAATGGCAAGGTCGACTGTCAAAAAGGTCGACATGCGTTTTTCTCAGTTTTGTCCCGAATGTCGACATAGACACCATCTAAGTGTACCGATGCTCTCGGCATGCTTTGGGCACGGTGCCTCGCTGCGCTCGGCACACTATTCTGTTCTCCCACCATGCTGTAGTGAATGGTAGGGTGTGAAATGCTGCCTGCTGTCACATGTCGGCTCAAAGAAAAAAATGTGAAAAACTTATGTCAACCCTGTCATTGTTGACCTAATGCTTGTGTCGACCTTCAGTGGTCGACCAAGTGACCGTATCCCCATCTCATGGTAACCACCGATATCGCCGTTTTGTCGAACCTAGAGTTGCAAAAGGTGAATTTCAATTGGTGAATATTTTTGGGCAGAGCCAGCGATGCTTACCGATTGGTTTCAGATCTGAATCAGTCTCTTCACTGTGCATGCATACTTTATCTCTCTCCGAGGCTTAGTACATCTCACCCACAGTGGGCAGAGTGGTCACCAAGTGGGTGTACTTGCACTTTGGAAGGGGCGTGGCCACCCTTCCATAAACAGACTTCTCCTGCCTACTTCTGTGATCCGATGTTGCAAGAAGAAACTGCATCAGGTCACCTGCATGACCATCGGCCATGTGGAGGGGGGGGGGGGGGGGGGGGAATAGACTGCGCACCCCCATTCTAAACATAAGAGGTGGTGCTACCATGCTGAGACTTCTAGTGCCAGACAGGAAATAGGAAAGTACACGTGAACACTGACAGTGTATAGGAATAGCGTCACCCTCTACTGTCCTGCGCCCGTCGCTGGTGAGGGGTCTCAGGCCCACCAGTCACCAGGATACTGATCGCAAGTCCTCAGATGAGCAGCGTATTTAGGTCAGTGGGAAAGCCATACGAGACAGCTTTGTGAAAATCGCAGGTGTCCCCACAAGTGTGACAAGTAGCCGCGGACAGCAGGCGAGAGACGGCTCGGCGGAGGCTGAGGAGAACGGACAATGTGTAAAAAACAATAAGCGCAGGGTGAGATTGAAGTGTGAAAAAGGGTGAGAGATCCAATGGACGGATTATTAGGTCACGTCATCATGAGGAACGGGCCAGTACACAAGGGACGGCGGTGAAGTTAATTGTTATCACTTTCCTCTTGTGTAGACAACGCTGTACAATCAGTGCATCACATCACAGATGTGTAGGAGACGGAGAGGCTGGCCTTCTACACATAGGCCCTTATTCTGGTTCACTCGCAAATTCCATTTGAGAAATTCCTTCTCAAATGGACAAAACCATGTGCACTGCAGGTGGGGCAGATGTAACTTGTGCAGAAAGTTAGATTTGGGTGAGTTTTTTGTTTCTGTGCAGTGTAAATACGGACTGCTTTATTGTTACACTGTAATATAGATCTCACATTGAAGTAAAACCCCACCCAAATCTTATTCTTTCTGCACAAGTTACATCTGCCCCACCTGCAGTGCACATGGTTTTGTCCATTTGAGAAGGAATATGCCTTTGAGAGTGAACCAGAATAAGGGCCATAGACCCACAGAGCATTTATCCCAAAACACATCTTTAAAGTCAATGAAAGGTCACAGGAAAAAAAAATCCTGAGCCTAATATTTGGTCCATTACCGCTGATTGGAGTTACAAAGACTGCGGCTGTTTACTCTGAACATTGCTAAGCCATGAAATAGTGTGTGTGTGTGTGTGTGTGTGTGTGTGTGTGTGTGTGTGTGTGTGTCTCTTCTCCCCTCCCCCCCCCCCCCCCCCCCCCAACACCAGCCTGACAGCTGGAATCCCCAACCTGTGTAGACTACAAGAGCAGGTTCACCAGTGGTCACTCAGCAACGGGAAAATTCAGCTGGGACGGGATACGACCACTGGGTCTACAGCAAGTTGGTCAACAAGCATTGGGTCGACACCATTAGGTCGACATGGGTCTAGGCCGACACAGTCATTAGGCCGACATGGGGTTTTTCACTGTATTTTGAGCAGACATGTGCCGACAGGTGGTATTTCATGCCCTACCATCCACTAGGGCGCGGTGGGAGAATAAAAGTGTGCCGCGCACAACGAGGCACCGTGCCCGAAGCATGGCGAGCGAAGCGAGGGGATGCGGTACACTGGAAACGGTGTCCATGTCGACTGTCGACTTTCGGGTAAAAAAAACCCAGTGAAAGCCCCATGTCGACTTTTTGACTGTCGACCTATTGCTTGTGTCGACCTAATGCGTAAAAACCAACTTGCTGTAGACCAAATGATCCCAACCCGCTAGGACATCATAGTTCTGCTTCATCTGTACTTTCCTATGAACGCTTGGACTGCACTATGCCGCTATATGATCCCGGCTTGATGAAACAAGTCAGAGAAATAATTTCCCTATAAATGCAGCCGGAACACATGTGCGAATTACAGACAAGGTGAATAGTGCGGCGGCACAACAGCCGCAGATGGGGAGACTGTGAACCATGTAAAAGAGTCAAGGTCCCTCCAGGTGACAAGGCGGCGCAGGTTTGTGTTATACGCTGGGAAGAGTGTCACAGATAATTTACCACTGCGGTGCTCAGTCACGTCTCATCCCGGGCGTACTTCCCCGGACTGTCGTGGGCGCTCAGTGACCTGAAACAACGCGGGAAACCTGGCAACTTAAATCGAGTGAACTTGTATTCCGCCCGGGGGGGGTTCAGGCGTAACATGTGCAGAGGAGACAGAGGCCGGGATGCAGTAGCCAAACACTTATGTAACAAGTTCGATCCCAGTGAGTTTCCGGAGGGATGCAAATTAGGGAATGGAATTGAACACGTAGAACTGCAAAATCGCTGCCCTTAATCTAATGTCGATGGCGCAAGTTGCCAATAATTTAATACTTGACGGAAGAGATAAGGACACACCTTACAAAAACGATTGACCCCCCCCCCCCCAAACAATACACATTGGCTCGGGTAGACGTATGTAGAGATGTCGACATGGTCTTTATGACAACGCTGAATAATGTCAACAGTACATGTTCCTGCTGGGGTTAGGGTTCAGCTGTGCTTAGGTTTAGGGCTCCAACACTAGAAAAATAGGTCAGCAGGCCCAGTATTAACATTATGACCATTATGACAGTCTGAACGTCCACAATACATATTACCCCGAGAAAGGAAACACCGTAATGGTCTACAAACATTTATGACCTTTGGTAGCAATGTAGATAATTACTTTGGCTTTTGCTACAAGAAAATTGGTATAAGTAAATCCCCTTCACTCTGCAATTATGAACCATTTGTATAAAGGTAAAAGGGAGAATTACCGGATTCCTTTGTTTTGTGCGATGACCTCATACGAGAGCTTGGACAGCGCTGATATCACCTGGAAGACAGAAAGGGAGAGAGCGCAGTGTGAATATGGAGCACGGGGAAACAATCCAGTCTGCCAATGATATTGTATTCATCCCAGCCGCCCCCTACCACTGACAGAGACCCAGCGCTGTGCGGATTGCTTTAAGACCCTGGGGTAGATGTATGAAGCAGTGATAAGGGAGGAGAAGTGATAAGGGGTAGATGTATGACCCAGCGATCAGGGGAATATGCGCTATCCCTATGCGTTATGGCAGGAGATAGTGCTTCCCCTGATCTATGACGCTTAGCGGGTGTCTAGCGTGCGGTGGTGTGGGGCAGGAGGCATAGCGCAGGGATGATATTTTGTACTGCGCGCCTGCCTCCTGCCTAATTTATGAACGGTCTGCAGCTATCGACTTCGACAGGTGCAGGCGGCGATGCCCTATGCCCACAGCGGCGATGCCCTATGCCCTGCTGCTGGCTCTGAGCTGCGCTGGGGATCTCACGAGAGTAGCGAGATCCCGCGCAGTGAGCCGGCCGGGGGAAGGAGAGAGCGGATCAGTATTAACTGATGCGCTGTCTCCAGGAGGGGACATCACCGGAGGGGGGAGTTAGTGCTGCCCCGCTTCGGCGGACAAGATGTTAATACATCTGGTCGGTCTCCCCTCCTGCTTTGCCTCGCTAATGAGGCGAAGCAGGAAGTGTTATAGCGGCGCAAAGTGCCTGGTACTTTATCACTGGCCAATCAGCTCCTGACTGTTAAGTTACAGGCTGGGTTTAAAAACAGTTTGGAGCGGATTGGCTGGTGATGAAGTACAAGGAACTTTATCACTTCTCCTCCCTTATCACTGCTTCATACATCTACCCCTCAGTATAGTACAATTTTTTTTTTCCCCCATCAGAATCAACGTTCACATAAAAGAGGTCAGGGGTGTTTGAAACATAGAATAAGGTCTTAATTTGTTCTAATAAAAGTGGTTATAAAAGACACTTAACTCCCATCCTAATGATACAAAAACACTCAGCTTCTTTAATGAACTAGGAGCTGGTGACATCACTAATACAGCAGCCTATCCAGTCACTAGGAGCCAGTGACATCACTAAGATAAACCCTATCCATTAAATAAGAACTAGTGACATCACTGACAGTGCAGCCTATCCAGTCACTAGGAACTAGTGACATCACCACTGAGAGTGCAGCATATCCAGTCACTAGGAAACCGTAACATCACTGAGTGCAGCCTATCCAGTCACTAGGAACCAGTGACATCACTGAGAGGGCAGCCTATACAGTCACTAGGAAACCGTAACATCACTGAGTGCAGCCTATCCAGTCACTAGGAGCCAGTGACAAAGTTGTGTATTACACTATATGTATAGTATTATAGCCATTATTCGTGATGTATCCATAATAGGTGGAACGCAATGTTTCAGGGCATTGGGACAGAAAACAGCTCTGGATAAGAAGGGGTTACAGACCATGTCCAGGAAGATGATGATAATGATAATAATGACCATAACACATTGCTGGACATCACAGTGATACGCTCAGCACGCTGCTGGTCTGACACCAACACCTTCAATGTGCCTCATCAGCACATTCATGCATGGTGGGTAGGAAACACTCATTAATTTCTGAGCGCCAAGATAACGAGCTCGTTAAGTAAAAAATAAAACTCAGAGGATAACGAGAATAAGCATATGTAGGGGTCTGCAATGTGAGCAATTAGGTGCTGAACATTGCAATTTAACCTTTTCCGGACAAGAGTCCAGAGACGTTAATACATTTACTGCCCTAGGTGCGGGCCGACAGTGGCTGGAGGCTGCACAGGGAGCATATATAATGTTTTTGTAGTGTAAATGATTGCCGCTTTAAATAAACTGGAGATTTCTTACCAAATCTCTCACTTTCTGAATCCCTCATCCTATTACATTTCCTCCAAAGGAGTCATTTGGTCCGTCAAGTGACCTCTAGGGGTCAGTGGTGGTACTTCCATAGACACAATGTAACACACCCTGTGTGTCTGTGCTAAGCTGTGACACTACTGTGATCTAGATCAATGCAGCCTCATTCCGCCCATCTGTTGCGCCCGATTAAGTCATCACGTAGGATTTGTGCGGCCTTGTTACTGCACATTGGAATACATTCAATGAAGAAGGCTTATTTATTATCCAGCAAAGATCACATCAAAGGCAGAATCTTAGCTGGGTGCCTGGGAAGACAAATACAACGGAGCCCTTAGGGCGGCTGACCCCTGGGGCAAAATGGGCATCCATTAAACATGAAGACGCATCAGACTTTATTACCGCGCAGTTCAATCGCAGAACACACTTTCTGGTTTTTAATGCTGTAGGAGATAAAAGATCCCCCGCAGAGGGAACATCAGAATTACGGGAGGGTTTTATCGTTGAAGTTTGTGGGGGTCTCACAAACAGAACAGAATTTACATGAAATCTGTAGCACAGAAAGTTCTAGGAAATACATAGGCGGATTTATCAAAGCCTGGGGGTAAAAAAGTGGAGTGGGATAAAAAGTGTCAACCAATCAGCCGTAGTTATTTTTCAAACACAGCCAGTAACACGGCAGAAGCTAACTGGTTAGTTTGTGATATCTGCAACCAATCACGAAACGCCTTCGCGTCTGTATGAAAGGGGTGCACTATAACGTCAAAACTACTTTTTACGCGCCAATTTATTATATAAAATACCGGCACCCATTCCAGAAGAAAGGTCACTCTCGTGACCTTGGAGACAATACAGTTAACCCCTTGGAAGTGTCACTCACGCGATACACATTCTGCATCTATTAAACATGCATGGAGACCGCAAGTGGTTACACGTCTCCGGATAATAAGGTTAAAGCTCTTCTGCCGAGCCCTTTCCAGATGAGAGATCGCTATGTGAGCATCTGGCTGAGCTTAAAAGCAGCACAGAGCCGCCGTCATTACCCAGCCGCAATTAGCAGACACCAGTATGGTCACCGGGGCGGCTAACAGGCGCGTGATCCCTCTCTGTGCTGCTGACTTCTAGTAATATACACCGGCAGATTATAATGGTGATCAACACCACAAACAAAGGGGGGAGGGGGGTTTGGAGAGAGATGGGAAATACTTAAATTAGGATTCTCCATTCAACACCTCTATTCACACCAGTGCCCAGTAGGACCTTACAGTCTAGTTTTTCAACCACACATGCAATGGGGTATGGGTCATTGGGTTGACACTATTAAGGTCAACAAATAATAGGTCGCCCACTATTGGTCCACAGGCCAACACGTGAAAAGGGTCAACATACCGTAGGTTGACATGGCCAACACAAGCAATAGGTCGACATGAGAAAAGAATGACGTGTTAAAAAGCTGCCGTGAAAAAAAGTCGCCATGAGTTTTTCATGGTTTTTCGGTGTCAATGTAGACTGGACACCGTAAAGGCGTTCCACTTCCCTCGGCATGCTTTGAGCATAGTGCCTCTCTGCACTTGGCACACTATTATAATCTAACTCTATGTCCACTTGACTGATGGTAACGTATGAATTTTTTTTTGAAAAACCCATGTCGAACATTTTTCGTGCCGACATATTCTAAGTCACAACCTCAGTCTATAGCAGTACTAACCACTGCGCTAACCCATCACCCAGACCTTCTGCGTTTCTTCTTTACCAAGACGAATCAATATGTCACGTGTTACACGGGAGCATTAAACCTGCATAAAAACTGCGACCTTTCTGGCGCCCCCGTGCTTCGCAGAAACGCTTCTAAATCATCAAGCATTGTCGCCGCTGGTTAATACCTGTCTGTGCTGTGTTATTGGCACCGGTATCTCAATGGACAGGGAATACAAGACTGATCATATTAATACACAGGAAATGCCAGTAGCCACGTCCGTGGTATGTGCCACAGGAGGGCATGTAGGAGTCATAATTACATAGTAGGTGAGGCTGAATAAAGACTTGCGTCCATCTAGTTCAACCTAGGTTTATAATAGTATATCCCTTAAGTCCCTTAAGAGTCAATAAATGAAAGGCACCTGAAGTTGGGGGAAATCCCTTTGAAAACTGCCCAACTCTTGTTGACTATAACTTCCTGGCACGCTGGCAGTTGGATCGCCACTAGTGGTTGCCCATCCGCTGAGCACAGCATGGACAGGGTTAAACACTGCCCCGAGATCGCTCCGGCAATGCAGAGTGAGGACAGATTAAATGGATTTGGCAGCTGGCAGCGAGGAAGCATCCAATATGTATATTGATTTCTGGCAGAGCGTAAGACTGGGAGGGTGAGAGGAGGAACAGAGAGACCTTTTGGACCGAGACGGAGAAGAAAAGGAACCCTTTGAAGACACACTTACACACCCCCCACCCCTCATCCAGGGGGACCTAATACTTCATTAGTCTGAAACCCCGCATTTGCAGGACAGTGTCACTGTACTTTCATCATCTCATGCTCTCAGCATAATGAAGACCAACCTACTCCCCAGGCGTGCCCAGGACGACCTCTGTGTGATTTATACAAATGACGGAATTCAATGGAGACCGGCAGTACATTGTGAGCCCCCCCCCCGAGGCAGCTAAAAATCACGCTACATCTGAAAGCAAATCTAGGTTTAAACACAGTATATCATTTATCTACAAAGGGAAATGTTTTACGGTCATGTTTGCCGGAATGTTTTCTTAAACCTCGGTTTATTCTTTTACATTATTCATTGGCCAGTTTGCATCAATTTCTCCAAACAGATTAAAATATTTGCTAATGGCGAGAAAGACGCCGGTGATGTCTGGATGTAACTAAAATATATGGTCACGTCCTTGATAAACTTACAGTAGAAGTAAACTTCAGCAGTTATAGTGAAATGTTATGTCTCGATATCCCTAAATTGCTAATTCAGGAAAGCCCATCTAAAGTTGTTTACCACACACTGCCATATTTCTTCGAATGTCTGTCACTCTTCATTAGTCAATGACTTGGCATTATTTCATCAACGAAAAGAAAAGCGCATTCTAAATTCTGAAATAGGAAAACTTGGGCTTCAACTAGTAGTTGAGGCCATCCCACAGGGCCACAAGAAAGCTTTGGGACGTCGTATCTGACCCAACTGGACAGCCCTCACTATGTAATCTTAGGTTATACAGCAGGGTAATGGTATGACTGCAGCTCCTGGTCAGTTAAGGCAGAGAATAAAAATCACCCATCAACAGGCGAAGTACCGCCAGTGACCACTAGAGGCCACTCGATGGACCAAATGACTCCTTTGTGTGCTAAAAGAGGTCAAGATAACAGAAAGTAGAAGCAATTTTTGCAGGGACACTAATTGGTTTCAAACTTGCTGGATATGGAGAAGAGGGAGCTGTGAAGACAGATTGGAGATAGGAGCAGATAGGTAATGGGGGTGGGGTGGAGAGTTTGGGGGCTTTAAACTGTCACAGCTCAAAGTGAAAGTACATTGCAGAAGCCACATCTGCCCCACCTACAGTGCACATGGTTTTGCCCATTTGAGAACAAATTTGACATGGTCGACATGGGTTTTTCACTTTTTTTGTCCCAAATGTCGACATGGACACCTGTTTTAGAAACATAAAAATGTGCCTTGTCCTGAAACCAGGTCACTAGATAATATTCTAAAGTCAGCGAGAATCCCTCCCGTATTTCTGCGACGCATCCGTACTGGGGGAGAAATATTAATCTACAATGAAGGAGACGGCGAGCGCTGGTCTCCGCTAGAGATATGACGTCTCGGAGCGGGGAGATGCGCTTACAGCGAGAGCAGTCAGACTGTTCTGCTGAGAAACCTGCTCTGGGACACGGAATGTGTGATTTATAAAACTCTGTAAACCACAAGTTTCATCTCCAAATAACCGCTGATTGATCACAGAATAACCGGCCTGACAGCTGCAACTGCCAATTACACTCTTCAGAGACATCGGAAGAGTTTTGCTGCAGTCGTGAAAATTCTGAGGTTGTGTCGGAAGATAAACAAGCGTCTACAATCCCTCAGACATCTCCGTGAAAGAACAAGCGGGTTAGACAAGGCAATCCGTTCTGTCCTCATTACTGTATACATGACAAAATGTCATTTCCTCATATAAAAGGATGAAGGTAAATTATAAGCTTCTCTGAGGATCCGTCATGAAGTCGCTGGCGTTGGGGGCAGAGGTGATCGGGGAGTGGGAAATTACAGAGTAGGGGCAGAGGTGCCAGTTCTGCTGCTGGTCCCAGTGAATCCAATGGCCGCTGGTCCTGTAATTTTGGTTCCTCCTATGGTGATCTATGTGGGTCCTTGGGGCCTAAACTAGAGTATATGGGCATGGCTAATGCAAGCTGGTGGGGTCCTGGAGCACAAAAGATAAAACTTTCTCCAGAATTGGCACAGGTTATGCAAATTATTGGCATTATTATCTACTCAACAGAATAGGTTGCCATATAAATAGCAATAGAATGAGAAACAAAAGCCAAATCGTATAGTTTATAGTCAGTGGGCAGTATGAGACAAAAAGCTGAAACAACAATGCAATGTAAATCAGTTAGTCCAACAGTGGGTGTACATGTTCTCTAAACCCTATATTTACCACACCAGGCCCACCTCACCAGCAGATGGGCTAACCACGCCACGCCCCCATCACCAGCAGATGGTCTTACTACGCCAGCCCCCCCTCACCAGCAGATAGGATAACCATGCCAGGCCCACCTCATCATTAGATGGGCTAACCACGCCAGGCCCCCGTCACCAGCAGATGGTCTAACCACGCCAGGCCCCCCCTCACCACCAGATGGGCTAACCACACCAGGCCCACCTCACCAGCAGATGAGCTAACCAGGCCAGGCCATAATCACCAGCAGATGGGCTATCCACGAGATGGGCTAACCACGCTCACCACTTATGGGCATTTCCACCACTCCTGATCTGGTCCAGAGCATCTTCTGCTCCATGGCAGAACTTCGGCCTGTACCTCGCTAAACTACACACAGAACAAGGCAACCCGACATCTTCTGAGGAGAACAATATACAAGATGGACGATCTAGTCTGTCAGTTCCAGGACGAGCTAGCTACAAATCACCTCCAAATACCTGAAACCATTGATTCATGATGGCCTGTCAAACAATTTGGTTACGTATAGGGCTTTAAATTGCCAAGGAAAAGCAGCATAAAGATGACATTTCTGCCATCGGGTGACAAATGAGACCGGTAACTCCACTAAGAAAACATCAAAATGAAATAGAGCCAGGCAGGTCGCGTTCGGCTTGTTCCGAAGATAGATACGGCGCTCCCATCAACAGGTACCCCACCCGCACATCAGGAATAGCAGTCCCGGAGCCGAGAATGATTAACTGATCCCAAACCGGGAGGGGGGGGGGGGGGGCACGTACTGCGCATAAACACAGCAGGTGACAGCTAACGCGCCTTTGTGAAGTCTGACCTGGCTAATCCGGATCTAGAATTCATTGTATGTGTAACAGAAAGGACTTTACTGTTTCCAATCTCATTGCTAAACCTGTGGCTGTTATTCTGTGAGATTAGGAACCAGGATAATAGAGGGTCGGGGGAAGATGGACAACAGTGCAAATGAAACAACCCTCATCAAACAGACCGCCATGGTGGCGGTTTCCACAGTTAAGTTGTTCACACTACAGCGGGAGAGAGCAGGCCACCAGCTGGAAGCGCTGATTGACAGGATGTGCCGACTGATGATCGTCGATCTGTCAGAGGATTGGGGGAATGAACCATGTTAAAAAACATCCTATTCCACAATCCCCCACATTCAGGGGATCATACCTCGATTTCCATATGCGGTCATCAGGCAATTGCCCCAGGTACATCGTAGATTTATAGGCACCTTAAAGGTGAATAAGTGAAAACCCTAATAATAATAATAATAATATGTTTTGGACCTTATTAAGGGGACCAATGTTTTTTGTTCTGTGTATGCACATACGCAGGGTGTGTGCACCCACAGCGAACAGACTGTTCGCCGGGTGTACGCACCCAGGACAGCAGGCAGGGGGAGGAGAGGGGTGTGGTGGGCAGCTCCATTAGCATAGGGGAACGCCCAGCATTTATGACGTGGGTGCGGGTTGCTATCATCACCGGTTATCAGCTGCCCACCCATTTCCTTCCCAGCGTGCACGCATATGTAATTGACTTGAAAGAGACCATCGAAAGATGTGGGAGGTCCCCCCCTGCGAGTGAGTCGCCCTTGCGAATAGGTTTGCTGAACTCTCACGGCTGCAAATTTGCAGCCCTGCGAATCAGCCAGAATATCCCCCTTTGTTCCCATTCCATGTCCTAAAAAAAAAAAAAAAAGTCCATAAACAAATTGAATGGAAAAAAATAAACTATGACCCTTTATCTGTTTATGTCGGCCTTGGCTGTCAACTGGATAACCCAGTGGAAATACTCCAGTAGGCTGTGGCCCTTTAAACCACACATACTTGGCATTGGATGGTCCGAATGTTTGCGCATAAAACAATCCCCATCTCCATTACACCCCTAGAAGCCTGACCCAGTGACACAAGGCAGTGGGGGGGGGCAATGGGTTCATGTAGTCTACACCAAATTCTGACCCCGCCATCTGCAGGTCACAGCAGACATGTAGAGTTGTCAGATGACATTTTATTCCCCAGAGATGAGCGCCCGGTGTTGGAGGCCGTAACCTCAGACCCTGTCCTTACCGGGGACAGGGGTGAAACGGGTTTTGGTCGCCTGCTGCGGTGGGCTCCGCTATGTGCATTCTGTATACCACTGCTAGAACGTTCTGTTACTGTTGTCTACCTGCTAACTTGGAGCAACGTGACCGCCAGACTCACTCCATCCCGCCTGACACCAACAATCGCCAGTGAAATCGCATTTCTTCACCATTCTGGAGTTTGGCTCATACAACAACTGAACCTCTTGACCAATACATGCTATGAACGCCGATGATACAGGTAGTCACAGAGACTAACTTCTTATATTCCGTCATGGTATGGAAACGGAACCACATAGAATTCTGAATGTTATTCTGTAGCAGCGTCTTTTTAGATCAGCATTAGTGGCTGTTTATGTGCTGAGCGCACGCACCTGCGCAGGTTGTCAGCGAGCAGGAAGCGCACAAGTTGCTGTCCCCTGGGGGCCGTTCCTGCAAAACATCCAGCTCTTAAAGGTTAAGCTCTGATAAGGAAGACTAAATCTGGCACGTTATTTATAAAGCCAAGTTCCCGGTGACGTATCCCATAATGACAGCGGCGGGTTCTCTACCGAAACACGTTCCAGGGCATGGAAGACTCAGGAACAAATTAGCATAGGAATCACAGGGGTCCTAGGGGTCTTCTTTGGATTTCGGGGAACTTTACACCAACATTTTACATTCAACACGTCGGTGGTTGAAATCCTTCTAGGTAAAACATTTCCCCTGTGTGATAAAGCTTTTGTCTCATATAAAAAGAGGACGTAGACCGTATCGCACGGACCAGCCTTATGTTGGATATGACCCAGTTAGTAAAGGTTCTGTACAGTTACAAAACCCGTAGGGTCCATATCCAGCTCAGCTAATTAGTCCCCAGCTATAGAACTACAGAGCAGCATGAGATCACTCCGGAAACATTCCCTCTGTTCTCCGACACTTTATTTAGTAACGACAACTCCCTGTAATTACTCTCTGCTCCTCTGTAATTGGCTGCTGGCACTCTCCGGGCCCTCTGTGTAGGGAACAAGCCCCTGTTTGTCTATGGAAGCTGCTTTCGAAAGTGAAAGAAAAAATGTGTGTGTGTGTGTGTGGTGGGCAGGAAAGAGTACTGAAGAGGTCATAATTTAGGTTTCCCCCGGCAGCTCCCCAGAAGGGCTCACATATATAATTTGTGACTTTACATGTGATTAGTCGCATGTAACTTCTAGGAAGCTAAAGGCATGGGGGGGGGGCACCTACGGACAGTATCGGATGCGATAGGTCACGGTTGCTAAAATCCAAGGCTATGTGCCACTGACGGGTGTAGCCTGTCCGACCTCTGATCCGCACGGGGCCGTGCATCGGATCGGAAGACATACATAAGCGATTTGGCCCGATTTCATGGCCACGTAAGATCAGAATGCAGCAAGCAATCAACTCCTAACTGTCACTTTTCAACCACAGGTGATTGGATGGGGCCTTATCACCTTCCATTTACCAGGTTTAATACATCTGCCCCATTGTTTGGTATTCATATGATAGACAGACAGGGGGTTATTTACTAAGATGGGAGGGTTTTTTTTCATATGGGATGTTGCTATCAGATCTATTATCTTCTAGAAGGTGCTAAATAGATTCTGATTGGTTGCCCATAGCAACATCCTATCTGAAATAGAACTAAATAGACCACTCAGTGTCTAGGTCAGAGATGGGGAACCTTCTGCCCTCCAGCTGTTGTTGAACTACACATCCCAGAATGCTCTGCTACAGTTTTAGCATGGGCCAAATAGCAAAACTGTAGCAGTGCATGCTGGGATGTGTACTTCAGCAACAGCTGGAGGACCAAAGGTTCCCTATCCCTGGTCTAGGTAGACAGATAATAGGTCAACACCATATGCGAGACGCAATAGTCAACACATCATTTTAAGGGGTTTTTGTTTTGTTTTTCAGACATTTTCTTGCTATTACATAAACGTGGATGATGACAGGTAATAGTAACTTTCCTCGAAGTGTGGCCAGCGATACAGACCCTCAAAGGATGTATGTATGGATGGGGGTCATAGATTACTAGATTTAGTAGGGTCCCGGTGATCTCCGTTATGTTGGGGTCCCATTTTCGCAAGCCCAGGGGTTTGTATCATACACAACAAGTTTTGTTTGTCTGCAAGGACTGGAGTACTATAAACCACTGATGATCACTATACCACGTGATGTACAGTTTCCTCTCACAGACGTGGGCCGCGACATATTCCCTCTGCAGCGGATAATTATATCTCTGTGCATAGATCTGAATCCGCTGGGGACCTGGAATGGCAATTATCCAGACTCGCATGGTCGCACAATAACTCACGCTGCGGAGATTGAGCTCTGGGCTTGTCTGTAACGTACGCTGCGACAGGCAGCAATAGAGAGCCAGGCTGCGCATTTCTCGGACTCGGCTGGTGCTTCCGAGGTGGTGCGTGTCCAGGTTTTCTGCTACATCGATATCCATACAATGTGACACAGGCCCCTGCCCACCGTAATCCTGACCGATTTGTTATTTTCCACAGGTAACAAAGTAACAATTCAGCATGCGTGTGGATCATAGGGTCGTCAAAGTCTAGGAGGGTCAACTCCAAAAGGTCGACGTGTGAAAAAGTCGACATGAAAAAGGTCGATAGACAAACGGTTGGCTGGAAAAAGGTAGACGAATGTGAAGAGTGAGCTTTCAATCAGCGGCGCACATTACTTACTGTGTTAATGAAGTCACCTGTCATCCAGTAAGCTATCCTGAAAACCAGGACTGTTACTTTTTCCGTAAGGACTGTGGTTGAGGATCAACGGGTCTGGCGGGTTATAAAAATGACACCCGCCAAAGTCTGGCCTATAACATGCTCTAAATCCTCGACCCCCCAAAATTGGAGAGGTGTATGTAGCATGCCTGGAGAGCTCCCACACCCCCAACTAAGACCACTGGGATAGGACCCTGAGACTATGAGGACTGTGACGGACTTCTGACACAGCCTAACGGTCAGGCCTCTAACCGGGGACCGTCCGGCTGGAGATGCAAAATGTTGGTAATGAAAACATTCAATATGTCGACATTGGAACGGTCAACATAAAAAAGGTTGATGTGAGTTTTTCATGATTCTCTCTCCCCCCCCCCCCCCAAAAATGGAAAAAAATCGATTTGTTCATAATTGACCATCCAAGTGGGCAGGAGGGAGAATAACATGCCGAACGCAGCAAGACACTGCGCCCAAATGCCATGTCGCCAGTGGTGTAGCTAGGGCATGTTTCGCGACCATATGACAAAGGGTAAGGCTGCTCCCCCTGTATAATAAAAGGAAACCACAGACTGCTCCCCCTGTATAATAAAAATAAACCACAGGCTGCTCCCCCTGTATAATAAAAATAAACCACAGGCTGCTCCCCCTGTATAATAATAATAGGACTCCACAGCTGGCTGCTGCAATAGTGAGCTGGGAGCAAAGGAAGAAGCCCCAGCCCACTATCCTACCCTCCACACGCTGTCCAGCCTCCAGCCGCTCACCCCTTGACGCATGGCTAGGGATGCCGGTGCCATTGATGCGGCGCCATGACATTGTGACATCATGGTGCCGCATCCCTGGCTATGGCGTCCAAAACCGGCGCATGCGCAGTGAGAGTGCTCGCTCAGGTTTTTACTTTCCCCACTGACTGATGCCGGGCACAGCGGGGAGCGGGCAGGGGAGCCGGCGGCACAGCTCCGGCGCCCGGAGCTTGTGCTACGCCTCTGCATGTCGCCCTTTTTCATGAATCAACCTTTTGACCCTGCTTAAGCATGTTGACCTTTTTCAGGTGTCAATCATTAGTGGTCGACCTAAATCTTGTCGCCCCCATGGCCCATACCCTTCTGCACAACATGGGAGTTGGCAGAAGTGATGAATAGCGAGAACGTGTAGGCATCTACCCCGATAAGTACCAGGGCCTGCCAGGAATCCATAACAAGGTCACATACATAATGAAAAGCGCTTTTCCGACACCATAAACAACAAAAGTGCTGACGCAACCAATAATCACCGACAGACCCAGGCTTCCATCTGGCCTGGTTCCATCCATGACCCTACCCTGAATAAGGGAATTCATTACCTGACTTACAACATGCAGTAAAATCGTTACAGCAAGCGGAAAACAGGGACGAGCACAAAGGGGACAAACAAGAGGAACCGGGGACCGCTGCCAAAAACAATGATGATTCTGATCTGTAAGTGAGAAGAGAAAGCAGCGCGGGGCCCCGGCCAGGTCCGAGAGCGGCAGGAAGGGGATATACAGAAATAACTTCCATCTGCTTTCATTACATTTCCCATTTAAAAAGGCGGCTCTGTTACAGGCTGGACGCTGGCGCTCCGCAAACATCCCGGGCTTGGGAGAAGATGACAGAGCCCACCGGTCGCCGCTCAGGAACTAAGTCAGTGAGTGGATGTGGAAGTTGGCGGGGTGACAGAGAGGGCGCTGGGCAGGCGTCGCTTTCCAAGTTGCAGTTTCCATAGACAGCCTGATCCCTGAGTTATCGGAAAGCGATGGAAAGGCATACAGTGTCTAGGCAGACAGTCAAAAGGTCAACATCAAAAAGTGAGTGACAAAAGGTCGACGTGGAATAGGATGATGTGGTCAAAATGTCTAAGACAAAAGAGTTGACACATAAAAAGGGCGACATGAGTCATTCGTTTTTACTCTCCCTAAGCCTAACCTCCACCAAGTACCTAACCATAACCCTCTCCTCTCCACAAGCCTAACCTCCACCAAGTGCCTAACCATAACCCTATCATCCCCCTAAGCCAGGGGTGGCCAAACCTGTCCTCAAGATCTACCAACGGTGCATGTTTTCCAAGCAACCTGTGGATCTGTAGCAGGAATGAATGCAGCACGTTTGAAAATGTAACAAGAAAAGGACTGCCCGAGGGCGGTCCGAGGGAGCTGTTTGTGGGATGTACGTCAAGAAAAGCTGCTACTTAAAAGGGACTGAGTAGGTCCCTAAGAAAAAGGAGATAATTGGAGGAAAAAAGTAGAGCTTACCAATGAGGGATAATCAATGTAAAAAACATTTAATATGCATAGAACCATAAAAAATTACATAAACATATATAAACAATAAAATAATGGATAATTGTAAAAACTCTCATATGGCCCTCTGTGTGCACACAGAGAGGGCCATATGAGAGTTTTTACAATTATCCATTATTTTATTGTTTATATATGTTTATGTAATTTTTTATGGTTCTATGCATATTAAATGTTTTTTACATTGATTATCCCTCATTGGTAAGCGCTACTTTTTTCCTCCAATTATGTTTGAAAATGTGACAGTTAGTAATGACTACAGCTGTGCACCAGCTAGGAGATCTGGAAAACATGGACCGTTGGTTGATCTCGAGGACCGGTTTGGCCACCTCTGTCCTGAGCCTAACCTCCACCAAGTACCTAACCATAACCCTCCCCCTAAGCCTAAATCTCCGTCAGGTGCCTCAACATAACCCTCTCCTCTCCACAAGCCTAACCATAACCCTCCCCTCCCCCAGAGCCTAACCCTCCACCAGGTGCCTGAAAACCACAACAGCAGGAGCAAACAATGCCATAGTGACTGGTGTTTCCTTATACAGGATTGCAGACACCACCCAGATATTAATATTTGCATATGATTATCTCTGATAGAACCCTGTAACCGCACCTTTGCCTTGACCGGGTGCCGCCACGTGTACAGCACTGAGCACCTCTCTGTGTGCATTACATGGATACCAGCAGAGGGAACCTGGCAACAACTGGAGAACATAAACACAACGAAACTTAAAAGTAGGGAGAGAGAACCCTAACCAAGCAGCCCCTAACTGACATTTTTCAAACACAGCCGATAAAATAAGAGAAGCAGATTGGCGAGGGCTTCATTTCTCTGCACTTTATCTCCGTGCCTTGATAAATAGAGGTAAATAAAAAGAGGTAATGGTGCCCATAGCAACCAGATTCTCTCTACCATTTCTCTTTTGCATCCTAGGAAATGTTGGACAGAATCTGATTGGTTGCTATGGGGGATCATTACCTCTCTTCATTTTTACTTATTAAGGTTAGTAAATGTACAACTAATTGTCTAGAGTGGTAACAATTAGCCTGTGCAATTTTATTCAGTAATTGATTAAAATGAATTAGGGGGAGGGGGGGGGGGGAGGGGGCGCATATCCACAGAGAGCTGTTGTTTCTTCCTTGGGGCTCCCTAGTAAACACCCCCTGAGAGTAAAGTGGTAACATAATGGATGGAAAGCCTTTGTATCCATGTACACCAGGCATGTCCAAACTATGGCCCTCCAGCTATTTGTGAAACTACAAGTCCCATCATGCCTTGCCACAGTTTTGCTATTAGGAAATGCTAAACCTATTGCAAAGCATGCTGGGATGTGTAGTTTCACAACAGCTGGAGGGCCACAGCTTGGATTTACCTTATGTACACATTAGTGGTAAGCGTAACCTCTATTGGTCGTTCTAAATGTTCGGGATTTGCGCATGACGGATTATGTGCATGTATAAACCCCAGGAGCGAACGGCTCGGAGGCTTGTTTCGGGAAGGGAGGGCAGGAGGCAGCCACAGCAGAATGCCCAGACTTTGCCTGCCGACGTTTACCTGTACGCTAGACTGCAAACAGGTCTGAACCAGGTTCACAGTCATGGCTGCGGGATCCCAAAAATCTTAATGACAGCCATGGCAATCTCCTTCTGAATGCGATTTGACAGTTTTCATGCAATTTCAGCCAAAGTAGGGTGAAACGGGCCCAAATCACATAACTGTATTGCCAGCTTAAGAACTACAACCCCCAGCATTCTTCACCATCCTCGCTTAGCCGTCTTTCCGCACAGGGGATGTTGCAATTATCTTAACAATAACATCAAAGTCCGTTTACACAAATTATTTAGAGTTAATCATTGGTTTCTCCCACTGCACTGGGAAGCTGGCACTCTCTACGAAATCAGGTAATATGTTGGCGCTCATCTAGAACAAAGCCTGTTTGCTAATCAAAAAAAAATACAGTGATTACACAACGCATTATTAAACAAGTCGCAGATTAACGAGATAAACGAGAGTCAACCCCGGACCAGAGCAGCAGAGCGAGGAATGAAACATAGGATACAAATAAATAAGACACGCGTGATCAAATCAAAGCAATCAGGCTTCCCCACCCATACATCGATCCGAGGGCGCATTTGGCCGGGTTTATGACCCTGTAAAGACATTTAGCACCTCTTAAGTGTCATACGGAATATTGCCACCGTTATAGCGACAAGGTTACAGCGACCTGCTGTTACACACATTACCAGCGACAACAGGTTATGTCGTAGCGGAATTATTAAGTAACGAGATTACCACCCATAGCGTGTTTGCCCATACACCGCATGTGCAGATGTGAATGTGCCCATTTTCCATAAAATTGTGCTGAAACCCAGCAGAGATGATACGATAGCGAATTAACTCCGCCTTGTGCGCATGTAATGGGAGTGTCGTGTATCTAAGGAGCAGTGTGATTCTGAGCGAGCGGCAATTGTAGTGATGATGACTGGGTGATGTAAAGTCAATGGGCGGCACTGGTATCGCACAGGACACCGCATTAGCTGAACGGAACCTTACATTGGAATAAAGTAGTAAATCAGATGGTAGCCCACAACTTCGGCAGTTGTACACGCTGCTCGGAAATCAGACCCTTTAGGAATACGAGGCACCCAAATAAGTTACAAAAAATGGTACTTGTGTAGTTTCACGGCGGCAGTTACGTAGTCAGCGTAGCGTCCCGGTCAGAATGAGCGTAGTGTTCCCACGGCCAGCGTAGTTAAAAGTAGCGTAGTGTTTCCGCGAGCGTCCCTGTCAGAACCAGCGTAGCGTAGTGTTCCCGCGGCCGCTTAATGTAGCCAGCGGCTTGCTTTCTTGTTCATTAATGTCTCAGATGTATGATATGGCAGGTGTGAATGTGTTCCTGAAACACCCCCACTATCCACGCCAGCCCAAAGCGTGGCGAGCGCACCTTGCCCCGCGTGGGGACGCGTTATGCGTCCTCCAGACCTTTTCATACCCCCACTATCCACATCGGCGTGGAGTTGATTCTATAAAGTGTGGCGAGCCACCGAGCCCGAAGCGTGGCGAGCGCAGCGAGCCCCACGAGGGGACGCGGATTACTTTACTTGTATTCCGTGTCCGCTCGCTGTGCTCACCACACTTTATAAAATCAACTCCACGCCGACGTGGATAGTGGGGGTATGAAAAGGTCGGGAGGACGCGTAACGGGTGCGTTCGCCATACTTCGGGCTGGCGTGGATAGTGTGGGTTTCAAATGGAGGCATTTGCCAGCACATGGAGCACTGGCAAATGCCTCCTTTATTGTGCATGAGATGCACTTGCGTCCACACCCCCTCTTTGTGCACGAGACGCACGCGCTACCGAACCCCTAACCCTGTCGGCAGGGTTGTTGTACCCAGTCGCAATAGTTACTCAGATGCAAAAGCGTATCAGACAGATGGAGCACCTCTCCATCCAGCGCCCGTATGATCCCCTCTCCGCCGGAGAGGGGATCATGCGGGCACCGGCGCTGTGTGAGAGGCGCTCACTAGGCTTGCCAGGGACGCCGGAAACAGAGATGCAGTTCCCGGCAACAGTGCGGTGAGTAGCTGCCTCACGGGGACACTACGCTGACTACGCAGGGTTGCCGCGGAGTCACTACGCTGACTACCCTAGGCAGCCATTGGGCTACGCTGATAACGTAGCTTAGGCTGCCACCGTGAAACTACACAAGTAAGGCAGCAGTTGGGCTACGCTAATAACATAGCGTCAAACGTAGCGTAAGCTGCCGCCGTGAAACTACACAAGTACCCCAAAAAAATGTACAAAAATACTATTGTATAATAGGGACAAAGGATTCCTACATTATGCAGTAAACACAATGGTCTTAGCAGTTGACTGTTGGTACTTTTAAAATTGAAATCAATCAACTGTTAATGGACAGAATAAAAGTCCGGTTGCCTGGCAACTGCCTCCTACCGACTGTAAAACCATCGGCAGATCGTGAGAACCGGGCCTACGTCATAGGTCCGTATTTACGAAGCTGCGGCTTTTGCAAAGATAAGAACACAGCTCGCACTGGGATTGGCATCAACATTTAAAGCGCCACTAATAATAGGTGCTAAACACGTGGGTCCTTTTGCTTAATGTTAGTACTGCTCTAAAAAGTCTGAGAGCAGCTTGCGGACGGCACAGCTTAGCAAATAAGCCCCAAAATCCCAAACCCGTTCTCTACAATGTGCTCATCTAAATACATGGACCCATTAGGTCTGTCCTGTGGCAGGAAAAAAAGTTTTATAATGTAGGAAATTTTCTGACAAGATAAAAAAAACCTACAACGTACAGATAGGATTTACGTGTGATAAAGGGTTCTATTTACTAAGTAGTGGCTAAAGAAAGTACCAGCCAAAACTGATGTTTGATAAATGACAGTTATGAGCTAACTGGCTTGTACTTGATCTCTGTCCACCCTATCTCCACCGAAGGCTTAGTAAATAGACTCCTATGTCACCTGTTATCACAGTGACTAGATCCTACTCTTTATACGCCACGTATCACAGCACATTGACATTTAGCAGATACTGTATCCTAACCAGCAGTACAGCCCTCCGCCGACTCTCCGCTCCCCAAAGGAAGGCCGCAGCCCCATCTGAGCGCGCTGAGCACATCAGGCGTGCTATCATTCACACGCCACGCTCGGGCGGCTCACTCTGGAGGTAATGGTCTGAAATAATAATATCTGACTGTGACAGAACACATCTCAGATATGTACCGCTGATGGTTCGGCAGAACCGATCCTAGAAATACGGCGGCACGGGGGGGGGGGGGGGGGGGGATTAGGCAGAAGAGGCCGGCATCCGTCCTGCAGGTGCGCTGGGTCATAGACTGCAACGAGCCTTTACATAAAAGGTCAGATTAGATGGCCTGCAGTATGTACAGATACCCATGCGTGTAGGTCACGTCCCTGTCATCTAGATACTAGCTAGTGAGCACTAACGCTGAAGGCTGGTCCAGGACTTTGTGCTAAGATAATCGGACTATGGGGTGGATCTCTAGGTCAACAGTCAAAAGGTCAACCAAAATTGGTCGACAGTGAAAAAGGTCAACACGTGCAAAAAGGTTGACATGGGAAAAGATTGACCCTAGTTTTTCACCTTGTTTGTGTCTATGGCGACATAGGTACCGTACTGCGTCCACTTGCAATGCTTGGGGTACGGCGATTCGCTGCGCTCGGTGGTCGACCTTTTGACGGTCGTCGTAATGGTGGGGCAGTGTTAAGGTGCTCTCTAAGCAGCGAGCGATCGATGCTTAGCAAGCCATCCTGAATAAGGCTCAAAACCACATATCATCCTTCTTTCTAATGGGGCTTATTCTATATTCTGCGAATCTTAGCCATATATTTGTAGCATCAGGGAGTTTCCGTGCCAGGGATTTCATACGCTTCCACCGTGTTATATAGCAACACAACTGATGATCCAGAGACGGCTGAAAACCACTTTGTCTAGCGACCTTTGCGCGTTTGCCATGGAAACATTAAAAGGCGTCTGAAGGTGATAAATTCTCTCCATAACACAAATAAAATCACATTATTCCAGCAGCTCCTATAAAGCAGAAAAGGCCGTCTTCCCTCTCACAGAAGGAAGCCGAGGAAAGTGATAATGAATTGTGTGCGACGGCTGTTCTCATTAATTCCCCCTGCTCAGACAATGCCCCCCGCGCTATCCCCGGTAATGAGCCGGCCGGCCAGGGACTGTGCGAGCTTACAGCCGACGGCCATTGCATTAGCAGAAGTCCCCAGCCGAGCGTTCATTGAATTTTATCTTTCTTAAGTCTCTGCACAGATAACCGCCGCGCCAGGGCAACCGCCGCCTGGAGACACCCACCGGGCAGGAAAACCGTCCTGGCACAAATGAAAGAACTGCAGTTCGGTGCATCGCTTTATTTAATGGCTTTTTCTCAGGTAAAGTATTATGATAATGGTCTTGTTTTCAAGGCTACATAAAATAAGACCATGCTTTCTTTTTCTTTGGGAGGGGGTGTCTTCTATGCACTAATCCAGATAGAGAGATAAAGTGGACAGAGCTGAAGTAGCACCCAACTAGCTCCTAACTGTCAATTTTCAAACACTATATAGGCAGATGTACTAGGCCTTGGGATGCGGTCATCTATTAGAATGAACTTAGGTCTACAGTCATTAGGTCGACCCCACTAGGTCGACTGGCAGGAAGGTCGACCTGACTTAAGGTCGACATGGGCCAAGGTCGACATGACTTAAGGTCGAATTTGCATAAAGGTCGACATGAGGAAGGTCGACTGGTCATAAGGTCGACATGGGTTTTTCACTGTTTTTTGAGCCGACATGTGCCGACAGGCGGAATTTCATGCCCTACCATCCACTAGGGCGTGGTGGGAGAATAAAATAGTGTGCCGAGCGCAGCGAGGCACCGTGCCCGAAGCATTGCGAGCGAAGCGAGCGATGCGAGGGTCCGATTCTCATTGCCAACTGTGTCCATGTCGACTGTGTCGACATTCGGATAAAAAAAACAGTGAAAAACCCATGTCGACCTTATGACCAGCCGACCTTCCTCATGTCGACCTTTATGCAAATTCGACCTTAAGTCATGTCGACCTTGGCCCATGTCGACCTTAAGTCAGGTCGACCTTCCTGCCAGTCGACCTAGTGGGGTCGACCTAATGACTGTAGACCTAAATGCAGTCTGACGAATGATCCCATTCCCTAGGCCTTGGACATACAGTAAATAAAGCAGATTGGGATAAAGGGGTAGATGTATGAAGCAGTGATAAGGGAGAAGTGAGCCAGAGGAGAGGTAGCCCATGGCAACCAATCAGCACTGAAGTAACATCTATAATTTGCATAATATAAAATAAAACAGAGCAGCTGATTGGTTGCCATGGGCCACTTCTCCTCTGGCTCACTTCTCCCTGATCGCCGCTTCATACATCTACCCCAAAATATCAGGAAATCCGCTCCTAACTGCCATGTTACAGGCTGTGTTTGAAAAATTATAGCTAGGAACTGATTGGCGTGTACTTGATCTCTCTCCACGTCTTAGCACGTAGACATCAGGGGTATATTTATAAAAATGGTGGTGTCGTTTAGAGCCTCCAACCAGATAAAGAGAATATAAAACTTGGGGATGACGGAACGTGTGGCAGAGCATGCTGGGATGTGTAGTCCTATTTCTGCTGTATAGTCACCGGTTGAATAACCCAGATATACACAGAAAAATACCTAAAGTAGGTTGAAGGACCCGACCACCTGCATCTAGCATGGTTGATTTTAAGCATATAGGTCTTGTTGTGCTCGAGTTCCCAACCACACAAAATGACCTTTCAAGGAACTTGTGGCAAGGCATGCTGGGATGTGTAGTCCTTATTAACCGGAATGACCGTCTGTCCCCAAAAGGCTGCCGTTTGCAGACAGGGGTGTGGATCGTTTGGCTGACAGCTTAGAATGTAAGCTCTCATGAGCAGGGCCCTCTCTCCTCCTGTGCTTTTCTGACTATGGGCCTTATTCTAGTTCACTCTTTGTGACAAAATCCTTCTTAGATGGACAAAACCATGTGCACTGCTGGTGGGGCAGATGTAACTTGTGCAGAGAGAATTAGATTTGGATGGGGTTTTACTTCAAAGTGAGATCTATATTGCAGTGTAAGAATAAAGCAGCCAGTATTTACCCTGCACAGAAACAAAATAACTCACCCAAAGCAAAATATCTCTGCACATGTTACATCTGTCCCCCTGCAGTGCACATGGTTTTGTCCATCTAAGAAGGATTTTGTCAGAAAGAGTGAACTAGAATAAGGCCCCATATCTCTGCCACCCTGATAACTGTCAATATATCAGTGTCCTGTCCCTTGATGGAACGGTGTTATGTTCTGTGAATTCAACGATAACAAATATCACACACCCACGTATAATATAATCGTACGAGAGGCTTTTTATACAGCGTTCCCGGTCTGGGGTTTGGAATCTGACAGACATGAATATTTCAGTAACCGTCGCCATTTGCATAACAAATATCTCCAGGTTTTGAGCAGGATTTTGCTTTTCTGTAGCCGCTGTGGCGACGTCTCTGCCCGCCTCACCCCCCCTGCCACGTTCCGCAACGTGCACGATTCCGTTCAGATCACATTTATGTAACCAGACAGTGCAGAGCCAAAAGGTTTATTTCTCGGGAAGGTTAAATACAGTTTAGGGATTAAAGTGGATTTGCTTAATTGCAGGAGACTTCAACATCTGAGATCGAGCTGGCAGGGGACGCGGGAGCAGAAAGTTAGGCGGAGGCTCTGCTCTTACAAAAAGGAGGGTTTCTCCTGTAAAATCACCGTCAGCGGCAGAAAACCACAAGGGATGGCGACCACTTTTAGCGGAGGCCGCCATTTTTGTCGGTGATAACAGCGCTCCTTGAAATCGCACTCCACTGAGGCAGTTTGCAAAGACTGGTTCAACCAGGTGCACATGGACAACTGACTGCTGCCCCATATCCTCATGTGTACGAGTGCTTGTTTTAGATTGCAAGCCCAGTGGGTCAATTTCAATTATAAACAGCATGATGTTGCTACCAACGCCGTTTGCTTGTACAGTATGTGCTGGAAATGCTGTATTTTAAAGATTCCTTTAGTTGTTTCCCGCCATAGTTTGAGCAGGAACGAACACAAGGCTGCGTAGGCAGCTGTCTAAGGACATAAGTCTGATGGGGCTTCCTGGACTACACGTTCATCTTGCATTATCTTTGACAACCACTTGATGTCACTCACGAGCAACTGAACTTAGTTGTGCTACCACAGTTTCCCCAAGGTCGCCTTCAACTGAAGCCAAGATATCCTGGTTTCACGCAGCCTAGCGGGAATATCCTAGGCCAACGGGCAGAGAAGGCGATAACAGGTTCACGCAGCCTTTAATGAGCTAAAACCAGGCAGGGTTTGTCCATTAAAACGCTGTGTGTTTGGAGCTGGTTAACACCCCCTATAACCGTCCTTTCTTTCCTGACCATCTGGGCCGAACCACAAACATATGCTATGGGCCATCTCCATTCACTGACCATTACGCCTGCTTGCTGGGGCGTCCCCTGGGCCATCCTGGCGTAACGCAGCCTTATCATTGCTAATGGCGCCTAATCAGATTATTCATGCAGCCTTTTGTTGCCGCTGTCTGCTGTATACTTTGCCCAGCTGAGTCCTTCTACCCGAGTAATGAACTCGGGCGGTTACAATGACAAGTCTGGGAAACGCAGCCTATTTATACGCAGTGTTAATAGAGCAGACAGGATGGGGGACGAGGCACAGGGAACCTCTGTCTCCTGCATATGAACAGGTGGTGGTATATTAAACAACCATTAAATCAATGTACAGATATAAAGACCTTATTACGCCACCTATGACCGAGCAACGTACGCTATAACGGTGGCACATAGGATAGCATTGCTGTCTCACTGCACTGAGGCCGTATGTGTGTAGATTGTATGTTCTCTCCATGCTTATATTGTTTCATTCCAGCCTTTACAAAAACAAACTGATTGCTATCATTCCTTCAAGTTCTCAATTGACTAAAGTCAATCGCCCTTCCCAGAATTCATCCTCTTCGCCCCATCACCTGGGGGTAGGATCTGTCGCCTAACCAGCTTCGCCAAGACAGGATCAGTTGTAACATCTGTCTCTTTTCATTAGCTTGTGGGTGTCTCCGAGCCCCAAAGGACTGACATCATCTCTGGAGTGAGAGGAGACTCCGGGAGAGAGGTTGAGGGGGGGACGGGACCTACCTCTGGGTGACACACTCTTCCAAAAATGACATTCGTTCGGTATCAGACTGCTGGAATTCCCGACCGCAGCCAAGATAAACAGGATGGATCGCAGCACAGCGATCCTGTGGACACCTGAAATTCTAAGTCATCCCTGACTAATGCAAGAACAGCGCCTGCATCTCTCGTCACCTAGCCGAAGCAGTCTGTGCACGTTTTATGTGAGAGACGAGGTATTACCGAGCAAGGGTCAAACGAACAAGGTCATGCAGAAATCACACAAGTCAATGGATTTTACGTGTGACTCAGGCAGAAGGGCCGATGGGATACAAAGGGGGATATTTACTAAGATTTGAGTTCTATTGAAGATGGGATGTTCTCCATAGCAACCAAATCCGATTATCTTTATTATTTTCTAATTGGTGCTAAATAAATAACATCCCATCTTCAATAGAACTCCCAGCTTAGTAAATTTAGCTTAGTAAAGGGATAATTCAGGCCAGATCGCACGGCGGGCAGTTCTCAAAAAAAAATTTTGGGGTTCGCAAGCCGATTGCAAAGTGTTTGACATGAAGTGGGTGTGTGGCTGTGGTAACCGGCCATGTACTGGGAGTGCCTAGAAAAACGTAGGAGTGCCGAAAAACTAATGTCGACCTTGCCATTGTCGACTTAATGCTTGTGCTTATGGGTTTTGGTCATAATTTCCTCTAGCGGGGAGGCGTCTTAATTGTTCGCTGCACATTAGCGGATTGGCACGCTGGTCTGAATTTGTCCCTAAATCCGTAGGGTGAATTCGCAGCAACACATATAAAAAGTTCTGCTATTAGGGCATGCTGGGATGGGTAGTTCACCACCTATCCTGTCCCAGTCATGGTACGGGTGCCTTTTGGCCTTGCGCCGCCGCACCACATTACAGACATTCCTCTGTACAGCCGCTGTCATACTCAGAAAGTCTGCTCGTCATGTAACTGAGTAATTGCTGGAGGCGACTGTTTACCATACAATTAGACCGGATCATGTTAACAGAAGCAGCTCTGTCAAGTGTAACGTCTCATTTATATACTCTCCGTAGGCATAAGAGTAGGTTAATTGGCTTCTGACCACATTAACCCCAGCGTGTGCGTCTTTTAGGGGGACGGAATATAGATTGGAAGCCCCACCGGGGCAGGAGCGGATGTGAAGGGTTGTCTATCCTCTGTACAGCGCTGCGTACTACGTCGTCGCTATATAAATAACTTATTACAACAACATTAAACCGGTATCGCACTAATAAGTGAAAGCCCCAGGTGACTTTTTACAAGAACGCAGATCAGTACATTCTGATTGGTGGGTGAGAAAACACCTTGTTCTCTCATTCTCTGCGGGACCGTAATGAGAGAAGAACATTACAATAATTGATGAATTAATAATGAAATAATTAATAATGTACACTGTACAAGTGATCAGGCGGCTGGTAGGAGAATGGGTCGAGAGGAGGCTTCCTGGCGGGATGTTAGGGACGCAGGTGGCGCATCCGATGGAAGCCCGCGCCCGGTAAACGCCACTCACCGTCACGTGATCTGCTGACGCCCTTTATTTGGGAGAGGAGAGTGGCGGCTGTGTGACAAGACCCCCTCATTGTTTGCAGAGGGGCGGACAGATCCCAGCTTGGGGCACAAACACTGGGGCCTGTTAGGGCTGGAGATGGGCCCCAGAAACAGCACTGACATTAAGGTGAGGGGTCACGTTGGAGGCAATGAAAGGGAACAGTGTAGTTGGGGGGCACAGGAGACCATATATAATGCGGGTCTGTGTGTGGAGGGGTCTCTAGGGCAGGGAAAGGGGAAACAGAGGGGAGAGATTCCTTTAACCCTGTCCATGCTAGCACTTACAGAACAAAGCAGGTCTGCTTCCGCCTGTCAATCACACTTGGGCGCTCACAATCCACACCCTAAAAAGTAAGGACATAACAGGCTTTATTATGAGCAGTCTGAGGGGAGGTGGGCATGAGGAGACGGAGGCCAGTAATGAAAGGGCCACTGTGACGGCCTGGCAAAATCGATCCAACAAAGACTTAATTCATCAGCCGCTTGCAAACCCAGCAGTGATAAGGATCAGCAGAGTCTTGTACGACTGCCAGGCAAATACCACTGAGCCGGCCTAGTACGATTGCTGCCCTTATGGTACAGCCATTCGGCAACACTGCACTATACACTCACCTGTTATACAGCGCAGGCAGCCATGGGCCGAACCAGTACCATAACAGCGAGGCCTAGTGGTGCGTGCGATGCTGTCAGGAAGGACCTAAGTTGATTTCTGAACTACTAGAATGCAGCTCGATCTGCCCCCTGGTCTCATTTACATAACACGCCGCAAAGGGCAATGGAAGCAGGAAACGGAGAAAAGGAAAATAATTTCTTCCAGTGACAAAAGTGAAATATAGAAAACACAAAATTGCTTCATGTCAGCGGATTCTTTTTAACACTACATGATCCAGAAAGCACTTAATGTGAATGGAACCCACTAGAACACAGGGCTTATTTCGGGAGAAGCCCCTAAAGTGCCACGTTCCCCTCTCACTCCCTATATATTCATACTGCATCCACCTTTATTTTCCCCAGAATATAATTGATACTAAAACACAAAGCCAGCCATAGGGCAACAGACACCCCCCCCCCCCCCCCCCCGCCTCATTAACAGCAGGAACCTCTGTCTCTGATTAAAAAGAGAAGTCACCGCTGTCAGCTCCCCCCTCCCTCTTCCTGCAGCTCCTGGACGTGAGGGGTGCGCCAGGAATGGCCGGAATGCATTTGAGGAACAGCCTCAAATCCTCAGATTCCAGCAGCCACCATCACACGTGTGTCCATGGGGGCCGGGATCCATTGTCCTCTACAGATAATGAGGAGAGAAACACAATGCAGAGATTACCGACAGGAGAGAGTGACGCATGCTCATGTTTCTGCAGCATAGAGATCCATTACACACACACAGTGCCTAACTAACAAGCAGAATAAACCATTTATAGGACAGATTACCTCAGCAGCACGAGGTCAAAGCACCACGAGATGGAAGGTTTGGAGTATCACAGATTACCAAGAAGGTGATGGTGAAGTACCACCAGTACCCACTAGAGGCAGCTAGAGGCCGCTCGGCGGACCAAATTATTCCTTTGTGTGCTGAAAGATGTCATGGCAGAAAGTGAAAGCAATTTTTGCAGGGACACTGGTCTGTTTAAAATTTGATGGTGGCTATGGAGAGGGGAATGGGTCATGGGGTGGACTGCATGAAGATCAACATGCATTAGGTTGACACCTGAAATAGGTCGACATGGCTAAGGTTGACACAAGCATTAGGTTGACAATGGGAAGGTCAACATTCAAAAAGGTAGAAATGTTTTTTTTTTTTTTTTAAGTTTTCATAGTGTCGACCGTATCCCATGGAGAGAGGGAGCTGTGAGGACACAGATTGGAGGTAGGAGCAGAGAGGGACTAGGGGTGGGGTGGAGAGTTCGCGGGCTAAAAACTGTCACAGCTCAAAGTGAACATAAAAACGGTCACAGCTCAAAGTGAAAATACATTGCAGAAGCCCCCAAGCTTCCTGGGGGGACAGAGCGCCAACACCCCGAAGTGCAGGCTTCCCGACCACCTCACAGTCCGCAGTAACAATAACCCACGGTCACGGAATTCTGCGCTGGCATCTACTTGCGCCCGTCACTGAATGGAGGCTGCCGTATTGTGAGCAGGACCATAATCGGAGACCACTCACTAGCCGCCAACGCTTTACGCATCTGTGGTAATATTCGTGCCAAACAAGATCATGGAGCCCTTATTCATTTAATTAGAGTTTGGGAGTTTAATTTACACACATACCTGAGGTTCGTTTTAATTAATAAAACAAATGAAGTCAGAGGTTTAATTGATGGTATCACCGTTTCAATGTTAAATCCGGAAAAATGTGGTGTGTGTATGTTTGGGGGGCTGTCCCGCAGCCAAAGGGTAGTGGCTAGATCCCCTTCGCCGGGAGGACCTTTCCCATCATGCACTGGGTCCACTTCTACCTGGAGGGGGAATATAAACCTGTGGTGATTGAAGAGAGTCCGCGAGGGTCCACTGCAGCTGAATTAAAAGAAAACAACCTACACCCTTGATGGCTAACCTTGACACTCCAGCTGTTGTTGAACTATACATCCCAGCATGCTCTTTATCAGATTTAGCATGGCCAAATAGCAAAACTGAAGTAGAGCATGCTGAGATGTGTAGTTCAACAACAGCTGGAGTGTCAAAGTTAGCCATCAAGGACCTACACAGGCCTAAATCACCATACCTCCCAACAGTCCCGATTTCAGCGGGACAGTCCCGATTATCAGGGCCTGTCCCGCTGTCCCTCCCGCGGCAGGCAGTGTCCCGCGGTGAGGGGGGGCTGTTGGGAGTCCCCCCCTGTCAGATGCTAAGCAGCGGGGAATAAACGCTGTGCGCATGCGCACAGCGTCTATTCCCGTAGCCAGGGGGCATGGCTAGAGGCTCACAGAGCCTCTGGGTCATGCCCCCATAGCGGCAAAATGGGGGCGTGGCCTCGCGGGAGAGCTGCAAGTATAGGCCACGCCCCCAAATCATTCTGAAAACCAGTGTGTCCAAAATGTACTTTTATTTTTATTTTTTTGCTAAAAACCTACTGGGTACATCACTAAATATGTGCAAGGAAATGATTGCTTGGCATTCAAATACAGTGTCTGAGATTGTACACACACATTGTTTCATTTTTTATAACAGTGTTTCATGCACAAATAAAATATATTTGTGTGTATTTCATGTGTTTGATGTGCTTATACATCATAAATGCAAGATACCTTTTTCAAATATAAAAATATTCCAAAATATCGAATAATCAAAACACTTCTGGACTGAGCATTTTGGATAAGGGATACTCAACCTGTACTAATATTTACAAATGGTAATAAAGACTAGTCTTTGACCTGCTTGTAGATAATACTGAATATAATAGACAGCAAAAGCTGCTCCTCCATAGGAGGTGAATTCAAGTGGCTAGATGGCGCTCTAAAGGAACAAAAAAAAACAATAAAATAGGACAAAGTGGGCGGCTTTCTCCTCAGAAACCGTATTATAGGATTTTCTGTGCATATTTTAATGTTCCTTGTAGTTGCTTCCATTCGTGCAGGAATTACATCTGCTGCACTACGGAAGATTCCCTTCACAGTAAAAAAATCAGACCAGCGCTGAATGCAAGTTACGTTGTCAAAACAAACGTCTAAAATGACTATTTTTCTCCTGTAATTGGTACATGTGAAGGCAGATTATACCTGCTGTATAATAGAGGGGTTTTATTTAAATCAAAGCAAATAAAGAACACATTTTCCTCATAGGAAACAAACAGAAAAGACTTGTCTATGATTACGTTACTGGGTAGAAGAAGCTTGAATGACTGACAAAACTAGATTACACTGTAATGTTTTGGGATGCTAAGCCCCCTGCGTCAGAAATGACCTTCACTGTCCCAAAAGCATCTCATGTGAATGTGCTGCTACAGAGAGGCCTCAGCGGTCCTCTACTGGCCTGTATACGCCGTACTGCAACTTTGACTCTGCACGCCAGCTTTATTCTGTGCATTCCCACCATGTTGTTCTATCATCGTTCACAGCAGTTAACTTGTGTCTGCCGGGGATGGGTCACTTCTAATCTCGCAGCATGGTCAGACCCGCATCCAGAGAAATAAACTTTCCTGTCTGCTGATGTAAAGACATGGTTAAAAAGCAGAGAAGAAGAAAAATGCAAGACGGCATATACGAGACCGGGAATAAAGCTATGTGACAATAAAACCACTTTAAATTTAGTTTCCAGCAAAACGTGGAGGATACCGTTTGCTGGAATCTGGGCAGATTGTGGCACTGTTGCTGTGCATGGGAAAGCAAGGATTATACTCACGATAATACCTTTTCTTCGGAATACTTCATGGCAGCCATTACATTGGGTTCATCCCTCTCTCCTCTCCAATTAGACAGGTAGTTTTTTCCCCTTAGGATCCAGCCCCTTCCTCTATATAATCTGGCACCTCCCTTCAGACCGTAGTCTTTGACTGTCTCCGTCCTGATCCTAGGGAAAAAACACAAACAGGGAGGGCCAACAAACTTTTGGGCTGCCATGAAGTATTCCGAAGAAAAGGTATTATCGTGAGTATAATCCTTGCTTTCTCCTTCATACTTCATGGCAGCCATTACATTGGGATGTACCAAAGCAGTAGGGTGGGTTATACTATACCTCAAGCCAAGACTTGTCTAAGGACCTCACTTCCAAAGCTTGAGCCCACGACATCCAATGCATAATGCTTAGAGAAGGTATGCAAGGAAGACCAGGTGGCTGCTTGACAAATTTCTTTAGCTGAAACTTTGGCCTCTCTCGCCCAAGAAACCGCCATTGCCCTTGTTGAGTGAGCCTTAATGCCTTCCGGAACTTCACGACCCACTTTCTTGTAAGTGAATGCAATTACTTCCTTTAGCCACCTTGACATTGATTGCTTTGATGGAGCCAATCCTTTCTTTGCCCCCTGGGGAATCACGAATAATGCTTCTGACTTCCTGAACCCTGCCGTCCTGTGTAGATAAATCTTGATAGCTCTCAAGACATCTAGGGTATGCAATTTTTCCTCTTTCTTCGTCAGAGGATTTTGGAAAAAACAAGGCAAAATTATTTCTTGACTTAGATTAACTGAGGAAACCACCTTGGGTAGAAAAGCCGGCCTAGTTCTTAGCACTACCCGATCCGGGAAAATTTTCAAATACTGTTCTTTAATGCACAGAGCATGAATCTCTCCCACTCTTTTTGCTGAAGTTATTGCAACTAAAAATAACATCTTCCATGTTAGAAACTTTAACTTTGCTCTGTCCAACGGCTCAAACGGAGCCTCCATTAGTCCATTCAAAACCAAATTAAGATCCCACTGGGGGATTATTGACCTAACTCTAGGCCGGATCTTCCTGAGAGCCTGACAAAACCTTTTAATTAAACTATGTTCTGCTAGTTTCTTGTCTAGCAGCGCACTCAGCGCCGAAATCTGGACCTTGAGTGTTGAAGCCGACAGCCCTTTGTTAAGACCATCACAAAGAAACTGTAACACTTGAGGAATATTTGCTTTAGGAAAGGTAAACTTGCCCTTGGACCAATTTGCGAACACCCGCCATATTCTGTAATAGATCTCTGACGACACCTTCTTTCTCGCTTGGAGAAGTACTTCAATGACTTCTGGGGATAAATTCTTGTCTTTTAGTTGCCGCCGTTCAATTTCCAGGCCGCTAAATTCAATTTGTGAGGCTCTAGGCAGTAAACTGGGCCCTGCCTGAGCAGATCCTGAGTCACCGGAAGAAATACTGGACCTGCAATCGCCATGCTCTCTAACATGGGGAACCAAGCCCTCCTGGGCCAGTAGGGAAGGATAGCTATGACTTGGACCCCCTCCGTTCTGATCTTCCACAATGTCCTGTGAATGAGGGAAATTGGGGGGAACACATACCCCAGGTGAAACTCCCAACTCTGTGATAGGGCGTCCACTCCGCTCGATCCCCAGGCCGGGTACCGTGAGTAGAACTGTGGCAACTTCTTGTTGACTGCTGACGCCATGAGGTCCACCTCTGGTTGACCGAATTGCTCTACTACTTCCTGAAACACTGAGTCCTTCAGTTCCCACTCGCCAGGCCCCACGCTTGTGCGGCTCAGATAGTCTGCCAGCTGATTGTCTTCCCCCAGCACATGGAGCGCTGATATGGACAACAGATTTTCCTCGGACCAGCACATGATGTTCCGCACTTCTTCTAAGAGCCCGTGACTCCGTGTACCTCCTTGTCTGTTGACATAGGAGACGGTAGTGGCGTTGTCCGAAAAAATGCGCAGGTGCGCCCCTTGGACTTCTTCGCTGAAGAATTCGATTGCCTTCCACACGGCCCTTAGCTCTCTGTGATTTGAGGAGAACTCTGCCTCGTGCCGGGACCACTGACCTTGACATGTCTTGCCCAGACCATGAGCCCCCCAACCTGTAGCGCTGGCGTCTGTGGTGATCACTTTGTAACGGGGACTTGCCAGTGAAGATTTTCTTGGCACCAGCTGATCGGCCTCCCACCATCTTAGGGACTCTTTGGCTGCCTCTGAGATCTTTATCCTCCTTCCTAGTGGCACCAGTCTTCTCGAGTAACCTAGAAGGGACCACTGGAGAGGTCTCATCCTCCATCTGGCCCATGGGATTATGTCCACCGTGGATGCCATCATCCCTAAGAGACTCATTGCTGACCTGAGGGACACCCGATCTTCTTCGTAGATTCTCGAGATTAGCTGCTGGATTTTCTCGCACCTCTTTGTGGACAAGGATACTTGAAACCTCACGGTATCCACCAATACCCCCAGAAACTGGAGACTCTGCGTTGGTTCTAGACAGCTCTTCTCCCAATTTAACAGCCACCCGTGTTTTTGGAGAAACCGAATTGTGTAGTCTCTTGCTGTGACCACCTCTTCCTCTGAAGGTGCCACGATCAACAGATCGTCTAGATATGCCCATATCATGACCTTCCTTTTCCTCAGTTCTTCTATCAGGACCACCAGGACCTTGGTGAAGACCCTTGGTGACGAGGTGAGACCGAAGGGCAAACAGGTGAACTGGAAGTGATCGTGACCTACGCAGAATCTCAGATATTTCCTGTCGTCTGGGGAGATGGGAATATGGAAGTAGGCGTCTTTTAGGTCGATGGAGACCATAAAATCGTTTCTTTTTAACCCCATTAAGATTGACTTTGTAGTCTCCATGTGGAACTTTCTTTTCTTTATGCGCAAGTTTAATTTTCTTAAATCTAATATAGTTCTGTAACCTCCAGAACTCTTGCTGACTATGAAGAGACGAGAGTAAAACCCGGTTCCTTCCTCTTCCTTCGGGACCCTCACCACCGCTCCTGATGCGATGAGTCCCTTTAAACTTAAATTTAGAGCTTCCCTTTCTATCTTCGAAACTGGGATCTCTGAAACACAAAATTTCGCCATTCTTGGCTTTGACATGAACTCTAGGTGATAGCCAATCCTGACTACCTCCAGAACCCATCTGTCCCGGACGGTTTGTTCCCAGACGCGAGCAAAGCCCAACAGCCTTCCTGCTACCTGGGCTTGCTCCACCACGGGACCACCGTCACTGCTTCTGTGTGGTTCCCGAACTTTCGCCTCTTTTCTTGACGTATTGCCGAAAAAAGGCTCTGGACGTCCCCTGCGTATATCTGTCCCGGGCAGACCTACCAGGCCTGTAGGACTTGGCTTGCCTATACGCTTGTCTGGAAGAATATGAGAAAAATCTCCCTCTTCTGTCCTGTGGTAATCTGACTGATTTACCGCCTGACATTCTTTGAATCATCTGATCCAAACGACTGCCGAAAAGGAAAGCACCCTCATAAGGCAACGTTGCTAGCTTGTTCTTCGAATGGGAATCTGCTGCCCATGATTTAAGCCATAAGGCCCTACGGGCCACCAACCCTGATGTCAGGGATTTTGCTGCAAAATCAAGACCATCTAGGGAAGCCTCACACATATAGTCCACTGCCAACTGCACCTGGGTAAGACTTTTACTGACTTGATCACGGGAAACCTTTTCCTGTATGTCCTCCTGCAATGCCGAACACCAAATCCTGAGTGCCCGAGAAAGGGAGGCCATAGCCACACCAGATTTTAACGAGACTGAGGCAGAGATATGTAGTCTCTTTAGAGCGCTCTCCATTTTTTTATCCATAGCGTCTTTCAGTGACGCCCCATCCTCAAGAGGAATGGTAGTACGAGTCGTCACTTCTGACACTGCTGCGTCGACTTTAGGTATATTACACCACTTAATGAACTCTTCATCCTCAATGGGAAACATCTTTTGAATTCTCTTAGTCGACCCCACTCTCTTGTCGACACCCTGCCACTCTTTAGCCAGGATATCCTTCACAACCTTATGTACCGGAAAAGATCTCCCTTTTTTAGAACGATCCTCAAACAATGCGTCAAACTCGGATTTTGCAGGCTGCTTATAGTTAAGTGTCCTGTAGAGATTTTTAAGCACTGCTTCTACCAACTCCACATTAAATAGACGCTCGTCCTCCAAAACTTCGCCTGACTCAGCTGATGAGCCCCCAGACTCCTCCTTGTCCGCATCATCATGCACTGACACATCACCATCATCTTTATCAAGGCTAGTCTGGGACCTGGACCTCTTATTCCCTGCGTACTCTTCTTTGGAAATAAAGTTTTTCTTCATCCAGTCTCTCATTTCAGCTAACTGGGCAGATATATTCATACCAACATCCTTTTTTGTCAGACACTCTAAACATAGTACTGTCTCTCCCACAAAGGCTCTATCACATCCTGGACAGATTTTAGTATTCTTGGTCTTAGCCACTTTCTTTCTGGGCACTGAAGGCACACTACAAGACAAGAAAGAAAGATACTAACTACCTGACTGCAATATGGCATGCTAAAACAGCGTGTCCTCATTAAGAGGACTTACCTGGGCGGCGGTGTAACCCCCTTCTGAGAGGCATCCTCCATGGCAATAACCTGGCTTGTTTCCAAAAAAGCGCTCCTGCAGCCGACCAGCCTTGCGCCTGTAACACCGGCCAGGCGCCTTTTAATACACGCTGCCGCAGCAGCAGCCGGCGTCCCCCTCTCTGCTGCTGGCGCCAACCCGGCGTGCACTTCCGCCTAGCTGGAACGCACGCGGCCGTGACCCGCACGCCGCGTGCATCCGTCGGAAGTGACGCGCTCGCCACTGACGCCGTCCTGACTGCCGGGGAGACTCAGCGCTAACCAGCGCAAGAAGCCGGAGCCTGCATCCGAACGCTGGGACCACGCAGGAGCCGGCAGATAGGTGATACACACATGCAGTATGCAGGGAGGGACGCTGTGGGTTCTATAATGTCCTTGCCGCCGGCCCACGGACATATTTTAGGCTTAGGCACCGCCAGCCTGCCCGCCCAGGTCTCCGGTCGCACAACCAGCCTACCGGGTATATCAAAAATAACAAACTAAACTCTAACTGACTACCTGTCACAGACAGAAGGAGACAGGAAAAAGACTACGGTCTGAAGGGAGGTGCCAGATTATATAGAGGAAGGGGCTGGATCCTAAGGGGAAAAAACTACCTGTCTAATTGGAGAGGAGAGAGGGATGAACCCAATGTAATGGCTGCCATGAAGTATGAAGGAGAAAATAATATTTCTGAAGGGGATAGTAATACCGCTGGTCCAGAGACGGGAAATCTTCTTGACCAAGTTCACAATTCAGTGCATATGGTTTTGTCCATTAGAGCAGTGGTTCCCAACCCTGGTCCTCAAGTACCCCCAACAGTGCATGTTTTGCAGGTCTCACACAGAATCACAAGTGCTATAATTAGCTCCACCTGTGGATCTTTTCAAATGTGCCGAAATAATGAGTGCACCTGCCGAGTGACCTGGAAAACGTGCACTGTTGGGGGTACTTGAGGACCAGGGTTGGGAACCACTGCATTAGAGAATGACTGTGCCTTTCAGAGTTGATCAGAATAACCCCCTTAACCATCTCCCCTCTCCCCCCCCCCCCCCCCTTCCTTGCATATAAGGCTTATTTACTTCCATATTGAAGTATGTCGATATGGATACAAAAAAAAAAAAACCTGTGAAACACACCTGTTGACCTTTTCATGAATTTACATTTTCCATGTCAACCTATTGCTTCTGTCAATGTCGACCTTGTGCCTCAACATTTGACTGTCGACTCTATGATCCACACACCTCTGTCCACTGGAAGAGAAGATGGTTTTATATTTTTTTATAAATATTGTAGCCTTTTTATCAAAACCATTTCATCACATCTCCGGGTTCCAAGTCCCACCCATCGGAACTGCAATATTTCGTGATCATGCGGTTGAATTGCCAGACTGTATAGGAATCAATACTTGTGGACGACAAAGAAGCCAACATGACGATGGCATCAATTAAGCAGCGGTTCCCGATCATTTTTCTCTACTTGATTTGGCTTTTCATTTATGAGTACCCCCCCTCCTCTCGATTTGAAATATCCACAGTACTTCAGAGTGGAGTGGAAGTGAGCAGTATGCGTGTCCTTATATTAATGGAGTAGTGTGTACGGTCTGGAATCGGGTGCCTCTGTGTCTGACTGCTGGCTGTGTACGATCTCCTGGGTTCCCGATAACACCTGTAGGATTACCAGGAGACGGTCATTTGGTCTACAGTATGTTGGTCAACAAGCATTGGGTCAGCACCGTTAGGTCGACATGGGTCAAGGTCGACAGGTCATTAGGTTGACACAAGCATTAGGTCAACGGTCAAAAGGTCGACATGGGGTTTTTCACTGTTTTTTTGAGCCGACAGGCAGTATTTCATGCCCTACCATCCACTAGGGCGTGGTGGGAAAATAAAATAGTGCGCCGAGCGCAGCCAGGCACCGTATCCGAAGCATCGCGAGCGATGGGAGGATACGGTGCCTGGAAACTGTGTCCATGTCAACTATGTCGACATTCGGGTAAAAAAAAACAGTGAAAAACCCCATGTCGACCTAGACACTGTCAACCTAATGCTTGTCGGCCTATTGACCTGTCGACCTAGACCCATGCCAGCCTAACGATCCCAACCCCGTCCCCCACCCGTGTCAGCGCGGGGCAGATGAGCATTAATGTCGGGAGGGTAACACAGGAAGCTCCCTATGGATTTCTGGTGGGACAAAAGCACAAGGCGATGCGGATGATGGATCCAGAAGTAACTAAAGAGTTCTTCCGCCATTGTGATTCTTCTTCTTCCACAATTACCAATATTATTTTCAAGCACCCCCAGTCTGCAGTGTACCCCAGGTTGGGAACCGTTGATCTAGAGGGGTCATATTGAAGTTAATCAGACAAAAATGGTGCAAGGAGGAGAGAGGATTTGGAACAAATTTAAATGTCTCAACCGAGGATGTAAAACCAAAATATTCACAGCCACAGGAGCTGGGGAAGACTACACCAGTTGCAACGTGGAATCGCCAACTTCCATCACATCAGAATCTTTCAGAGTGGGCGACTAGAATTACCATCAACATGTCTTCCCATTCAGTGCAATAACGACAAACGTCTGGGGATGTTGTCCATAAAGCTCCCATATCAATCAATGAACAGCTATCTGCGCTGGACCATTAGGATGTGTCAAACGTCCTGGAGAGTCTACGCTTCCTCTCAGCACCGGCTGATGAATACCATCAAGAAACACGAACGTAAAACTCCAGAGAGTGAAAATTACATTTTATAGACGGCGCGCTGTACAGGCAAATCAATTTCTCCTGCCCTGCAGTGGGGGTCCAGGACGTGCCAGCCTGGGGGAGATACGAGGAGGTTAATGTGTTCTCAGCCCTGGCAGCCATAGAGTCACAGTGCGAGACAAGAGCACAGGGAATGATGGGGGAGCACCTAGAGGGGGCTGTAAGTCATCAATTTCCAGGCTGGCGGGAGACCGAAGACGGGAACTAGATGTCGCTCTGACATTTATTTAGGCTCCGTATACACAGAAATGTTCTTCATGAGAATAAAATGGTTAAAATTAAGAGTACACCTGTCCCAATGGCGGTGATTGTAGTGAAGTGGGGGACCATACTACCTGCATTTCCCCTCCTTACATCATGTCACTGCCAGTCACATGCAACCCTATTCACTTATATCCTGAAATATTCTGTGCTGCTGGGGACCCTGCCCCTCCCACTATATAACTCTCAGTCTGTGACTTCCTGCTGCCTCCATTCCCCTCCTCACATCATGTCACTGCCCCTGTCAGATGCAGCCCTGTCCTTACTGACTCATGACATCTCCTGATACACTGCTGTGATTGGCTGTTGGTAAATAAGTGGCATTAAATGACTGGTAAGAAGTTTCAGGATCTTGCCAGAACAGAAGAATATGGGGGACAGGAAATCATGGCCTTACTCCTGCCCTGGGGACACAGGCTATGTAATATCACCTCAGGCACCTTTACGCCTCTCTGAGTAAATGGAGGTTTCACTATGAGGTGGGATAAACGCACATGCTGCATACAGAATATGTGACACAAGCCCATCCAGGGCTGGATTAAGCCTTCGGGGGGCCTGGGTCACTTTAGACAGGGAGGCCCCCTGTCATTACTGGCCACAATCTGCATGGGAGAATTTTACATTGCCAAAACAGAGTAATAGCAGTATTAACTTGGGCAATGGGTAACTGCAGGGGGGGATATATACATACATATATACACATATACACACACATACACAAATCACATGAAAAGCCCATGTTTGTCCCTCTGTACCTTACTCTGTAGGAGACCTCACAGGCTCAGCGCTGCCTCTGATTAAAAACCCTCCCATGATGAGGCCGCTGCTGCTGCTGTCCTCCGTGGGGCAGAGAAGCATATAGCGAGCTCCACCAATCAGAGGTCAGCACTAGCCTCTAACCTCTTGTGCAGTCTCATGGGATTTAGTCAACTCCCACTAATGCACTGCACACTTGTGCAGTCAGTGTGTCTTGGCTCCCGCTGATCAGCACCATTAATCATTGTCACATTGGCAGATAGGTGAAGCTGCAGCACTACCCTACTCCCATGCACAAAACCTTTAGATATAAAAAAAATATTGTATTTTTTGTATCATATACTCTACGCCTTCCTGTGATTTCCATGAAGGACAATTTGAAGCTTTTGAAGCTTCCTCCTGTGCTTTTCATCCATGCGTGTACATCATCAGCCAGGTATTATTGCAGCTATAGGGCACCTTGCAGCTGAGCTTGCTGCATTCTATACAACGGTAACCAGGGAGAGAAGCATAAGATCCTGTTCCCACTCACCCTAGTAATGTACAGACATGGCTGGGAAGCACAGAAGAAAAAAGAACACAAGGCGTGTACAAGACCGCTGAAGGGCCTCGTGCTTCAGTGAATGTACGGGCATGCACCGCCATGGCTAAATAACCAAAGAGATGGTATAAGCCGGGAAGCAGCAGACAGGAGCTGCTGAATGAACGCATTAAAGGTCTTTTAATAAAACCTGACTCGCAGCCCAGAGAGACGGCGGCGGAAACAAAGCAGCGTCTGATCTGAACGGCGGCAGCACCGCGCTTTATGCAGCAGATTTAATAAGCGCTCGACAAGGCCTAGAGGCGGGTAGGCTTTGATTTATTAACACCTAGGTGCGAGGAACATGAGACATGGCAGCTGAGCGACAGTCAGCACTGTAATAATACCAGACGCCCTGGCAGGCGCAGACAAATGAGGAGCCACAGAAGCCGTCACTGGCATGTATTGTCAGGCTTGCCGCAGAAGCCTCTCATTTCCTGCAGCCCGCTATCCCCGCACACTCCGATATACACACAGGAAAGGAGGTGGGAGGGCTCAGCACCCCGATAATTAGCACAGTAATGATACTCTGGGGAACAATGCTCCTTCCATGATATTTAACAAAGAGCTGTATAATATCCGACCGACGGAAGTATAATAATTCTACTTCTACAATACAACCCCACACTTAGAACTGACACATGCAGCAAGCGTAATACCAAAGCGTGAGGCAGACAATGCACCAGCTGACAGGTAGTATACCAGAATATTCCCTTTCCCATTAAAACACACATCAAAGCAGCCTACAATAAGGGACTGAAAAGCTGATGACCGATGGGTCAAAATGCTGAAACAGCAAAGCAGGCAGTGTCAGTAACTCACGTATTCAAATGTGCAACAAAATCACCAGACAATACACAGACAGTGAAGTGTGCAGCTCGGCCTGCCTATGGAGATTCTATGTGCTCAGAGACCGGTTTAGCCGCATATAGGGGTTAAACTCGTGTCAAGTCCTGGATATAGCACCCAGACCACGGACTTCAGGACCAATTTCTTTAAACAATTGAATTGCTCCATTGGGAGCCACTTGGTGGCATTTGAGAGAGGAAAACAGAATTGCCTCCTATATATCTGTTCGCTGTATCATAAACAAACGTAGATGATGAAAATCTAAAAGAACATGCGTGTAAAAATAGGCTATGCTCCAGTAACATATGTACAAGGATAGTCTCTATATTAAAATGATTATCTTGTACACACCCACACAACCATATGGCAAACGCACAACCAACGATGGATGCGTCAAAGGTGAACGCTACTGATAAGCAGCCGGCGCTGGCATCCATGGTCGTCATCAGTGTGTATGGCACCAGCGCAAGGTATGATACGCGCTACTGAAGTGTCATTGCCAGACACCGCCTACCGCCCGGTGATCATGTGCTACAAAAACCGTTATTTCACCTGATCGCATGCCAGGCCAACCGTGCGCTACCGCCGAAAAGCACAGTGTGATAACGCCCCACGTCCCCGACATAATACAAAGAATCTCATGTTCCACATTATAAGCGGAAACAATTCCAAGTCTCTGTCCCCAAAGTCCCAACTAATGCGGCTGCTTCTTATGCATTGGACTTATGCTAATGCGCCCGTCTCCTCTGTAAACGGTGACGCTATCGGCTGGAGGCTAATTGTGCGCAGGTGGAGCAGGATGGCAGGAAGTAATTATTGTGAATTGTTATTTCGGATTTCTTTCATCTCCCCCTCTTTCAATTTTAGCATTTGTCAGCGGAGGCCTAAAGGACAAATCAGCAAATGCCAGACTGCGATAAGCGGGTTTCATGGAGAGGTCCAGGACGCACGGAGCGAGGGATTGGGGACTCACAGCGTAACCTTCCCTCTGCCCAATTTACATGCTAACCACCCAAACAGCCAGGCAATTAATGAACACCACACAGCTCATAATGGAGATGGAACCGGTCCCTTTGATGGTAAGCAGTCATTGCCCCACTATTAAATCTGATTTCTTTAATATTGTTTTTTAAATTTGCATTTTAAAAACCTCTCCCCAAACTGAATATCAGCCTGTAATCCCCAAGTCCACTTATCGTGTCGGCAGCAACAAGGCAGACTGTGTAATATCCCAGGATCCCAGATCCATGAGTGAGAGCTGCCATGAAGGAGACAATTGTGCATAGGGACAAAGCATTCCTGCGACAGGATTTATAGGAGAGGAACTAGGAGACCTTTCATCAGCCGACATTGCAGGATCGCCCTCACATCCAAACATAACTCCACAATACCGTTTGTATTATAGTCAGCAAAACAGGAATTCCAATGTTTGCATTGGCAAGACCAGGAGTGTCCTGGGAAAACCAGGGGGAAGGGGGGGATTGAGGTTCATGGAAGGCCAGTCCTAGTATATTCTAACCCCACGAGATCCTATTTTAGCTGCCCCAGACTCCCACACGAACTAGGCCCCCCCGCGATGGCTGCACCGAGTAGTGGACCCCTTTGGTGTCAGCACACAAGACTCTCCTCGCCTAGATTTACACAGTATTCCACAGCCAAGGCTGCAGTCCCTTATACAGATTTCTTATGGTTACTAGACGGCAACACTGACAGACAGAGCGCCCTAGGAGGTGGGCTGCCTCATGAAGTGGAATAATTAACATTAAGGTCATAAAGATCTTATTGGGGTCTTAAACAAGCCTAGAGATACTTCAGTGCGGATCAATGATCATGCTGTTAGGGGCAGTGGGGGGAGGGCTGAAAGGGAAATTAAATTGTCTCTGCTTACACGAGATATTGACCCAGGGACTGGAAATATATATACAGTATCTCTGCTTTATGTACCCACCGTAAAACAAGTCATCTCTACTGAAGAGCGTCCAATCCCAGAGGACCGACGTCAGACCATGCTCCTTATCAGAACCTTAAAGGTCATTACTTACTTACTATGTTTATAAACATTAGCATGCACTAGGTCAACATTGACAAAAGGTTGACACATGAAAAAAAAGGTCAACTTAGCAATGAATGCCATGAAAAAAGTGATGACATAAGTATCACAAATTTTTTCTTGCAGTACGATCTGCTTGGATTACGAATGGGAACAGTAAAGCATGACGAGAGACGCCAAAATGGGTTCCACATGGATAGGCGTATTCATTGACACAAAAAATAGGAATTTAATACCTACCGGTAATTCCTTTTCACGTAGTCCTTATGGGATACTGGGAATGGTCTTAAGACATTGGGCATTAGAGGGTATCCGCAGGAGACAGGCACATCTATAACTTTGAAGCTGGGTGTGCTGGCTCCTCCCCTCTGATTCCCCACCCAGGAACCAGTTAATGGAAAAACTGTGCCCGAAGGAGAATGTACATATGAGAGGAATACTTATATGTCACCTATGTAAACATAAGTGTGAATAGTGTGGTGAGATTTATGCCAGCACACCCGCATTCATTCAAAATAAAAACAACTATAATACCACCAACTGGATGGATTTTCTTTAACAAAGGTCACTGAACTAGACCTTAGAACCAGAAGACAATAAGTCAACTTCTGAACTGTATAAGCAGAATAAAGCTGCAGCCAGACCCCCGCACAGGGCGGGCGCCCAGTATCCCATAAGGACTACGTGAAAAGGAATTACCGGTAGGTATTAAATTCCTATTTTCACTAACGTCCTTGATGGGATACTGGGAATGGTCTTAAGACATTGGGGATGTCCCAAAGCTTCCAGAACGGGAGGGTACGTGCGGAGACTGCTGCAGTACTGCCTGCCCAAACTGGGTATCCTCTTTGGCCAAGGCATCAAACTTGTAACATTTTACAAAGGTGTGTTGCCCCGACCATGTAGCAGCTCTACAGAGCTGCAGAGCTGACACACCCCGAGCAGCCGCCCAGGATGCGCCCACCGATCTGGTGGAATGAGCCTTTAAAACCGGAGGTGTCGGCATGCCTGCCGTCACATAGGCTTGTTGGATTGTAGTCCTAATCCATCTAGCAATGGATTGCTTAGATGCAGGGTGTCCCTTCTTTTGTGCGTCATACAGAATGAATAGCCAATCTGTCTTCCTGAACCTTGACGTCCTCTGGACATACACACGCAAGACACGCACCACATCCAGGGATACCGGAATATCCGGTGAACTAGATGCAGATGGGACTACAATTGGCTGATTTAGGTGAAAGGAAGAAATCACCTTAGGGAGAAACCGCGGGTTTGTTCTCAACTCCGCTCTGTCTGAGTGAAAAATTAAATAGGGGCTCTTACAGGAAAGGGCTCCCAATTCAGACACTCTCCTAGCCGAGGCTAGGGCCAAAAGGACCACCGCCTTCCAGGTGATATACCACAATTCTATCGACTCCAAAGGTTCAAACCAGGAGGATTGAAGGAAGGTTAGAACGACGTCCAAACTCCAAGGAGGTGTAGGAGGTACAAAGGGAGGCTGGATGTGAAGCACTCCCTGAAGGAATGTTTGTACTTCCGGGATGACAGCCAATTTTCTTTGGAAGAAAATGGACAGGGCCGAAATCTGGACCTTTAGTGAACCCAGACGGAGACCCAAATCCAATCCCGCTTGTAAAAAGCACAATAACCTGTTCAGGTTAAACTTTGCTGGGGGGACCTTCTGCTCCTCACACCAACCCACGTATTTTCTCCAGATTTTGTAGTAGTGTTGTTACCGGCTTTCTAGCCTGAATCATCGTGGTGATAACTGATGAATGCAGACCCTTCTGAGCTAAGATTTTCCGCTCAGCCTCCACGCCGACAAACGTAGCCGCCCTAAATCTTGGAAGACGCAAGGGCCCTGTGTGAGTAGATCTCTCCTTAGAGGCAGGGGCCAAGGATCCTCGATCAGCAGGCTCTGTAGATCCGAGAACCAAGCCCTTCTTGGCCAGTCCGGAGCCACCAGAATGGCTTCCACTCCCTGACTTCGAATCCTTTTTAGAACTCTTGTCAGTAGTGGTATGGGTGGAAACAGATACACCAAGGGAAACACCCATGGAATTGTCAGGGCGTCTATCGACGCTGCGCAGGGATCCCTGGTCCTTGTGCAGTACATGGGGACCTTGTGGTTTAACCGGGATGCCATCAGATCTATCGATGGCTGGCCCCAACGGTCCACAATTGCTGCAAACACCTGTGAATTCAGGCTCCACTCCCCGGGGTGGAGGGCGTGACGGCTCAGAAAGTCCGCCTCCCAATTGTCCACACCCGGGATAAAGATGGCCGACAGAGCCACCACGTACATTTCCGCCCAGGCCAGGATCTTGGAAACTTCCTTCATGCAAGTCCTGCTTTTCGTGCCTCCCTGGCGATTTATGTAGGCCACAGTAGTGGCGTTGTCGGACTGTATCTGGAGCGCCCGACCTTGGAGAAGATCCTGGGCCTGCAATACTGCATTGTATACAGCTCTCAGCTCCAGGATATTGATGTGGAGTCTCGCTTCCCACCGAGTCCACTGACCTTGAAAGGTTCTGTCCATGGTCACAGCACCCCATCCCAGCAGACTCGCATCTGTCGTGAGTCGCACCCAATCCTGGATGCCAAATCTCCGACCTGCCAGCAGGTTTGACTCCTGAGTCCACCATAGAAGGGACTGGCGTGACTGATGCGACAGAGAAATTCTCTTGTACATCAGGAGATGGGAGCCCGACCATTTTGACAACAGATCCAGTTGGAACACCCTGGTGTGAAAGCGTCCGAACTGAATGGCCTCGAAGGTGGCCACCATTCTGCCCAATAACTGGATGCATTGGTGAACCGTCACCTGAGGTTTTGCCAAAATCTCCATCACCAGGGATTGTATGGCTTCCATCTTCTCCCGGGGGAGGAAAATCCTTTTCACCTCTGTGTCCAGGAACATTCCCAGAAAGAGGATACGCCGCGACGGCGTCAAAGAGGACTTGGGGATATTCAGGATCCACCCATGCTCGGATAAAACCTGTCTGGTTCTTGCTATATCCTGTAGCAGGACCTGTTCCGACCTTGCTTTGATCAACAAGTCGTCCAGGTAGGGGATAATGTTGACCCCCGACCTCCTGAGCAGTACCATCATCTCTGCCATCACCTTCGTGAACACACGTGGCGCTGATGACAGGCCGAATGGCAGCGCTCTGAATTGAAAGTGCAGATCTTTCAGCGCAAACCTCAGGAAAGCCTGATGTGGACCCCAAATTGGTATGTGGAGGTAGGCGTCCTTCACATCCAGCGATGCTAAGAACTCTCCCTCCTCCAGGCTTGCTATTACTGCCCGGAGGGACTCCATCTTGAATTTGTAAACCCTTAAAAAAGGGTTTAGAGACTTTAAATTTAAAATGGGGCGCACCGAGCCGTCCGGCTTCGGCACGAGGAACAGATTGGAGTAGTAACCCCTTCCTTGTTCCTCCAATGGGACAGGTGTGATAACCTGTGACGTCAGTAGGCGTTGTATTGCCTGCTGCAGGTTCACTCGATCTGCCTGTAGGGCCGGCAGACCTGATCTGAAGAACCTGTGAGGGGGAGGTCTTTCGAATTCCAACCTGTAGCCGTTGGTAATAAGATCCCTCACCCAGGAATCCAGGTGAGAGACTGACCATACTTGGCTGAAAGCTGACAGGCGACCCCCCACCTCGCAAGTGACTCCAGGGACGGAACCCGAGTCATGCTGCCGGCTTAGAAGCGGAGGCATTAGCGGCACAATCCTGAGATCCTGTGCTGGCGGGCTTCCTGAACCTGCCACGGCCCCCTCTGGCGGCCGAGCTGGAGCCTCTCGCCCTCTGCCTGGGCCTGGAAGGCCGAAAGGACTGAGAAGCCTGAAAGGACTGGGACGCATGGCCCTGAAAGGAACGTTTAGCGTGAGTGGAAGCCGTCGGCAGAAAAGTCGACTTGCCGGCTGTAGCCTTGGATATAAGGTCGTCAAGTTCGCTACCAAATAACTTTTCTCCCTTAAAAGGCAAACTTTCCACACTACGTTTGGACTCTGGATCAGCTACCCACTGTCTTAACCAGAGGGCCCTGCGGCCTGAAACCGCCATTGCGGAAGAGCGAGCATTTATAGCTCCAAGCTCCTTTTGAGTGTCACACAGGATCTTTGCAGTATCCTGGATATGGCGAAGTCTTTCTCCGACCTGCGCCATTGACATATCGGCCAGCATGCCTTCCTGGATTTGAGAAGCCCATGTATAAATGGACTTTGCCATCCAACAACTGGCGAGGACAGGTCTCTGAGACGCCCCACTCGCTGTGTACATGGACTTAAGGGTAGTATCCAGTTTTTTGTCTGTACTATCCTTTAGTGTTGCTGCCCCTGGGACGGGGAGAACCACCTTCTTGGACAGTCTGGACACTGATGCATCCACAACCGGAGGCTCTTCCCACACCGCTCTAGTGGCGGGATCAAAGGGAAAGTTGGACTTAAACCTTTTAGACAGTTGGAAACGTTTTTCAGGTTGTTTCCAAGCCTCCTTAAACGTCTCATCAAGGTCAACTTGTTCAGGATAAACAATTTGCTGTTTCCTTTGAGACCCAAAAAACGGGTCACCTTCCTGCATGTCTGCTAAGGGAAGGTCTAATACTTCTCTTATTGCTGTAATAAGAGGTTCTGGGCCTCTAAGAGATGACTGTGAATCAGGGATCAAAGCCCCGTCGTCCACATTATCATCTGTGTCGTCACCCGCCTGCAGATCATCATCTGAATCAGGCAACATGGCGGTCGCAGCCCGCTTCCGTGACTGGCCCGTGGTGGTATTGATATTATCCACCCGTGCGGCTAGAACTGTTAAGTCCTGCTGCACCTGTTTGGTCTGCATTGTATTTGCAGCCAATTGCGTTGACACTGCCTGCAGCATGGTTTTAATGCCTGCCGCCCACTCAGGCTCCTGTGAGTCTGATTGAGGAGTACCACTGATCTGGGATGAAACCCCTGTCCCACTCGTTTGAGTGGACATGCATTCCTCACAAGTAATCTGTGAGGTGGATTTAGGCACAAACTTGCTGCTGCAAATGAGACAGGTTAACTTCCTCACCATGTTGAAGGAATAAGTAACCTTTCTTCCACAAACACACCACAATCACAATGAAATAAATATATATCTATATTCAATGTGCAGTGTATAGTAGCTATATATGTGTGAGCTCTATCACTGGAAGTGTGTAGCTTAACAAGCACGTGGGGGAGCGCTCAGATTACACTGAGGAGACCAGCACACCCTGTACAACCTGAACTCCTATTTAGGAGTTGGTAACAAGCACAAACACAAAACAGTGTGATAATTAAGCGATTTTTAGCGCTAAATACACTTGCTGTTTTCTGCAGATTCCCTCCGTCCAACACCTCACCGCTGAGGAGTGTATCTGGAGACAGTAATGGCGCCCAGGGAGAAGCAGGAAGTAGTGTATGCGCGCTCAGAGCTCTGGCCTTGCTCCGCTGAAGCCCCGCCCCCTGTGATGGCGCAGGGGCTTCACTGATTTTTATACTGGCGCTGGCTGTCAGTTTTAATGGCGCCCTTACACTGAACAGCGTTTTATAGTGGGATCTGCCCTGGTAGCCCAGGGACTGTCACCCGCAGCCAGTTTGTGACAGGGGGTCTGCGCAGCCCCTGTGCAGGGTACCGCGTCTGCCGCCGCCGCCATCTTGCCGCACAATGAGCCGGGGTACCCCACTGTGGGGACCCCGGTTTCTACTCACCACAGACGTCTTCGGACTGTGTCAGGAGTGTGCGGCATGCTGGGGGTGAGTATCACTGCAGCGCAATGCCCGTGAGTACAAACACCCTCTCAGGACAGTGGTCCTGCAGCAGGGACAGCTCGGTACCTTAAGAGGCCTGCAGCTGAACCCTCCTCAACTGACTCCCTCGAACAGGGCCGTTTCTAGACAATTTAGCACCCAGGGCGAAGGAAAAAAAATGCGCGCCGCGCCCCCCCCCCCCCCCCCCCCCAATGAAATACATTACATGGTACTGCGGAAATTGCACGCGCCGGAGGCGCGCGCCGAAATAGGGGGTGTGGCTTAATTTAAAAGGGGGTGTGGTTTAATGTAAGGGTGTGGTCTAGCAGGAAAACAATTATCTTACATCACACATTTGCATCCTGCATGACCAGACATTGGTTACCGCAGGAATTGTCATTGTCCTCCCGCACTCAAATTGGCCGGCTGAAGGCCACACAGGGACTTAGTACACCTCACAGATCAAGGCCAAACAATGACATGCTACTTAAATCATTATACACTATTTATCGGTGATGACAATTACACATTATGCAGCACACCGTGATGACAATTACACATTATGTCACACACCGTGATGACATTTACACATTATGTCACACACACCGTGATGACAATTACACATTATGTCACACACACCGTGATGACAATTACACATTATGTCGCACACCGTGATGCCCATTAGACCCCACACCGTAATGGCCATTACAAATTATGCCCCACGCGCTGCTGACGCACAACTGATGCCATTTACTAATATGCCCCCACAGTGCCAGATATGCCCCCACAGCGCCACACATATATGCCCCCACAGTGACAGCTATGCCCCCACAGTGCCACACATATGCCACCAGTGCCAAATATGCCCCCACAGTGCCAGATATGCCCCCACAGCGCCACAAATATATACCCCCACAGTGCCACACATATGCCCCCACAGTGCCACAGATATATGCCCCCACAGTGCCAGATATGCCCCCACAGCGCCACATATGCCCCCACAGCGCCACATATGCCCCCACAGTGCCACACTTATGCCCCCACAGTGCCAAACATATGCCCCCACAGTGCCAAACATATGCCCCCACAGTGCCACAGATATATGCCCCCCACAGTGCCAAATATGCCCCCACAGTGCCACAGATGTATGCCCCCACAGTGCCAAATATGCCCCAACAGTGCCATAGATCTATGCCCCCACAGTGGCAAACTCACTGTGTCTGTGTCTCCCCCTGTGCCATCGCCTCTGCCTCGGCTTCCTTGGGGAGTGCTGCTGCAGCGCTGCTTCCTTGGGGAGGGGAGCGGAGCGCATCGCGCTTCTTTCCTTCCCCTTCACTGTGTAGTGTGTGCCTGTCTGTCCTGAGCCGTCGCCCATCAGCCATCATACCCCGCGGGCTGGCTCCTTATTGGCTGCCAGCCCGCTAGCTCTGATAGGCTGACAGCCCAGTGACACACTAAGCGAGGGGGAGGGACAGACGCGCGATGCGTTCCCCTCCCCTCCCTCTGCTTGTGTGTGGACGCCGGAGAGGAGGCTGCGGCGGCTGCGGCATTGGGGAAGCTGCAGGGCGCCCCGGCTGTCAAACAGAGGCGGACAAGCCGTGCGGCGCCCCGGGCTGCTGCACGGCTTGTCCGCCTCTAGAAACGGCCCTGCCCTCGAAGCAGGGATACTGTGAAGTCCAACACAGTAACCCCAAAATAACAAAAGAAATAAAACTGAAGACAAACTCTCTGGAGCTCCAGCAGTGTGCATCCTCTCCTGAGGGCACATTTTTCTAAACTGGTTCCTGGGTGGGGAATCAGAGGGGAGGAGCCAGCACACCCAGCTTCAAAGTTATAGATGTGCCTGTCTCCTGCGGATACCCTCTAATACCCAATGTCTTAAGACCATTCCCAGTATCCCATCAAGGACGTTAGTGAAAAAGGTGAATGACGCATGACAATCTTTACGTGTCGACATTTTGACAATATCGACCATCCATCAATTTTGACCTAGGGCATGTCGACTTATACGCCCACACCCGTAGGAAAGGACACAGATACTTTGCTACTGAAAAAGGCCAACAACTGTCTGAAAAAAAAAAAATGGCCACAAAAAAATAAAAAAGATACAGAAAAAAAGGCCAGAAATTAGACCATATGTTTCGGAGAACATCCTCTCAAATTCTATTTACAAATACGGATGTCAATGTTAAATATGTAATTAGTTCAGTCTGCCAAGAGCTTGTTCTTCTAAGTGGGTCTGAAATGTGCAGCGAGGGGGGGGGGGGGGGGGGGAGAAGCCGCTAGGACGGACGGGCTCCTGTTTGGGCCCCATCAGAGCCTCATCTGCGGGTGTCTGCGGTGTGTTACCAAACACGAATTAGTCGGTAATACAATCGTGCACAGCATCACACAGCCCTCATCATCGCCTGTCTGAGGAATCGCTGGCAGTCAGGATGGGGGTGGCGGAATGCTAATGCCGTGTGCCAGAGAGGCAGGCTGTCATGCACGGACGACTGCCATATGGTCTTCCTCTATCCGGCTTCCCAGGTCAGCTCATACATATTTAATAAAGCCGGTAGCTGCAGCTTTCTGTTCATATCAGATGAGGACCCTGTGAGAAGAGGGATAAATGCGGTGATAGGCGACCATCAATCCTGGCGCAAACGCTCGCAGCACTGCAAAGGGTCAAGTATTAAGTAGAAGCAATGTTACCAGTGGGCTACCAGGCAGATCTGATCCTATGGCCTAGTTTAATACCCAGCAATGAGGAATAGGGAGAGATCATGCTCTTATCTCAACAACAGGGAGGAATTGAATTGTTTTTGGATGCCACAATTTGGGCACCGATAATCAATAATATCCCTGGAGGATCCCAGGGAGCTATCAGCTGGGTAAATGGCCCGTACTCTCTACTGGACAAATCTGACCTGACCTCCAGCGGCCTACTCCCGGCCTAACTGGGAACAGCTAACACTACACAGTAACAGCAGAGGGCTCCATGGGATGGATGGGAGACAGAGGACCCAATGCGGGACCACTTAGATGTCCACAGCATTACCCCTGCTGCTGGGTGTACAGGAAGCCGACACTGACACACTGAAATGCAGGACAGTAGTAGGAATGTATATATCACAGTGTAACCCCTGCACTTCCGGGTGTACAGGAAGCTGACCCTCACACCCGGACGTGCAGGACAGTAATACAGGGTGTATATATCACAGTGTAACCCCTGCATTGCCGGGTGTACAGGAAGCTGACACTCACCCTGATGTGAAGGACAGTAATACAGGGTGTATATATCACAGTGTAACCCCTGCATTGCCGGCTGTACAGGAAGCTGACACTCACCCTGATGTGAAGGACAGTAATACAGGGTGTATATATCACAGTGTAACCCCTGCACTGCTGGGTGTACAGGAAGCTGACCCTCACACCCGGACGTGCAGGACAGTAATACAGGGTGTATATATCACATTGTAACCCCTGCACTGCTGGGTGTACAGGAAGCTGACCCTCACACCCGGACATGCAGGACAGTAATACAGGGTGTATATATCACAGTGTAACCCCTGCATTGCCGGGTGTACAGGAAGCTGACACTCACCCTGATGTGAAGGACAGTAATACAGGGTGTATATATCACAGTGTAACCCCTGCACTGCCGGCTGTACAGGAAGCGGACACTCACCCTGATGTGAAGGACAGTAATACAGGGTGTATATATCACAGTGTAACCCCTGCATTGCCGGGTGTACAGGAAGCTGACCCTCACACCCTGACGTGCAGGACAGTAATACAGGGTGTATATATCACAGTGTAACCCCTGCATTGCCGGGTGTACAGGAAGCTGACCCTCACACCCTGACGTGCAGGACAGTAATACAGGGTGTATATATCACAGTGTAACCCCTGCACTGCCGGGTGTACAGGAAGCTGACCCTCACACCCGGACGTGCAGGACAGTAATACAGGGTGTATATATCACAGTGTAACCCCTGCATTGCCGGGTGTACAGGAAGCTGACACTCACCCTGATGTGAAGGACAGTAATACAGGGTGTATATATCACAGTGTAACCCCTGCATTGCCGGGTGTACAGGAAGCTGACCCTCACACCCAGACGTGCAGGACAGTAATACAGGGTGTATATATCACAGTGTAACCCCTGCACTGCTGGGTGTACAGGAAGCTGACCCTCACCTCCCCCGACGTGCAGGACAGTAATACAGGGTGTATATATCACAGTGTAACCCCTGCATTGCCGGGTGTACAGGAAGCTGACACTCACCCTGATGTGCAGGACAGTAATACAGGGTGTATATATCACAGTGTAACCCCTGCACTGCCGGGTGTACAGGAAGCTGACCCTCACACCCGGACGTGCAGGACAGTAATACAGGGTGTATATATCACAGTGTAACCCCTGCACTTCCAGGTGTACAGGAAGCTGACACTCACCCTGATGTGAAGGACAGTAATACAGGGTGTATATATCACAGTGTAACCCCTGCATTGCCGGCTGTACAGGAAGCTGACCCTCACACCCGGACGTGCAGGACAGTAATACAGGGTGTATATATCACAGTGTAACCCCTGCACTGCTGGGTGTACAGGAAGCTGACCCTCACACCCCGACGTGCAGGACAGTAACACAGGGTGTATATATCACAGTGTAACCCCTGCACTGCCGGGTGTACAGGAAGCTGACCCTCACACCCGGACGTGCAGGACAGTAATACAGGGTGTATATATCACAGTGTAACCCCTGCACTGCCGGCTGTACAGGAAGCTGACACTCACCCTGATGTGCAGGACAGTAATACAGGGTGTATATATCACAGTGTAACCCCTGCACTGCCGGGTGTACAGGAAGCTGACACTCACACCCGGACGTGCAGGACAGTAATACAGGGTGTATATATCACAGTGTAACCCCTGCACTGCCGGGTGTACAGGAAGCTGACACTCACCCTGATGTGCAGGACAGTAATACAGGGTGTATATATCACAGTGTAACCCCTGCATTGCTGGGTGTACAGGAAGGTGACCCTCACACCCCGACGTGCAGGACAGTAATACAGGGTGTATATATCACAGTGTAACCCCTGCATTGCCGGGTGTACAGGAAGCTGACCCTCACACCCGGACGTGCAGGACAGTAATATAGGGTGTATATATCACAGTGTAACCCCTGCATAACCTGGAGTACAGGAAGCTGAACCCCTATTTCTGTGAATACAATTTTGCACCAATAATTCATTTTACCATTATTTCAGCTTCCTTGTGCTCCCAAATGATCAAGATAAGGGGGTGCAGGCCTCGGCAGCAGATTTGTGGGGGGTTAGCATACAGCCTGAATTTCCGAATGTCAGAGGATTTTCCTGGCCTTTCATGTCACAAGAGTTGTAGCAGTAACAGCTGCCTATGTACCCCCTACGTACTGAGGAACCGCTAAGGGCCACCGCGCCAGCGGTTTGCTATGCACGGCAGAAAGGGGAGACAGATTCAGCAGGAGACATAGTGGATGAAAAAGAAATAGGACAGCAGACGCCAGAGCCTGCAGGAGCGAGCAGAGAAACGCGCCTTTCATATTTCATTAGACGACTTTTCTAAAACCAGCATGACCATTACACGTGGCTGCGAAAGCTCCAGACTCAATGGGGGAAATAATCTCTTTACTATAAAGACAAAAAAAAAGAACCATCAGGAAAACGAATCTGCGACAGAGCAGAGGCTGTGGAACTAAAAAGCCCAGCATGGGTTCCCCACTGACTGCAGGGAGATGGGGCCTTATTTTAGTTCACTCCTTTTGGCAAATTCCTTCTTAGATGGACAAAACCATGCTGCACTGCAGGGGGGCAGATGTAAAATGTGCAGAGAGAATTAGATTTGGGTGAGTTATTTTGTTTCTGTGCAGGGTAAATACTGGCTGCTTTAGTTTTACACTGCACTATAGATCTCACTTTGAAGTAAAATCCCACCCAAATCTAATTCTCTATGCACAAGTAACATCTACCCCACCTGCAGTGCACATGGTTTTGTCCATCTATGAAGGAATTTGGCAGAAGGAGTGAACCAGAATAAGGCCCATAGACCGGTCAGGAGATGTGGCAAGGTATTGGCAAGAGGCCCAATTGTGATTTATCCCGGTCTTACCTCTGTGTGCCGGTAGGAAAATACATATCCATGGAATGTTATGGACTATAAAGGAAGGACTCCTGCATCTAGAAATCTCAGCGCCTTTTGTTTATGGGCGGAAAGAACCCTGATTACAGCAAGAGCGGCCGATATGGTTACCATTACTATCCATAATACAGGCAGTGTGTACGTGGGTTCCTCCTGCATTATAGATAATGATAGAGCAGGGATGGGGAACCTTCGGCCCTCCAGCTGTTGTTGAACTACACATCACAGCATACTCTGCAACAGTTTTAGCATGGCCAATTAGTGAAACTGTTGCAGGGCATGCTGGGATGCGTAGTTCAATAACAGCTGGAGGGCCAATGGTTTCCCATGCCTGTGACAGAGGAACTGGTTTCTGAGTAACTTCGACCTGAGTGTGTACCTGGGGACATATACTGTAGATTGCAAGCTCCATTGGCCAGTGAATGACGTGAAGGATCACAGTCTCCGTAAAGCCTTGGAGAGAGTTAAAACAGATGGAGATAAAGAGCCAGATGTACTAAGCTTGAAAAGTGATAAAATGGAGAGTGATAAACCCCCAGATTTTTCAAAACACCGCCTGTAACATGGAAGTTAAGAGCTGATTGGCTGGTGGATTATCACTCCCCATTTGATCACTTTTCAAGCTTAGTACATCTTGCTCAAAGTAACAACCAACCAGCTCCTGCCAAGGTTACGGGCTGCGCTTGTTAAACAACAGTTAGGATCTTATTGGCTGATATTTTATCTCTCTCCTTTACTGACACTACCGGAATAATGATGCCGCAACACAGGTAAGTACCCGTTAGAGCTGGTAAGTATAAATTATTAAAGAGACAAAGTGATTATTACTGAAACGTAGTTAACGGCCTTTAATCTTTCCCTCTCTGCACTGAAATCCCCCAGACTCCCGAGGGAATAGGAATCTGTTTCAGTCACTTTACAAGTAAGATCTACATAGGCGATAATTGGCGCATAGGATTAACAGATCAGACCATGCAAAATCGGATGTTTGGAGAATAGATTACACTACAATTAGTTTAAAGACATGATTATAGAATTCAGTCAGTCTCAACTTCTGTCCTTAGGACCCCACATGGGTCACATTTTGAAGGTCACTGGTGTGTAGAACAAGTTGTCAATTAGCGGCAAAATTGCGTTGATTTAGCGCGAACATTTTTGTGGCTTTTCCTGATTTTTTGTTGTGAAAATGGGCTTTTTCCGGGTTTGCGTGCGCTCGCGATTTGCCTATTAGTATTTTGGGTACTTAAGTTGGTTTAAAAAAAAGTTATTGAAGGCAAGTGTTTTTTCATTAAAATAAAATTGGGGTTATTTTACACCACTTTCAAACAAATTCAAATTAAAAAAATAAATAAAATAAGATTACTCCCACCTGCAAGCCTAAAAAGACTTGTCCCACTCCTAAAGCACCCAAGAATACCTGTCCCATAACTTGGGGCCCAACTTCCATCAATTTGCAGGATGGGAGTTCTATTGAAGATGTGATGTTGCTCTGGACAACCAAACAGATTCCATTTGTAGAAGGTGCTAAAGAAATAAGTAGTAGATTCTAATTGGTTGCCCACAGCATCATCCCTTGTTCAATAGGTCTCCCAGCTTTGTAAATAAACCCCTTAATGCGTCATTCTTAACCGAATCCCAAAAATTTTAAGTTAAAATGTGAATTTTCCCCAAGTTTTCCCCTGCTCAGCGGTGGTGAATTGAAAGTCACTGTAAAATTTCATAAATCACGGACAATTGATTAGGCCCTTTTTGTGATTTGCCGTAAAATCACGTTTTTTTGCAGCCAATTGAATTCGCCCTAAAAATCTGCAGGTGATTTGATAATCATGACCTGTCAGGTCCCGGGGACAGAGTTAGTGGATTACATGACTGATCTTCCGTCTCTAATTATAAAATAAATGTTTCCGTCCTATACAATGCAGATTAGGACAGACAGGCCATGCTCAGCCCTACTGAATCGGATACGCCCCATTTACCATCCAATGCGCATTAACTACTCAGATGCACTTTCATGTCAGGCAGGTAATGAATGGCCTGTGGAACAGGTGCAAACAAAGCCCAATGATTTATCTTTCTGTCATTCTGGAGATCAAAGTGGATCCATCTTCTCTCAATTAGCCAAAGTGCCCAGGGTCAGAGGTCAGCTGCACCCCCCCCCCCCCCCCCCCCCCGCTGGGTTCAGATGGACGGCAGGACATCTGGTCTGTGAGGAAATGCTTTTCCATCTGTTGCTCGGCTGATCACGGTAGCTCATCAAAGCTGCCCGGTTGAATGCTCACCTAAAGCAATGCAGGTAGGTTTAATTTACCAGTCACCAGGGCTTTGTACCGGTCCATAATGTTTTATAGAAGGCTACGGCGGTATCCGCTTCGCTTTATAAAGCAGGCAAATGTTTTCTGCAAGTGTCTTTTAGGATTGCCGCCGCTTGCCACCATTCCAAAAGAGTCATGGAGGCTGCGGCCATCGAGATAATTAACAACTGTCCTTTATACCCCCAGGAAGACCTAAATTAAGAATAATTTCTACTCGTTAACTGGAGAATAATTTCCATCTCTCCCTACTTGTTCCTGCATTATTAATTGTAGGTGGTAGTAAATTCCAATCGGGTGATAAATGCGCCGTGTCCCCGGCCAGCTCCCGGGTCACTGGCGTCTTATTAATAATCTCCGCTACACAGCGCGACTCCCAGAGTGACGAGCAGGCAAGGTGGCCTATTTATATTCTGGCCTCGTCTTCCTGTATCTCTAGCGCAGGACATATGAATTATGCATGGTCATTGTCACTGGGTCTCCTCGGCAATCTGAAACACAACCTTATGCCCAGCGAGATGGTGGAGCGTGGCCGCCGCAGGTAAAGGGTTACAGTAGACCCGAAATATCAAGCCGCAGAGATTTAGCATCCATTTAAATTATTCACCTGCTTTAATATCTCCTGCTCCAACGACGTATGTCCCGGAACGCTGTGTATTACCGGCAAATCAGGTTACTCCAGCAACCAACTGGATATCGGTAGGTCGGACTTGACCATGGGGCAAAAAGACACTGGATTTGGGGACTTGGAATTATTAAACAGCGTACGCCACCATGGGTGATCTTAATTTAACATCACAGCTGTCCACAGATTCCTTAACCGGTATACGGTCGTTTACATATTGTGTCGACCACTGACGGTTGACATGGTTGAAGGTCATCACAAGCATTTGGTGGACAACGGCTAGGTTGACGGTCAAAAGGTCCACGTTTTCTTTTGTGCAGACATGTGCCGACAGGCAGTATTCCATGCCCCATCATCCACTAGGGCGTGGAGAGAGAATAGAAGAGTGTCTGAATGTCCATGTCAACATTTGGGTAAAAAAAGGTGAAAAACTCATGTTGACCTCGCCATTGTCGACCTAATGCTTGTGTTGACCCTACAACCTATGTAATGTATTGACATAAGCCATGTCAACCTTACATGGGTCGAAGCAATGACCCATTCCCCCTCAAATAGGCCGAATTAAGGGAACAGGAGTCTAAAGAGCTCTGCAACCCCACCACAATAAATCGGTGTGCCCCTTCTCCATTATGCGTCATCAGACACCCCAGAAAGTGCCGACATGCAGCACACGGTTGTAGTATCCTCCTAATGCACAATCCAACAGTTCATTAACACCCTAATTGAGACACGATGTAGTCATTGACTGAACACATTCTCCAGGCTTCACCATCTGTAAAACCATGAGCGGAGGTTTTGGGGAGAAGGTCACATTGAGTTAAAAATACATCTGGTGCCAGCGAGTAGGTGCAGCAAACCAGCACAGATGCATTCCACTGCGCAGGACAAAAGCTGGACCAGTATTGTGCTCTCTGGACCAAGAGCATCGGTCACCGGAGAACGGGGAGGCTACAAGAGGCTCCCGGGCTGGAGAGAAGGGTCATCGACAATCAGACACCCAACATTTCATTTACCTATTTAACATGCCCGTTGCGGTGCAGACAGCATTCCTGGTCTAGGAGGAGATGGGATTTGCTGCATTAGTCACACACATGAAAGACCATTTAAACTGTGACTAACGGGTCTGCAAATCTTAGGCTCCCACCTCTCGCCATTAGGTCATCAGCAGCGGCCACAGTTTAACTTTAGAAAAAGTTTCCGCAGTAATAAACTAAACAAAGCTTACAAGACGCATCGGTCGAGCGGCCCTCAACTTCTAACTGTCAAGTTACAGTCTGGGTTTGAAAAATGGCAGTTAGGAGCTGACTGGCTGCTGCATGATCACCAAGGATTTTAAAATCGCTCTCTAGGGTAAGAACAAGCGCAGCGACAGGAGGAAATGGCTTATTACCTTTCCGAAATCCCGGACATCGAAAAGATCAAAGGGGTCGAAGAGCTCGCAGTTCCTTAGACCAAACTTGTCGTGACAGACTTTCAAAAATGTTCGTATATTCTTCAGGCACAGGAACTGGAAAGCGGAAGAAAAAAAAAAAAAAAAAGGAAAAAATTAACAGAGAAAGCAACATACAATATATAATATTATTACAAACAATATCTCCGGAAATGAGCATCATTCAACCATTGCGCTGTCTTACGGTGGAAACGCACATATCAAGGTGATTCGTCATCAATCTGTGGATTGAAGATTTCGCTTTGTGTCTAGGGATGCCAATCCCAGGGCATTTTTTCAATCCCGGGAATCGGGATTGAAAAATGCTCAATCCCGGGATTCCGGGATTGGCATCTCTAAGCAGTTTAGGCCAAAAATCATGTACAAAGAAGCCCAGTCCCCCCCGCTCCAGCCGCCCCGCACATTCATTTACTTACACGGGCGGCCGGGAGCAGGGCAGACATTCTGCTGATAGGAGCGGGAGGCGTCGGTAGCAGCAGCAGCAGCAGAGCCGCCCGGAGGGGGCCGACGCTGCCAGGTCCGGACTCAATGGTGAGAGATGATTCTGGAGCGGGTATGGGCAGTCCGACCTGCGCAGCGTGATGGTCAGAGGTCACGCTGCGCAGGTCGGACTGCCCATACCCGCTCCAGACTGCAGTCTGGGGATCAGGAACTCCTGGGTAGCGTCTGAGCACTCGCTCAGACGCTGCCCGGCATTAGATATGCACATGCGCATATAATCCCGAAATCCCGGGATTGGAAGATCCAATCCCGGGATTCAAATCCCGGAGGTTTTTAGGCCAAATCCCGGGATCCCGCCGATCCCGATCCCGGGATTGGCCACCCTATTTGTGTCATTGTAACATTCAATTTATTGAGTTTGTCCTATTATTGATTGTAAAAGCCAAAGGGTGTATTCGATCCAGGACGTCCCAACAGTCAGAATACCAGGCAGCTTTCATTCCATTCAACAGTAACTCGACAGTTGGAATTCAAATGTTCCACAGAGTTTCCGGCACTGGCGGAAAATGGGCATGAATTAGACAATCCACGGCCGTTTCCGACAAAACAAATCAGACTTGTTTTAAAGATGGATCTGTTTTGGGGGAAACTGCCTTCAATGCTGTCGGTAACAGCAGCATTCAATAGGCGAGGGTCACTATTTACAATGGTGGAAATAGTGGCTGGGGTTGAATACACCCCCCCAAAGACCTTGTGGTCCGTAAAAAAATTTAAAATAAGAGCGTTGCCCTTTTAAATTCCAGACTAAAACATGCCAAAAAGTGGCTTATTAGATAAAGTGGTCCATCCATTAGATGCCCTTTCGTGGCCACTCGCCACACTATCTAAAATCAACTCCAGGCCGACGTGGATAGTGGGGGTATGAAAAGGTCGCAGGACACGTACCGCCGCCCCTTGCAGGGCTCACTGCGCTCGCCATGCTTCGGGATGGCGTGGATACTGGGGATTACATCTCATTTTAAGCACCCATCACATCTCATGGCATGGGTGCTTGTACAATTAAAAATTGCATCGCAACGCATTCCGCAATATTCCAGGGGGATGCGATGCAATGAGATTTTTAGGAGTCCATACGATGGAAATCGTGGGCGCCGTGATAATACACAATTACCCAGTTTTCAAATATATTTGTTATACCTTCCTCAGTGTAAATCAGCCATAATGCATTGGGGTTTGGATCAAAGGATTGACGGCATGAAGGCCCACAACAAAAAGTCGACATACGCTAGGACTGGTCGACACGTGAAAAGGTCAACATGAAGTTTTCACCTTTTATTGGTGTCAATGTTGACCCCGAATTAATGTAGCGCATAGTCTCACCATGCGACGCGCCTGGGACTTAGCTGCGCTCTGCGCCCTTTAGCATTCCCAATTGAAGTCCACGAGGATCATAAATAATAAGAGTCCAACAAATGAAGAAAATAAAAAATCGTGAAAAAACGCATGTCAACCCTTTTTATGCGTCGACCATCGCCATGTTGACATTTTGCTTGCGTCCACATTTTGACCGTTGACCTAGACACTGTTGTATCATCATCCGAATACCAATGCATCAAGGAAAAGGAGGGTATTATTTTAAATATATTATAGGGGGATATTCTGGTTCACTCCTTCTGGCAAAATCCTTCTTAAATAGACAGAACCATGTGCACTGCAGGGGGGGCCGATGTAAAATGTGCAGAGAGAATTAGATTTGGGTGAGATATTTTGTTTCTGTGCAGGGTAAATACTGGCTGCTTTATTTTTACACTGCAAAATAGATCTCACTTTGAAGTAAAACCCCACCCAAATCTAACTCTCTCTGCACAAGTTACATCTGCCCCACCTGCAGTGCACATGGTTTTGTCCCTTTGAGAAGGAATTTGGCAGAAGGAGTGAACCAGAATAACCCCCATATTGTACTGTATATGATCAGGTGTATTCAGAAAAAATATTTTATACAGGGGTTTTTCAACTCGTAGAACTAAAACTTCCATCATGCCCTGCAAAACAATAATGGCAGTGGTTTTATCCAAGCCCTAGTATCCCCACGCAGCCGATCCAAGATACTCAAATATTCTCTTTGTGGATATATGCCGCACACAGACAACAGAACAAATAAAACTAAACTGATGTTCCTGGTTTCAAGATTATCTGGGTGGAACATTTTACCCACTTAGAAGCTGAAAATCCCTGCTTCGTGGATGGCTGCAAATAACGGTCATAGTTTCCAGACCACCCAGCAGGTCTAACGGTCACAGTAGGTGCACAGGGTGAGTTCACAAACGGTCATATTTTCCAGAGCACAATGGTGATGCACGATGATTGGCAGGTGGCCCTTTTGCCACAGAACTCCAAAAAGAAGCAACCAATTACAACTCCAATATAATTGTGCAAGTCTGCATACCAAGGAGATTCGGTATATGATGTGCTCAGCTCAGGCAACGGCATCACAGAAAATAATTAAGTCATAAAATTCGTCCTTCAGCTATTTATATATAAAAGGACAAGAGCAACAATCACGACTAAGTTTACAGGGGGCCCCCACTGCATGGCAGGCAGCAGAGAGTCCCTGATGGCTTACAGGTAAAAATGCAAATGTAAAATCTAGAAAATGCACAAAAAAAAACCACAAATGTAATAAAGGAAACAGATGAAATAAATCTGCATGATCAGCTGATTTCCCGACAATGTACATTTAAGACATTTAAGAGCAATACACATCCCCCATCTCCCGCATCCATATCCCCCTCCTCCCGCTGAAGAGGCAGCACTGAAATTCTTTAGCTCAAGAGCTGCAGACAGAATAAATAATTCAATGCTAGGAAATGACCAGCAGGTAACATCAAATCTTCTCTTCTGGAGTGCAGCAAGCAGATGCCAGCTTAACACAGCGTGCGGTGGAAGACGGGCGCACGAGTCAGCAGATGTCGCCTTACAATGCCAAACACACTTCCAACATCCTATCTGAAATCACTCAATTAAAGAAGGCATCATTGTTTCGGAGGCATCAGATAAGAGGCAGCAACACCCCTTAATGAGGCTTCGGGAAGGCAATAAAAAGCCCCATATACACTAAATACCCCTTTTACACCAGCCAAAACTCCCGTATTGGCCACGGGAATATCCCGGGACTTAAGCTGGTGTAAAAGGCTCCAGGGCCAAAATCCCGGGACTGATGTGCCAGGATTTCAACCCTGGTTTGCTTCCGGGACCTTCACAGGTTACTGGCCAGTGTGAAAGAACTTACCTGGCTTCCTATCAAAGCGTCCACCCACCACTATGGGGAGCTGGATCAGCGGCGTGGTGATTGGCTGTAATATGCCATGCCTAGAATGGCCTGCGTCCTGTCAGAGCCAGTGGGGCGTCAGTCTCGGGATTTCATTGGTCGTCTGTCATACAATCTTTATCAACAGTGGCACGTTGCGCCGCAACAGCCCTCCAAGTAACCTTTGGCACACAGCATTTATCACCTGGCCATTCCCAGGCAGCCAAGCTCCCTCACACCACAGAATGCAGGGATTAGGCTGGTGTGAAAGGGGCCAACCCGCCAAGTCGATATAGTCCGTACACACTGAACGATATCAATCGCCGATATCGTTCAGTGACGTCACCGGAACCTGCTAAATATGCAGGTTGTTTTGCTATATTGCCAAATTGACCTGCAAGACATCAATCATCGTTAACGGTGTGCAGGAGAGCGCATTGTTAACAATATTGAGTGTCCACACTGATCGCTTTCTGAGTGATATTGTTAACAATATCGCCTAGTGTGTATGGGGCTTTCCAGGTAGCTTAAGTCCTCCCTACATCCTTATGGCAATTGACCAAAAGCTAATTTTGCATTCATTTGAGCTGCTGTGACTGACTCCACCCCTGTATTTGAATCCACCAGTCATTCTAGGTCTGCTCTTATGGTGAAGCATTACAAAAAAAGCCTTCGCCCACCCAAACTGGAGCGGTTTGAAGGTCTATTGAGGCAACAGTTGATTCTGCGTTTTCTTTGTGACTTGTCACTTGTTAGACAATGTGATGAAATCCCCCCATGGAGGAGGTGTTGCACAGAGAAACTACCTGCTGTGGTGTAACAGATCAATAGTGCATGTACATTACACTGATCACAGAACACACACTGGCCTCTATTATGTTGACACAGACCTATTGTTCTCCTAACGATCTATAGGGAAAAGAGGCTTTCCCGCAGAACAGAAGGAGAGTCAATTACCTTAACAACCTATCGAATGGGTGTTCAATATTATCAATTATTCACAGCATAAAGTGATTGTATGGGGGTGGGGGGCATCTTGTACATTCCATGCAATAAACGCAAACGCAAGAAATAAAATGATAATACAATAGCTGGAAACATTTGGATGAGAGTATCTGACCAAGTATGGCTGCAGGCTAGCAAGGCTGGGAACAGGTGTAGAAAGCATTTGGTTGTTTGATTTACAAATGATGAAGATGGGGTACAGAATGAAAGAGGAGGTGCAGGGGATAGGACAAAAAGATGTGAGGTTAAGGGAGAGGAGGAGGAGGGGATAGAACTATAGAGAGGCGATGAAGGGAGAGGAGGCGGCGCGGGGGGGATAGAACTATAGAGAGGCGATTAAGGGAGAGGAGGAGGAGGGGATAGAACTATAGAGAGGTGAGGAAGGAGGAGGAGGGGGATAGAACTATAGAGAGGAGAGGGCAATAGAACTAAAGAGAGGCAAGGAAGGAAGAGGAGGAGGAGGAGGTAACAGAACTACTAAAGAGATGCAAGGAAGGGAGAGGAGGAGGAGGAGGGGATAGAACTAGAGAGATGAGGAAGGGAGAGGAGGAGGGGATAGAACTAGAGAGGCAAGGAAGGGATAGAACTTGAGAGGCAAGGACGGTGGAGGAGGGGATAGAACTATAGAGAGGCGAGGAAGGGAGAGAAGGAGGGGGGATGGAACAAAAGAGAGGCGAGGAAGGGAGAGGAGGGGATAGAACTTGAGAGGCGAGGACGGGAGAGGAAGAGGAGGGGATAGAACTATAGAGAGGCGAGGACGGCAGAGGAAGAGGAGGGGATAGAACTAAAGAGAGGCGAGGACGGCAGAGGAAGAGGAGGGGATAGAACTATAGAGAGGCGAGGAAGGGAGAGGAGGGGATAGAACTTGAGAGGCGAGGACGGGAGAGAAGGAGGAGGGGACAGAACTAAAGAGAGGCGAGGAAGGGAGAGGAGGGGATAGAACTTGAGAGGCGAGGACGGGAGAGGAGGAGGAGGGGATAGAACTTGAGAGGCGAGGACGGGAGAGGAGGGGGAGGGGATAGAACTAAAGAGAGGCGAGGAAGGGAGAGGAGGGGATAGAACTTGAGAGGTGAGGACGGGAGAGGAGGAGGAGGGGATAGAACTAAAGAGAGGCGAGGAAGGGAGAGGAGGGGATAGAACTTGAGAGGCGAGGACGGGAGAGGAGGAGGAGGGGATAGAACTATAGAGGGGCAAGGAGGAGGGGATAGAGCTAATGAGAGGAGAGGGAGGAGGAGGAGGGGAAAGAACTAAAGCAGCGAGGAAGGAGGAGGCAATAACACTAAAGAGAGGCAAGGAAGGTAGAGGAGAAGGAGGATGGGATAGAACTAAAGAGGCAAGGAAGGGAGTGGAGGAGGTGGAGGGGGGGGATAGAGCTAAAGAGAGTCAAGGAAGGGAGAGGAGGACGAGGAGGGAATAGAACTAGAGAGGCGAAAAAGGGAGAGCAGGAGGAGGGGATAGAACTAGATAGAAGAGAAAGGGCGGAGGAGTGGATAGAACTAAAGAGGCGAGGAAGGGAACACAACTTAAGAGAGGTGAGGCAATGCAGGCAGGGGATGAGAGAAGGGTGGAGGCAGAAGGGTGGAGGTAGGTTGGGAGAGTGGCTCCTTCAGGGGGGTAATGGGTCGACAAGAGGAAGGTCAACATGCATTAGGTCCACCACTGAAAGTCGGCATGTCTGAAGGTCGACATGGTGTGAGGTTGATAAGGTCATTAGGTCATCATGGCCAAGGTTAAGAGTCAAAAGAGGTTTAACTTTTACTAATCCGTGTCGAATCTTGAGTGTCCTCACACAGCTTGCTGCGCACTGGACACTTTTTTTTCCCCCACCACGCCCTGGTGGACAGTAGGGCATGAAATACCACTCTCAGCACATGTCGGCTTTAAGTGAAAAACCCATGTTGACCTAATGCATGTGTCGACCAAACCCCACGCCAATCAGACATGTTGACCTTCATGCATGTCAACCTTCAGTGGTTGACCCAATGCATGTTGACCTTTCTCTTGTCGACCAAGTGACTGTATCCCCTTCAGGGAGATAGAAGAGGCACTGCAGGCAGGGGAGGAGAGAAGACTAAAGACAGAGGGGGAAAGCGCGGTTCCTCCAGGGTGTAGGAAGAGTTACTGCAGGCAGGGGAGGGGAGAAGGGTGGAGGCAGGTGAGGAGAGTGGATCCTCCAGAGAGCAGGAAGAGACAATGCAGGCAGGGGAGGAGAGAAGGGTGGAGGTGGGAAGAGCGGCTCCTCCAAGGAGTGGGAAGAGGTAATGCAGGCAGGAGAGGAGAGCTGGGAGGAGGCAGGAGGGGAGAGAAAACTAGGTGGCTGAAATGGTGGCGGCGACAACTTAAAAGCTACCTACATAGGAGCCACTCGCATCAATTGCTCATTCCAACCAAAGAGCAGGTCTGCTGTTTGTGCACACAGATTGGATTAATATTTACACGTAACAGGTCAGAGGGTCACAGCCAGATGGAGGTCAGTCACAAGGAACTTTCCCCTCATCTGCATTTCTGTTTGCTTGTAAAATGCCTGGATTACCCTGGCTAATGTTGTCCCACAGGTAAGCGAGTAACAGTTGCTCGTTGATTAAGAGTGCAAAAACACATTGTGAACTATTGCAAAAAGCCAGCACAACACCCTACACTGCTTGTACGTGGCCCCATCATACAGAAGAACATGCGCACATGCAAGACTGACTGAAAAGCCACGACGCTGCCAAATATCCTATAAAAACCAAGGTAAACCAACCATGACCCTGTCTGCAATTACAGCAGGGGGTAGACCACTATTTGGGCCAGATTCTCTAAGCTTCAAAAGTGATAAAAGGGAGAGTGATAAGCAGCCAGCCAATCAGCTCCTACCTGCTAGGTCACAGACTGTGTTTGAAAAATGTCAGACAGGAGCTGATTGGCTGGCTGTTTATCACTCTCCATTTTATCACTTTTGAAGCTTAGAGAACTTGTGTATTAGCAGGGCACCCGGCTACACTATGCTGACAACGTATCTTAGGCTACATGGTCAGCGTAGCGTATCCGGGCACCCTGCTAATGTGTGTGTGGTGCATTATACTTACCCTCAACGATGTCCCCGGCGCCAGCGTTCCCCTCCTCCGGCAGTCGCCTCCTCCATGACACTCCCCGGCAGTAGAAATGTACGTAATTCAGCGTACTGCCGCTGGGGGAGCATCACATGGTTTCCCTGCTCCACCAGCGGCACTACGCTAATTGCATACATTGCTGCCACTGGGGAGTGGAGGAGGCGAGTGCCGGAGGAGGGGACCGCTGGTGCCGGGGACACCATTAACTAGGAGTGACATGGAGGAGGCAAGTGCTGGAGGAGGGGAACGCTGGCGCCGGGCAAATCGTCAAGGGTAAGTATAATGCACTACACATACACACACACTATCAACACAATCATATCCCCACTATCCACGTGGGCGTGAAGTTAATTCTATAAAGTGTGTCAAGCGCAGCGAGTACCGCAAGGGGATGCGAATACGCGTCTCCTCGTGGGGGTCACTGTGCTCGCCATGCTTCGGGCTCGATGGCGAGCTGAGCTCGCCACACTTTATAAAATTAACTCCACGCTGACGTGGACACTGGGGGTATGATGTGGATAGTGGGGATATGAACCATTGTGTATTAGCACAGCTCCTGAGCAAGTTACGTAACTTACGTAGCCAGCATAGTGGTGTATTGGTATTCTCAACACACCACTACGCAAACTACGCGAGGGCACCCTGCTAATACACAAGTACCCAATACATAAATCACTCGGGCTTAACAAGAGACTACATGTAGCAAACATTAATTTTCATATATCGGATATAACTGTTTGTTTGGCGTGGAGGATCCAGTACCCTGAGCTAACATCGCCTTCCAGCTTCTCACAGCCAGGAAACCTATCTCTCTCACTAACATGGATTAAAAACACATTAATTTAGAAAGCTTTTCCCAGATCAGTAAGTCCTTGAATTTATTCACAACTCTGAGAAAATCAACACAAGAGCGTAGATCGAACTAATCCGATAATCTTTCCAGCAGCGCGAGACAGGAGCGGGAGGTGTATTAGCAGCGCAGAGACCAGATTACCCCAACTCCACTTATACAATACCTTTAATGAGCAAATATATAAACCAGACACAAGCATTGAATATAATGAGACAGATATGGCCTGACCGGCTCATCAAGACATAGACAATGTGGGAGACAAACGGAGCAAATTCACTGCCTAGTATTGGGTGACCTGACTCTTATGAATGGTAAAATCTCGTGTGTCACAGCACCAATTGTCACAGTGGAAGGTGGGCTTAAATTCAGTCATCTACAGCTTGTCTGAGATTATTATACCACAGCAGCACATAGTGTATCAGGAGATGAGTGATGGGTCAGTGAGGACAAGGCTGCATGTGACAGGGACAGTGACATGATGTGAGGAGGGGGCAGCAGGAAGCCACAGACAGAGTTATATAGTGGGAGGAGCAGGGTCCCCAGCAGCACATAGTGTATCAGGAGATGAGTGATGTGTCAGTGAGGACAGAGCTGCATGTTACAGAGGTAGTGACATGATGGGAGGAGTGGAATGGAGGCACCAGGAAGCCACAGACAGAGTTATATAGTAGGAGGAGCAGGGTCCCCAGCAGCACAGAGTATATCAGGAGATGAGTGATTTGTCAGTGAGGACAGGGCTGCATGTTACAGAGGTAGTGACATGATGGGAGGAGTGGAATGGAGGCAGCAGGAAGCCACAGACAGAGAGTTATATAGTGGAAGGAGCAGGGTTCCCAGCAGCACAGAGTATATCAGGAGATGAGTGATATGTCAGTGAGTACAGGGCTGCATGTGACATGATGTGAGGAGGGGAACAGAGGCAACCACCAATCGAGAGTTTCCCTGGCGTCGTGTATGTATTCGATGTCTCGAGATAAGAGGTGTGCTGCAATAAGGGGGTGCGTGGAGCAAAGCCAACCAAAGAACAAGGTCAGCGCAGAGGATGGGGTGCCACACACCTCTTAGACTGCAAGCTCATCAGTTTTACCTCCAACCTACTGTGTGTGATTTATATGTATCATCATCCCCTTAACGTACAGTGCTTAAGGATCTATTTACTTAGACTTGGAGAGAGAACAAGCAGCAGCCAATCAACTCCTGCATGCCATGTTACAGGCTGTGTTTGAAAAATAACAGTAAAGCGTTGGCTAGTACTTTATCTCTCTCTCCACCAAATAGACCCCTTATTAGTAAACTTTTGTCAAAATTATAAAAAATGTATAATTATAATTTTTAACATTTGCAAGCTGTAACGGGAAAATCCAGGTGTGAGCAGATGTCAGCAAAATGGTTATGTGAACCATCGTTACGTCACTGGCCATCCGCAACGTACACAGGGAACGTTCAGGTCAGCGTAAACCCCAAGACACACAAAGCAACAATACACAATACCCCCGTCGACTGGTAGATATACGCGAATGTGTAACAAAATGGTCCGATTAATGGAAATGTTTTCCCAGAACATGAACGCTGAAGAAATAAACATTCCTGCTCCCCAATTCCAAAACAGGTACAGATATTCAATCTGCTGCTATATATGGGTCTTAGATACCCTAAAAATCATTCACACCCCATTTTGTTTGAATTTCACTACAGGCCAAATTCTGCAAATGGGTTAATTCTGTTGCGCATTTCCATCTGAGAGCTCTGCAGCAATGAACTAAAATCGACAAGTTACCCCAGGAATTCCAAACAGCCTAGCACAATATTTGTAAGGAAAGGGAAGCGACTCCTTATGTCTTCAGCCTACGAGATCCTCTTTCCTGCTGAATGAAGGGCTTTCTCGGGAAGGCCCACACACCAGCAGACTTGGCTGGAATTCGCCCTGGCTCAGAGCCCAGGCTTACAGTCCTACTGTACATCAGTCATCCTGTCATCCTGCTTCCGACACCGGCACTAACTCCATCTTGGAAGTCTGGTTGCTAAGATACAATCCCGACAAAGAGCTCTGAGGAAGCACCATAGATAAACACCCACATAACAAGTCTGCAGCGAACTGTTTATCAGTGTTTGTATCTGCATACGCATCTATGGTATGCGTCAACCTCAAAGATGTTGGGGGTCTAGTAGTATCGGCTACACGTACAAACACGTTTAGTCACATACCAAATGATAAACTAGGAGCCAAGTCCCTGGCCTACAGAGCTTACAGTCTATTTAGGAGAGGCGAGGCATAGAGTGGTGGAAAAAAGCGCCAATGGGTATGACAGCTGGCGCGTTTCATCACCCCCTCCGACAATCATCAGAGACATCGTCTAGGAAGACAATCTTTCCTTGTCTACTGTGTGACCGTCTCCTATGGGGAAAGATCACTTCCACTCGCCACTTGTTTTACATATAAACGGTTTAGAAAAATCCACTTATCCTGACAGAACACTACTGACATCCTGAGAGGAGGACACTGCCAATGTCCCTCGTCACCGATGTAAAAGTCTAATAAGAAATAGCAGACGGATAAAACATTTACGTGGTAGAAGATAAAAACCAAAAAGGTTTTTTGTTTCTACAGAGTAAAAGTATAAATAAGGTGTACTTAATTATTAAGATAAAGAAAAAAGGCGTGAAAAGCCCATTACATACCAGTTATACACACGAGAGAGGGAGAGGGAGAGAGACAAATGCACGAAGCTTTAAAAGTGATACAATTGAGAGTGAAAAACATTCATTTTCTGTGCTTTTACCACATATTCAAATTCACACAAGCCCCTCAAGGGGGGGGGGGGTGTTACGCCAACTCTAGCAGTAGTAGCCCTGTAGAACCCTATTGGCTGATTGTTACAGCACTGCTGTGTAAGGGATCCGACAGGATCCTCCCGGCATGCCCCGTGGCCGCCAGCTTCTCTGCGCAGTTGAACTTCTTATTGGGACAGCTGTCCTTTGCTTTGCTCATTGCATATGTCAGTACATATCATATGCTTGGTACTTCCCGCCAAGTTAGAATTTTTGAGGATATTTTTTATGTTTAGCAACTTTTGCTTGAAACCGAATGTAATGCTGGGTACACACTGAAGCAATTCCCACAATCGCTGATATAGTTGACTATATTGGCGGTGCCGCATGAGAACGATATTGACTGTACACACTGGCCGATATCGTTCACGATATAGGTCAGTGACATCCCGCCCTCACGCTCTCTACATGCAGTCGCTGAAGATGTTGTCAGATTGAACTGCATGTACAGATGACAGGGAGAGTCGTTAACGCCCCTTGGTTGTGTGCATCATTAATGATATTGACCGTACCCACTGGACGATATGCACGCACCCAGTGTACCAGCTTAAACTTTAAACTTGGCGACAACAAATAGTGGTTTTCATCACAGTTTGGAGGGAGGGACCAAAATAGATGACTTACCAAAATGGCCGCCAGCAAGCCAGATTGTACACACATAAGTATAGTTTGCTTCCTCCCGCATGAGTCGTGGGGGTGGGCCTCGAACCAGCGGTCACACTGCTTCCCAGGCGTGGCACTTAGCACGGTGCCAACCCGTGGCCGCCCACACATATGTATAGGTACCCAGGGTTACAGGGGTGTGGTATAGCTCACAGACCATGTCTAGATCAACAGTAAATAGGGTGACACTGGGAAAAAGGCCGACACAAGCAAAACAGGCCGGCATGAGGTTTTCACTTATTTTTTAAGGTCAATGTAGACACCTGTGACCGTGGACCCCCAATTAATGTACTATTGACTTGCCATGAGTCCTTGTGTATGGTAAAGTATGAACGACATTTAAAAAATCATGTCATAATTTTCAGGTGTCGACCATCGCCATGCCGGACCTTTTGACCGTGTATGTAGACCATATGTTGTTGACATAGACATAGAGAGATAGATAGATTTATTGTTCCAGACCAGATATTGACCATAGGAAAATCTGTCACAGACAAGCCGCAGCTTGTACAAAGATAGGTCGACTCACATTACCGACGCACACTTTCCACCGACGGAACAGAAGCAGTTATTATAAATGTGCCAGCGGCTTTCTAACATTAACAGACTCCAATCAGGAGAATAGGAGATGAAAACTGCCAATACTCCATTACTCGGGCCCTACTTGCGGGAGCAATAAAACTTATTTATACGATCCCCAGCAAATAGATCCTCGGGATTATTCTCACACAGTAATAGAGCAGAACGGCAGATGCCCAGGTAACAGATCCAGGCGCGCTTGCCGCATGTATAAATCTATATAAACTAGACTAACTTCAGCATCTGCAATGTGAACTCTCCAAGCTAATCAACAGATAACTATAAAGATTATTGCCATGGATTTGCAAGGAGTCCAAGCGCAACGCTGCAGCACGGAGCAGGAAAAGCAGGACATGCAACAGTAATTAGGTCAAAAGTGTCTAAGTTGAGCCAACAAGAAATGGTAGTTTTTCTAATTTTTGGGGGTGTTCATTTGTACATCTCCCAATAACTCCCCACTTGAACTCAGACTTCACCCATGTGAACTCAGATTGGGAACGGTGAAGTATGAAAAAATTCCACATATTAAAAAAACCTGTGGAAAAACTTGTGTCAAAGTTGTCATGTGTTGACCCATTGCGCATGTCGACCCAAAGTCCAATGACTGCTGTTATGTAGTCAATCACACACAGTATAACAAACTAGTAGGCCCGCTTGAAGCAAATGCTTCGAAAGCTAAGCTGCTACCTTGCGATTGCAGCTGTGTTTGTGCATGTGTGAGAGAGATGTAGTTTCACTCACTGCTAACAGATGGCAGTGTTTCAGAGACACACAAATAGAGACACAAGTTATATACATAGATGATAATGTGAATTTCACCCATTGCAACAGCAGGCGTATCGGTGCAAAGCCACAAATGTCTCTGGTGCCCCTAGAGGAAGCCCCCAGGCAATGACCCCGGGAAATATAGTGCTCAATGAGGAATTCTTCCAGCAATGAAGAACAGAAATCCACAGCAGATGTCCGTTCTGGGAACAGACAACAATAACATTACACTGTGGTCTTCCCAGACCACCGGAATCAATCGGGCCAAGTTATTAAAACTGGGTATGAGAATAACCCATAGCCGGCCGCCCCTGCACCTAACACTTCCCATAGTGAACGCTAAAAATTCTTCTTGCCAATTTTTTCCCACAAATGACTTTTTGTAATTATGGGTTCTATTATGCTGCGTTCAGATGTCGAACATATTATATAGAAAGTATGCGCTGAACTGGTTTCTAACCAACTTTTGAGCTATCCCTGGTATAGATCAGGGATAGGGAACTTTTGGCCCTCCAGCTGTTGTTGAACAACACATCCCAGCATGCCCTGCAACAGTTTTAGCATGGCCAAATAGCAAAACTGTCCCAGGGCATGATGGGATGTATAGTTCAACAACAGCTGGAGGGCCGAAGGTTCCCTATCCCTGGTATAGATGATAGACAATGTCGACCGTCACTAGGTCGCCAACTAATGGTTGACAGTGTCTAGGTCGACACCTAAGAATAGTTGACATAGCCTAGGTCAACATGGACATGGCGGACATAAATTCACTTTTTTGTTATCTATGTCGACATTGATACCGTATAAGTGTACCGCTGCGCTCGCCATGCTTCGGACACTATTATATTCTTACTCTACGCCCACTTGGATAGTAAAATATGAAATCACCAAAAAAACGTGAAATTATTCATGTCAACCTTCTGTCTATATCGACCATTCTTAGGTGCCGACTTAGTCACTGTCAACCATTAGTGGTCGACGTAGTGACTGTCAACCTAGACATTGCCGACCCAGGGACCGCATACCAAAAATAAGTAACAGTTACCTTGTTACATCAATGATTGGGTCCAAAGTCAGACATCAGGACTGGCCCTGTTCACTGAAAGAGTTTTAGTGACGTGTCCTGAACACGTTCCAAGCCGCTAACACATTATCACAAGAGAAACCGCTTCACATTGCAAAGAGTAACATAGTAATTAAGGCTGAAAAAAGACGTCAGTCCATTGAGTTCAACCTATCTAACTTGTAACTACTGACTTGAGTAAGTCCTATCTATAGGATTCCCTTATAGTGTGTACACACGGTTTGATATGGCTTCCGATGTTGACGATATCGTCAACATCGGAAGCCATATCGCATACTGATTGTATGCATTGTAAGGGCTTCCTAGCCCGATGCACGCTCCCGTTTAAGGAGAGATCGGAGGGGAGATAGAGTGGGCAGCACACTCTATCTAGCACAAATCGCAAGCATATCGCATGCATCGTATGTGCCTTGCGATATGCTTAAGATGCGATGTGCTATACGATTTCCAGGGCCCTGTCAGTCATCCTGTTAAGTCAAAATCGCTTAGTCAAAATCTTAAGCAAATCTTAAGGCACATAGGAAATCGCATAGTAAATCAAATAGGAAATAGCATAGCAAATTGTATGGTAAAAAGTCAAAATCTTAAGCATATCTTAAGGAGTAGAGAAAAAAAAAAAAAAGGGAAAAGTAAAAATCGGACAAAATATCGAATCGTACATCGGATCGCACAGAACATCGAACCGTGTGTACACAACTCTTAGTGGCCAAAAATGTATCCAGTTTTTATATAAATCCATTAACAGTAGTTGCTGTAACCACCCCCCACCGGCAATGAGTTCCAGAATGTTACTGCTCGGGGTACACACCAGGACGACCCGCTCACGATGCACATCGTGAGCGGGTCGTCAGTGTCTCGTCCGACCCGCTCACGATGACGCGGGAGGGCACGACCCGCTCACGATGTGCACCGTGAGCGGGTCCGATCCGATGGCGACCCGCACCCGGTTCTATGGTCGTCATTGAGATCCTACCTGCAGCAGGTAGGATCTCAATAACGACCGACCGACCCGCGGGACCGCGCATCGGATCGGAATCGCTCCACACCAGGTCAGAAAAGGGCCCAATCAGCACACAATCTACATCCGATTGATCGGAATTGGATCTAGATTGTGCTGATCGGGCCCTAGTCGTCCTGGTGTGTACCTAGCATAATGGTGAAGAATCCTCTTCATAATTCAGTACGGAATTTCTTTACCTGGAGCCTCAGTACATACCCGCGTGTCCTAAGTATAGGCCTGTTAGTGACCAATCATCTCCCAGGTCCATATGATTGCCAATCCTGTATTTGAACATAATAATCATATCCCCTCTCAACCTCAGTTTCTCAAGTGAAATCATATTCAGCCTGGTTAACCTATCTTTGTATTCTAGTGATTTGAGACCTTTTACTAGCTTAGTCGCCCTTCTCTGTACCTGTTCCAATTCATTTATGTCATTATTAAGGTGCAGTGCCCAGAACTGAACACAATATTCCAATTGTGGTCTCACCAATGCCTTGTAAAGAGGCACTATCATATTGGCATCCCTTGAATCCATTCCCTTTTTCATGCATACCAGTGTCCGGTTGCTTTTGCTGCTGCACTTGAGCAGTGTGCACTATTGCCCAATTTTTCATCTATAATGACCCCAAGTCCTTCTATGCAGCAGAACCATGTGCACTGCAGGTGGGGCAGATGTAACATGTGCAGAGAGTGTTAGATTTGTGTGAGTTATTTTGTTTCTGTGCAGGGTAAATACTGGCTGCTTTATTTTTACACTGCAATTTTGTTTTCAGTTTCAACACACCCCACCCAAATTGAACGCTCTCTGCACATGTTACATCTGCCCCACCTGCAGTGCACATGGTCTTGCCCATTTTGAGAACAAATTTGTACTGCGATCAGATCTGAATAAGGGCCCATATCTGTAGCATATTGGCAAAGACTAAAGGGGAGGGATACCGAATGATGCATGAAATATACAGTATATACATATACACACATACCTGCCAACTGCTGGAAAAATATTATGCCTGAGGTGATTGCAAGCAGATGTACCAGGCAACCTCGAACTGCACTAGCCATAGCAACCAGATGGGAGTTCTATTGAAGAGGGGCTGTTGCTATGGGCAACCAATAAAATTCTATCCATTATCTTCTAGAACAGTGGTTCTCAACCTGGGTCCTCAGGACCCCCAACAGTTAACGTTTTCCAGGTCACCCGGCAGATGCACTCATTATTCACTGACACAGGTCAGGTACTTGTGTATTATCACGGCGCCCACTACGCCATTATTGTATGGCATGCAATGTTATGATATCGGTTCTGATGGAACCTATAATAATGCCATTTAATGTCCTATACCATTAAATGACATATCATGTCATTTATTTTGACCCCCCCCCCCCCACTATCCACGTCATCCCGAAGCGTGGCGAGCGCAGCAAAGCCCTAAGGGGCAGCAGTAAGCAACCTTTTCATACCCCCACTATCCAGGTCGGCGTGGAGTTGATTTTATATAGTGTGGCGAGAGCAGCGGCCACCGAGCCCGAAGCGTGGCGAGCCCCGCGAGGGGACGCGCAATACATGTAACATAATACGCGGACGCTCGCCACACTGCACGCTCGCAACACTATATAAAATCATCAATATAGTGGGGGTAAGAAAAGGTCGGCCGGGTGCGTACCACCGCCGCTCACCACGCTTTGGGATCACGTCGATACTGGGGAGGGGGGGGGGCCTTAATAAATGACATTATATGCAATTTTACTTAGTTTGCATACGTAGTAAAATCGGGCACCGTGATAATACACAAGTACCCTGACACATTTTAAAAGACCCACAGGTAGAGCCAATTACTTCACTTGTGATTCTGTGTGGAAACCATGAACTGTTGGGGGGGTCCTGAAGACCGAGGTTGATAACAACTGTTCTAGAAGGGGCTACATAAATAAGTAGGATCTGATTGGATGCTATGAGAAACATCTTTCACTTCTAAAAACTCACACTGTAAAGAAATTTACCCCTAAGGGGTATTCAAGTCAACACTGTTGGTACGTTGAGACAGCCATGACCATGGCACGTTTTTCGTTTTTGTTTTTCATGACCGCAAATCACCAGGGTTCAATGTCCCGCCTGCCGATCGGCGAAAAGGGTGCGGGTCTGTGTAAACGGGCTTGGATTGTCGAGATCCGGCCATCCTTGCGACAATTCATGAGCGTTCTCTGCAAAACGGGCCTGTTCTGTCAATCTCCCTCTCCAATGCTGTCAGGAAAGAAAGCATTCAATAGGTGCCCGCCGCAATTTCCCCAGAGATTGAATACCCCCCTCTTTGTGTCTGTTAAATAGTAAATCCTAAAACAAGACAAAATTATTTGCCGTTATGGGCGGTATTCAATGGGTGAAAACACCCACAATAGAATAGTTGCTTTACCTTCATCTCCCAACAAATTCCAATGTGGGACATGTTAAATACACTGTCCCCGAGAGGAGGCTAAATACACTCTTCTAATTTATCAATCTGTCTAAAAAATGAACAGGCCACACATACTTGCACAGTATTGGTAGACAGACCTGTAAAAGCAAATGGGTTACCATAACACTACACGGTATAATGACCAGTTCTATAATAAAATTCAGCTATTTAAGCATAGAGAGAGAACTTGGCTGGACAGCATGCTGGGACTAGTGGTTCCAATACAGCTCTAACCTCCGTGGCTTTCTGTAGTGTGACAGCAGACGTTATTCCATTAGGCCTCTGGTAGACCCGTCCTTCATGGCTTTTAAATGATCTGCGCTTTCAGGAAAACAGTTTGTGGGAGAAGCTATAGGTGGTAATAGCAGCAACACTGAACATATATTAGATTATCAGCCAGGCTAGTCCCCTGGGGCGAGTCATAAGAAGGTAATGCAATTTCCAGCAGCTCATCTTATTTATAAGCATCATTTACCCATGTCTGAGTGCAAGGGGCACCACAAGTACCAGAAATACCTTCTATTTCTTATAAATGGCACACCCTATTCTGCATTTATTATACTGGAGAGTATCAGACAGATTGTTCCACCAAAGCTTTGCAGCGCTGTATAATTGTTGGACGCAGCATACGTGGGAAGAGAAGGAGTGTTGATCCCTATTACCATGACGATACATTGGGCCTTTATACATTCATCCTGTGTAGTAATAATGATTAAGCAGGTGGCCATTGCTGGTGCAAGCCTTTAGCGGACCGGCTGGACAGTTTTGGAGACTGATAGGTGTAGCGGTCAAATTACACAGCAAATATTACCGTGTAAGGTTTCCCCACATTGTAAAAGACTGGCCGTACAAAGGAATTGCGTAGGATGTTATAACACACGCCAAAACTTATTTTATTTGTAGTTAATTATTTTTAACTAGATTTTTTTAATTGCGTCTGTACACACAGCGCGGTCAATTCTTACAAATGTCTGACTGTTCGGGCAGATTTGCTCCAACTAGAATCGAATCCACACAATTTACAGAACTAGAACGTAGATTCTGGGAACCCAACGCTGTGCAGAGCGTCACAATAATCTCCTGCATGCCAATCCTCAAAGGGTGGAATAATATGCTGGGAGCGGATAACAGCACACGGTGGCCATACACACGCAGATTTATCTTCAGATCTGGCTGGTTGGAACAAAAACATGGTTATGGATGAGAGCAAATGACAGTTGACCATTTGCTTGGAAATGTTGGAAAACAGACAAACTGTCTCTCATCCATAACCATGTTTTTGTTCCAATCAGCAAGATCTGAAGATAAATCTTACTAGTGTATGGGCACCACTTTATTTGTATACATATATTTGCCTGTATGGCTGCTGCTAATACCTGTGTGATGACATCACAGTGGTTCTATGATGTCACAATGCCTGGTGAGCCAGGACGGAACACTAGGAGTCATTCTGTTGCCTGGTCCCGACTTGTGCAGTCAGAGCTTTTGAACGTGTCTGATTATTCAGCATTTTCATTTCTTATATTGTGTTTGGAGAGGAGCAAGGAGAGAGAGGAGGAAGGAGGAGACAAAACGGGAGCAGCCGTGCGCTGCGTCCCGTTCTATAGTGGCAAGGTAAGTGCACTCTTATTTCTATTCATACTTTTTTGTTTGAGCAATTAGGGTTCTTCATGGATTTCTTAAAGGGCAAGGCTCACCTGAAAGTGGGCGTGTCATAGCATAGAAGGCGGTTATGTCCCAATTTAGTGGGTGTTTCAGGGGGTCTTTGCCCAAACCTGAGGGGTTATTATTTATATCACTGCCGGTTCCCAATGACCCCCAAAATTTTGGGCGTTCAATATGAGCTAAAATGGTTATTCGATCCCAGTGGGTTCGTGTGTCCACCCCCCCCCCCCACACACACACACACGCACACGCACATAAACACTTTTTTATCTTGGTTTAAACACTTTCTTTTTGTTGGTGGTTAAATAATCACAATTTGCATGTGACAATGGGCACCGATATTATGCCCACATTTCACTGCAAATGAGGTTGTTGATAAATGGTCTTTAAATAATAAAGTCCTTTATTTCCCCCCTTACTCCATTATGGTATTGTATTCGCTGATACCTGCATTTCTGTGGTCAGTTGTGTAACACATATTTATACTGATCCCACTAGTGGAGCATTGTGATTCCGGATTATAATCGTATTAATATGAAATGAATTGTAACATTGTGACAGGAGATCGGGGACCATATTCACTTTTTGCTTTTCATGGCGCCCAGAGAGGTCGCGTATAGTAGCGCAAAGGGCTCGCTTGGCTGCCTATTTCCGCTGCTTATCAAGCAGGTAAACTCCATCCCGCCAAAGGCACGCCCACCCCGCCACACAAATACCCGCACCATGCAGCAACGTGTACGCTTACACATTCATGCGTAAGCGTTCACCATTGAATGATTTTTCCTCTGTTCGTTGTGTTTCCGTCCATTATGACTAGAAGGGATATTTGTCTATAGCTTATTTGTTATTGAATATTTCTATTTTATCTTTAATTAAGGTGACGCAGTGTGTCAAACTTGCTACAAGAGGAGAAATGGCCCAATTGCCATCAGAGAGCCAAGCCAAACAAGAACCCCGGGAGAGGCAGATGCCCCCGGCACCGCGGGTAAGACAGGCCCCACCGCCTCCCCGCGAGAGAAAGGCACCACCGCCTCCCCGCGAGAGAAAAGCACCACCGCCTCCCCGCGAGGGAAAGGCCCCACCGGCACCGAGGGAAAGACAGGCCCCACCGGCACCGAGGGAAAGACAGGCCCCACCGGCACCGCGGGAGAGAAAGGCTTCCTCACCATTGAGGAATTCGCCCCCGTCAATATCCACGGTGTGGCAAGAGCCCCCGTCACGATCAGCGGAATGGTATGCGCCCCCATCACCATCCATGGAGAGGCAAGAGCCCCCATACCAATCCACGGAGTGGCATGAGAACCCATTATCCAGGGACTAGTATTCGCCCCCAAAAACATCCAAGGAGTGGTATTCACCTCCGGAAACATCCACGGAGTGGAAAGAGTCCCAGGAAGCATCCACGGAGTGGCAAGAGAACCAGGAAGCATCCACGGAGTGGCAAGAGAACCAGGAAGCATCCACGGAATGGTATTCGCCCCCGAAAACATCCAAGGAGTGGTATTCACCCCCGGAAACATCCACAATGTGGCCAGAGAACCCGGAAACATCCACAGAGTGGCAAGAGTCCCAGGAAGCATCCACGGAGTGGCAAGAGAACCAGGAAGCATCCACGGAGTGGCAAGAGAACCAGGAAGCATCCACGGAGTGGCAAGAGCCCCCCGTCACCACCCACAGAGTGGTATATGCCCCCATCACCATCCACGGAGTGGTATGCACCCCCGTCACCATCAAGGGAGTGGCATGCGCCCCCGTCACCATTTACGGAGTGGCAAGCGTCCCTGTCACTGTAGTGGCATGCACCCCCTACACCATCCAAGGAGTGGTATGCACCCCTGCTACCATCACGGAGTGGCATGCACTCCCAATGTAGATGCGTCCCACTACATTTCAACTGTTGTTAAATATGACATAACAACCAATCAGACTATCTATTATCTCCTATACGATGCTAAATAAATGAGTAGTCTAGATAATAGAATTCCCACCTTATACCCCATCATGTGTTATTTCCAACAACAATTTGGGTAATAAAATGAGTGGTGAATAATACTGTATCTCTGTGGTTATTTCCTCATTTGGAGCGTCTCCATGCTGGGTGAATGCTTGGCGGCTAGTGTCAGAATATGTGTACATTTACTTTTTTAAATATGTCTACACACATCTCAGATGGTTCCTTGGTCTATGAGGAGACATAGCCATTACCCATCATTCTCCTATCTACAGACATCTCAAAGGGTTCCTTGATCTATGAGGAGACATCTCAGAGGGTTCCTTGGTCTAGGAGGAGACATAGCCATTACCCCATCATTCTCCTGTTTACACACATCTCAGAGGGTTCCTTGCTTTGGTCCATGCAGTATTTAAAATCGCCATTAAAATCCTGTAATTTCAGTAATGTTACAAATGCCTGGGGAGTTCATACAGTAGGTTGCGGCCCATTCAAAAAGTTACCTCAGGAAACAAAATGGCCACTTCACAAAGCACTGCAGTGAGGCCCCTAATTCACAGTGACTGATATTTTGCATCTTCCTAACAAGTTTGTGCTAAAATAATACACACAATGCAATATTAGCATTGCTATTTGTCAAAAAGTGTATTATTAGGTCGACGATAACTAGGTCAACGGCCATTAGGTCAACCACTATTGGTCGACAGTGAAAAGGTCTACATGCACTATGGTTGACATGGACTAAAGTTTGAGACAAGCAAAAGGTTGACATGACTTTTTACGATTTTTAGTGCCTAGGTCAACAACAGTCGACATGGACCCTCAATTAGTGTACCAAGTACCCTCGTATGGTGCCTCCCTCGCCATACTTTACCATTACCAATTGTAGGCCACGTGGATAATAAATTATAATAAGTTATGCGAGTGAAAAAGGTTGGAAAGAGATTAATTAACAGCCAATCAGCTTCTACCTGCCATGTTACGGCCTGTGTTTCAAAAATGTTACCGAAGAGCTGATTGGTTGTTACCTTAGCTCTCTCCAATCTTTGATAAATATCCTCCTTACAGACACAGCAGGCTTCTTCCGAACACTTCAAGTCCAGCACTTATTTGGTGCAGACAAGGAAATGGGTAATTATGTCCTGACAATACAGTGTACAGCATACAAAAAGGCCGACAAGCCTTGATGAACAGCACACGTGGCACATATATCTTTCTCCTTATGTACACACCACTGGAGAGTGGTATAGTCAGACTATTATCGATTTTGGCCACACTTTATTTCATACAAACAGAGAAGAGGAGACGCCCAATCCCATATAGGGATGTATGGTATTTTCTCCCCACTTTGACATCTTCGGTGGGGTGTGGCATGAATCACCGACAGTCGAGATCCCGACAGTCATTATCCCAACGTCGGGATCCCGACTGCCTGGTCTCAGACAGCGTGGCCAACGCAACAAAGCCCCTTACATAAAATGTGTCAGTAAGCCAGTGCTATACAGAGTAGGCTACTAAAGTTACACACACAATATGTCAGTAAGCCAGTGCTATACAGAGTAGGCTACTATAGTTACACACACACTTTTTCAGTAAGCCAGTGCTATACAGGGTAGGCTACTATAGTTACACACACAATATGTCAGTAAGCCAGTGCTATACAGAGTAGGCTACTATAGTTACACACACACTTTTTCAGTAAGCTAGTGCTATACAGGGTAGGCTGCTATAGTTACACACAATGTGTCAGTAAGCTAGTGCTATAAAGGGTAGGCTGCTATAGTGACACACATTTCGTCAGTAAGCCAGTGCTATACAGGGTAGGCTACTATAGTTACACACATTTTGTCAGTAAGCCAGTGCTATACAGGGTAGGCTACTATAGTTACACACAATGCGTCAGTAAGCCAGTGCTATACAGGGTAGGCTACTATAGTTACACACAATGCGTCAGTAAGCCAGTGCTATACAGGGTAGGCTGCTATAGTTACACACAATGTGTCAGTAAGCCAGTGCTATACAGGGTAGGCTGCTATAGTTACACACAATGTGTCAGTAAGACGTGCTATACAGGGTAGGCTGCTATAGATGCATGTAACGCGTCAGTAAGCCAGTGCTATTACAGGTTAGGCCACTATAGTTAAACACAATGCGTTAGTAAGCCAGTGCTATACAGAGTAGGCTACTATAAATACACACAATAGGGGAAATTTACTAAAGGAAATTTGTAAAAAATAGGTGTATTTGTATCCGGAAATAACTTATTTTTGACATTTACTATCCCGAAAATACGGCAATTCATATTGATAGTACATCAATATGACTAATGAATTGCCGTATTTTCGGGATAGTAAATGTCAAAAATAAGTGTATTTCTAAATACAAATACACCTATTTTTTTACAAATTTCCTTTAGTAAATCTCCCCCAATGTGTCAGTAAGCCAGTGCTATACAGGGAAGGCTACTATAGTTACACACAATGCGTCAGTAAGCCAATGCTATACAGGGTAGGCTGCTATAATACAATGCAATGTGTCAGTAAGCCAGTGCTATAAAGAGTAGACTACTATAGGTAAACACAATTTGTCAGTAAAACGTGATATACAGGGTAGGCGTGTATAGTTATACAATGTGTCAGTAAGCCAGTGCTATACAGGGTAGGTAGAGGTTACACTGATGGCCAGAGAGCAGTGATTCACTCCAACATTCCGAACAGTTTATAAATCATTAATGGTATCATTCAGTGTTTAAGACCTAGATCGTTCGCCCACCAGGTGAAGCGATATCTTTATCAATATCTCGTTTGCTAACAATATTGCATAGAGGCGATTCAGTATATCCAATCAGCCTTCGGCAGCTATCTATCCTATGGCTTACAGGTAACTACACTATTGAGCCCTTCTGTCTAGGCCACACACAGTAACCTATCATTGTTATCATAACAACACAGGTGTTCCGCCAATGCGCATTTCACTTTAATGGCTTTATCAGGGTCGCACATGACCAGTAGCGGTGCCCGAACTGCCCTTCTGAGAGCACAGAGGCTGAAGCAGCACTGACAGACCCCTACCCAAACTTTAGTATGGTACTCGGCAAGGCCTGATACACTTGACAGCATTAAGACATGTTATATTGGTATAAAAAACTCTGCCCCAATCTGCAAAGCGCCTACCATTTTGGTAATATATTTGCCCCCTTTCAGGGTTGTAAATTGAGGCAGGTAGGAGATATGCTATTCTGCCCTTGCTTATACATACACATAGTCGGTGGCCATACACACGCAGATTTATCTTCAGATCTGGCTGCTTGGAACAAAAACATGGGCCCTTATTCTGATCGGTGCGGCTGGATCCGAATATGCGGCCAGGACCGTGCGTGCGAAACCCCGCCTTCCATACGGATCGCCAACTCTGTCCGTACGCGGTAAGAAGCTGGCCGAACGGACCGCACGTGTATTTTTCACGGAATACGCATCCTCCATCTCAGGGAACCTCCCCCATCATTCGATGGTCGCAGACCATCAAATGCAGGACCGAGTGTTCCACCAGCTCCCGCAACCTCAGACCACACGGACATTTTTCCGTGCAAAAGCAGGGATCTGGGTGGGCAGCTGACATCCGGTGATGTCATATGTCCGCCCCCTACACGTGCTTCACGGCCGCATTACCATACGTACGCCCAGCGTTTGTATGGGAACGCCCATGAAACGCGGGCGTATGCATATGGTAATGAGCCCAAATAGCCCTTCACGCCCCTCTCCACCCCCTGTTCGGAGTGTTCACATTTCATGCGGGATTTGGCCGTACGCCCCGCTCGCACATGCGCAGACACAAAACATTGGCGGCACGAACGCACGCGGATATTACCGCACCAACCAGAATAAGGGCCATGGTTATGGGTGAGAGCAAATGACAGTTGACCATTTGCTTGGAAATGTTGGAAAACTGCCAAACTGTCTCTCATCCATAACTTTGTTTTTGTTCCAACCAGCCAGATCTGAAGATAAATCTGACTAGTGTATGGGCACCATAAGCCTGCATAGATTTTCTCTACTCCAGAACATATTCCTTAACTCCAAATTAACCCCTCGGCGGAGCTCTGTATACAAGCACTCGTTTTACCTGCAACTCCAGCATGATTTTGCACGCCCCTGGATCCTTCCTCTACGTCCCACTCCTCACAGTTGTGTTGGCATACGCATACACACACACACACACACACACACACACTGCAACTGCAGGGCAATGCTGACCCAGAGAGGGTTCTGGGTATTCTGTGGCCGAGATCGCAGACAAGGATGTAATGGGATGGGACATCCGATACCCAGAATAACTTTCAGCAGGGCATAATTTTTTCATTACCACAGACAAAATTTGCTGTTGAAGACTGACGTGATGACATCATAACAGACTAATAATACAGATATTACTTACAAGGGTAAAAGGGATAGATCGATAGATTCAAACAGCCTGTAGCATGGCAGTTAGGAGCCAAATGGCTGGTACTTTGGGAGTGATTCTGATTAATGTGCTCCCATGCAAATTTGCATGGGAGCTCAATGTTTTTTTCTTTTGTGCATGTGCGTGTGTTGCGTACAGCCACGGCGAACAGAGCTCGCACACAGCAGTGCGGGGAGTAGGGACCTAGGGCAGCAGGGCTGGGATGTGCCCACCGGAACTCATGGTAATGCCCCGATGGTGCAGGTGCCGGGGGGGCAGATAACATCACCGGATTCAGCTGCCCGCCCAGTCCTCGTACAGGACGTGCGGAAAACTAAGACACCTGAGAGTGGCGTCGTTTTGTGTGTACTCACCACATCATTCAATGGTCGGCAACCACCGAATGATGTGGGTCTCACCCCTAAGCTGCACAATATCCATTCATTCACCCTGTGAAGGGGGGCCGGCGGCAAAGCAGACGGGCTTACAAAGACACGCAGCTCTGCGCGTCCACCAGAATAAGCTCCTTTATCTCTCTCCCCAGCTTAGTACATCTCCACCATTTCATACAGAACTCCACACAGTATCCCAGATGCAGAGTCATTTTGTAAGCGAGCGTCTCCTATATTAGAACTATCCTGCCTAATAGGAAGACGCAGTAGTTCTCCTGGAATAACACAGAGTCCCTCCCATACATTGCAGAATTTCCACTGATGCTATTAATACTGTGGGAAGGGGACAGGAAACAGATTGCTACCACGTATCACATCGCTATTCATCGCCTCTGCGACCGTTCCTCCAGCTTTAACGAGCCAGAAACGGCTGCCGTCTCCTGCACACATTACCGCTGACAGATTATGAATTTATTCTTATTAAATTTCCCTTTTATTGTTCATCCAACGAGGCAAGAAGCTTCACGTTCTGCTACTGTTTGTCTTACAGTAATAGTGCCGCATTCTTGCCTGCAACACTGGTTTCATCGCCCTCCCCGGACATTTCCCCATGCATCGTCGTGCGTCAACCGTAGGTGTGTGTGGTGTGCTGTCAAACGCTGCAGTGCTTCACCTCATTGTGTATCTACAGACGTGTGTTACATAGTGTCTTTGTCATGTCCCGCTGCGTGCCACCTGTAATTGAGGTCTTCGCTAAGGCTTAGTACATAGACTAGTCCTGAACCTGCCACAGAGCCGCAATTTTACTACCTCCATGGGGACAATACGTAATATATATATAAAATATATATATATATATATATATATATATATATATATATATATATATATATATATATATATATATATATATATATATATATATATATATATTATATCTTGCGTGGGGCCGGCACTCCGTGGCCACTGGAAATAACTTGCCCGGTGCCTTCCAAAAGTTTCCCCGTTAGTGCAACGGGTATGTCAAATATCTCCGGTGATGGCGGCACTCTCAGACGGAATAACGACACAATAACACTGTATGTGTGTCCAACGTTTCAGTGCATAGCTCTTTTATCAAGAACAGTGTAACAGTGAAAAAAACATAACTTACCCCCATAAATAGCACGCCAACCCCTCAGAAGAGACGCTGCTTCCGCCCGCTCCAGTCAGCTGCTGGTCGCGCGGTTCTGACGTCAGACTCACCCCATGTGATCCTGTTGCTTAGCAACAGCTACAAACAAAAAATCATGCAGTATTAAAAATTCACATATCGATCTAAAAGAGTAAAGTGCATCGTGCATAGTTGCCTATATAAAGTGCTAGGTGTAACACAATGATAAGATCATGCAATTCATAAAACATACATAAAAAAATGCGCTTCATAGTTGTTGCGCCGCTACGAGTTGACACGATGTCGACTAATCGCAAAAAGTGCTATACATGTAAACTTTGGTAGTAAACCTAATATAATCAGTTCACTAAAAGGTATCTTTACATACCTGGCGATTAAAATATGTAAAGATACCTTTTAGTGAACTGATTACATTAGGTTTACTACCAAAGTTTACATGTATAGCACTTTTTGCGATTAGTCGACATCGTGTCAACTCGTAGCGGCGCAACAACTATGAAGCGCATTTTTTTATGTATGTTTTATGAATTGCATGATCTTATCATTGTGTTACACCTAGCACTTTATATAGGCAACTATGCACTTTACTCTTTTAGATCGATATGTGAATTTTTAATACTGCATGATTTTTTGTTTGTAGCTGTTGCTAAGCAACAGGATCACATGGGGTGAGTCTGACGTCAGAACCGCGCGACCAGCAGCTGACTGGAGCGGGCGGAAGCAGCGTCTCTTCTGAGGGGTTGGCGTGCTATTTATGGGGGTAAGTTTTGTTTTTTCACTGTTACACTGTTCTTGATAAAAGTGCTATGCACTGAAACGTTGGACACACATACAGTGTTATTGTGTCGTTATTCCGTCTGAGAGTGCCGCCATCACCGGAGATAGATAGATATATAGATATAGATATAGATATAGATATAGATATATACATATACACACACACACAAACACACACACATACATACAGGCCTTCTAAGATGCTAACGGCGTTATCAACAGTACTATAAATACACCCCTATATCTGCCTAGGTACATGTCAGTGAGGGGTCTGATGCGTCCTTTGTCACCAGGCCTAGGAGATAAATATCCACAGCAAGATGCAGCCGTGAGGTATAATTGCTGACAACCAGGCGGAGGAGATTCACCAGCAGTAGCCATTACCTGTCACAGGCGTTTTATGTCCGAAAAAAACGACTTTAACGAGGAAGACTGGTCTAATCTAATGTCTTCCCGCGAATCCCCAGAGATTGGGACAGATAGACTCAGAGAGATTTAATGCAACAGCAGCACTGTACTGCAGCCAGATGGAAAGGCCCAGAGGCTAGGGCCCTTATTCTGGTTCATTCGAAAAAGCAAATTCTTCCTCAAATGGACAAAACCATGCTGCACTGCAGGTGGGGCAGATGTAACATGTGCAGAGAGAGTTAGATTTGTGTGAGTTATTTTGTTTCTGTGCAGGGTAAATACCGACTGCTTTATTTTTACACTGCAATGTAGATCTCACTTTGAAGTAAACCCCTCAATTTACAAACCCCCCCCCCCCCCCCCCGCAGTGCACATGGTTTTGTCCATTGGAATAGGAATTTGCCTTTGCGAGTGACCCAGAATATGGGCCCAGATGTGTATTTCCAGCACTAGGAACGCACACACAACTCCTGGGTGAGATGTACAAAGCATCACATCCACAATTAAATACCTGCCAGCACTTATCAGGTACTTGTCAAACTGGAAGTGAAGTATTAACCTTAAAAAAATGCAGCCAACTTTATGTGGAATTATCCAATAGAAGCCAATGATCTTCTCTTTGCATTTGCCCCAGGGAGGGATCCGATCAGATCCCTCTCAGCACTGCGCATGTGTGTGAGGATTCCTGGGCCCAGCGATCACAAAGGTCCGCTCCATCGGGAGAGCTGTCCTTTACCATTTTTAATTGTATTTCTAGGTACATACCTGCGCTAATAATGCAGTATGCATCTATCCAGTCAGCTTCTGTCATTTTTATAGTGCACTACATAGATGATCGCTTTCGCTCTGAGATTTGATACAACTTCCCTTTTACCGCTTAACTATAGCTGCCATGATGATCAGTCAGTTAAGGTATAAGCGTTGCCTGTGCACACTGGCAGAAGCCATTTTGTAGGTCTCACAAATGTCTTTGACAGACTGCATAGGTACATTTGTGAACAAACCGCAGCGGAACTGAGGTACGAAGTACCTTGTTGGTTCACTCCACAAAAATGGCCGCCTACTTGGTGTGTAAGTTTTATAGGTGCTCTTATAAGTGGAGAATCTGTAATTATTGGGTCTTTGGATTTACTTTTTTGGATAGTTTTCATAAGCAGGTGCACTATTCATTGCAATGGAGGGCCAGATGTATCAAGTTTTAAAAGTGATAAATGGAGAGTGATAAACAACCAGCCAATCAGCTCCTACCTGTTATTTTTCAAACCCAGCCTGTGGCATGGCAGGTAGGAGCTGATTGGCTGGCTGTTTATCACTCTCCATTTTAACACTTTTTGAAGCTTGATACATCTGGCCCTTAAGACTGCAGGTGGTTGGGAACTAGCTTTACTGAAGGGGCAGACTTAAATATAACATAAGGAGGGTTTTTATATTGCACAGAATGGGCAAGTCAAAGGCTACCACAAAAAAAAAAAAAATGGAGATCCTGCTTAAATTCTTACAGGAACCATTATATAAAAAAATGGCAGCTCACTGCACTTGCGGTTGAGGCATTCGGAGCGGTCCTTGGCATTTAATGTAAATTAGATAGCATTCCATCAAAATGACAGAACATCATAACATTATAATGTCACAGCCGATTGGTGTGTATGTTCAAGCGGAGCAACATTTTATTTGCTCTGCCAGACACCATCTTGTGCCTGCCAGCATACAAAACCCTTTAATTTCCCCCACAGAGTTGAGGAGCAGCATTAGCCTAGTATTTTACAGGAAATGCCCCGCTGTGTCTCCAAACTGTTTACCAATAAGGCCAGGAGAGGGAGAGCCAAATACAAAACAAAAATATGGCCAAGGGTAGGAGACACCTTAGCGTCTATCTATCTCTAGTTTCTATGGGTTACCGTTACAGCACCATTGTAACATATGCTATGGAATAAGCCCCACTGTAGTTACAGTATGTTCAACAATGAAACCATCAGACAAAGCCACAGAGCACAATATGGCGTTAGTCACCGTACAGAAGCACACAGAGTGGTGAAATGAGAGCATAATGATATAATAAGTCTATAGGTAATGACAGGAGGGAAAACCCCAACGGTATTGTTATGAGGAGTCAGAAGAAAAGAGTCTTGTTCTCTGCGTAAATTAACATAGACGTACAACCAGCTTAATTAGAGTATTTTCAGAGACTTGTAATTAACATTCTCCCCGTTGTGTATGCGGCATAGTAACAGCGCAATTTTTTTTTTCTTTTAATGTCAGGGCGCATAATTGGGGGGACTATTTTTCCATGTCTGCTGAATGGCATTATACTAGAGAAGGGTGAGGGGGCGAGCCTGCAATCTAGTAATTGCAAGCGCCAGGGCACTCGGAATAAGCAGGTTACATGCAACTTAATGCAAATGGTTTCTGTTTCCGGAGCTAATGATCGATGCAGTAATGAGAGATAACGAGCATTGGAAAGAAGGATAGGATGCACATACAGTACTGATGTCTAAATTGGCTTTAAAAATACATTCCAAAAATATATATTCTATAGGACAGGGAGGTCTCCAAGCTGTCAAATCCCTCACATATTTCCTCAGAAATAGTATCTACATCTGCCAGATGATGGTCACTGATATCACAGAGTGCCTGCGGGTCAATTATTCAGGTCTTTCAGAAAGTCATTAAAACCACAGCAGGGGCAAAAACCTAAAATGGCTGCCAGAAAGTTCCAGGGAGTCACCTGACCTACGGAACAAGATGGCAGCCAGAGAACCAACATACAGCAGAAATACTTATTGATTCGGCCCATTTGGGCATATATCAGAATCCAAATACAAAAAGTCTACTACAAAAGCATGAACAGAAAACGCACATTCTAAATACATCTTGCTTCCTCCACATGATTTTAAGTGTGGGCTTCTTGTCACCTACTCACAGATGAGGCAGACATTTGGGTCTGAAACAACATTGAATTAAAAAAATGACTTGGACTTTAACTAGTGACACAAGTGAGGCATGTAACGGCCCTGCTCACAAAATGGCAACCTTAACCTTAGCTTACCGCCTGTACAATATGTCTGATGAAACTGGGAAATGTAGGGATAATACAGTCTCTGAATCTTCCCTGTAAGCAGAATGCGGCATTCCCGGCTTCCTAACTACAAAACATGTAAGTGGCACTTGTATTACTTGCAACTGTTTTTATGACGATGAAGTGTCATTCTGTGCTTTTCAGCCATGAATGTATATCATCGTTATGCAGTTATGATGCACAAACACATACATTTACCACATCTGAAGGTGGAAAGCCTAGTAATAGACAGACAGACACCTGATTACCACTTATGGCCTAGGAAAATGTTATGTTTGGGCCACATTCCGAGCACGCCATGAGTGCAGCATTGCCATCCAATCTCGCCTCACAATCCCCCTCATTCAGTGTCCAGCAGAAGAGTGACAGACAGCAGTGACTCATGCGGCCGGTGAGGGCAGAGTATACCAGCTGCATCATACATCTTTCTTTCCCCAACAAATGAGCCCTGTGTGTGCAGAATGACGTATTGATGACGGACACGCTGAACACAAACTTCTCTTCAAACTCATTACCAGCCTGAAGCTATATGCTCCCATCGTGTAAGCCATTACAGATGTAATTTACCTGGTGATGGCCAGCGGGGGCTTGTTGGCCTAATTATCTCTGAGGCGCTGCAGAAATGGCGCGGACAGAATCTGTGACTGGCTGTTCGATCGTATATATCTTCCCAATTCAGTTGTATATTTTGTCTATAAACAACCATAATGCCTGACAAAAACAATTAAAATGAGTGTATATATTTGGGATTCTTTATTGAGCTGTATTGAGGCAGGCGCATCACCTGCACAGTAGTGGCAGCCATTTTAATCAGTAGGCAGGAAGCTGGTGACTCCGTCTGACCAACATGGATGGGGTCGGGCAAACATTCATGAGGTAAAGTTTAATTCTGAACGGATAGAAGCCTCCCTCATAACGATTAGTTCCGCTCAAAAATGGATGTACGTAGGCCAATTAATACTCACAATACGGTACGTAGGCCAATTAAAAGACTGGACACACGGTTATAATAAAGCAGTTTAAAATAAATATATAAGATTAAAGAAATACAGATCTAAAACCCAGTAAACTTTTTGGGGGAGATGTACTCAATCTTAAAGATAACGTTCCAATCTGATTGGACAAAAGGCCCCAATATACTACAACGATTTTGCATTATTTCGTTAGATTTTGACCTTTTGGGTCGATATAGCGTTTGTAAAGTGTCAAATCGTATGCGTTTTCCATCCCAGCCGATGCACGGTCCCATGAGTGTCGGATAGGAGCCCCTAGATCGCCCTTACTGCACCATTGATTTATCTAAATCGGATAGGAAAAGGAGTGCTTTTTGTGCCTGCTATAGATCACAGGAACTTTGACTGACGTTTCTAGTCCCTTTAGAATCAGAATCAGAATCAACTTTATTGGCCATGTATGCTTGCGCACACTAGGAATTTTTTGTGGATTTACAGTGCAGCATCAAGCAGGGATGAAGGTGGGGGGGTGAAGGCATTACATATATTACATTAAGACATTACATGTGGGGAACACATACCCGCCGAGCTGCACAGCGCCTAGGCAGCCATCAGCGGCGCCACTGGTCGCTGCAACAGCCAGGAAGGTAACATTAAGTACAGTTATCACATAGGGAGCACATACCCACCGAGCTGAACAGCGCCTAGGCAGCCATCAGCGGCGCCACTGGTCACAGAAACAGCCAGGTAGGTAACAATACAAGCAGAGAGACAGTACAGTTATCACACATGGAACATATTTGGCCAAGCTGCACAGCGCCTAGGCAGCCATCAGCGGCGCCACTGGTCGCTGCAACAGCCAGGAAGGTAACATTAAGTACAGTTATCACATAGGGAGCACATACCCACCGAGCTGCACAGCGCCTAGGCAGCCATCAGCGGCGCCACTGGTCGCTGCAACAGCCAGGAAGGTAACATTAAGTACAGTTATCACATAGGGAGCACATACCCACCGAGCTGAACAGCGCCTAGGCAGCCATCAGCGGCGCCACTGGTCACAGAAACAGCCAGGTAGGTAACAATACAAGCAGAGAGACAGTACAGTTATCACACATGGAACATATTTGGCTGAGCTGCACAGCTCCTAGGCAGCCATCAGCGGCGCCATCTTGATCATGCTGCTCAAAGGCAGCAGTAATAATATTATTTTCATGGCAACTGAAGCATGAGTTCGACTGGTTGTAGCACTTTTCTTCCAAAGCTGGCACACCCTGCCAGCTTGTTGTTCAACGGGTGTGCAACTAGTGATGGTACAGCATACAGGCTTTGCAAACAGTGGTTACGGAGGTACATGGTACAAATCATTGTAAAGAGACAGTAAACAAAGAAAATACATAGCTTTCATCGGCTTAGAGGCTGAGAGAGATGGTAATTGGTGAAAAATAAAATGATGCCATGTGCGGGTGTAAGTCCAAATCCAGTCCAAACTCCAGTCAAACTCATGCTTCTGTTGTCATGCTTACGATGCAGGCTAAGAGCAGGCAAAGCCTTTAAAGCAGGCTTGCAAACATTTCCAATATTAAAGGAAAGTTTGGGTCAGCTGGTACAGGGGGAGGGGCTGGTGTTTGCACAAATTCCTCAACAGGCTAATTAGTGGAGCCCCCTAATCCAGCCCATCAGATATATCCTATATTACAATTGTGTACCATAAGATATATCTCAAGCTACTTATCTTGGCTTGATCAAATCGCATGAGATATATCTAATCAGCAATCACAATTAATGGATTTCCAGATACAGGGATTTTTTGGCCAGATAAATGGATTTTACAATCTATCTGACTTTGCCCACACATTACAGATTAATTTCAGTGATCGGCAGATTTTTCCATCTAAAGATTGCATCTTCATATCT